>NC_056745.1:241072802-241402802 GCF_019279795.1 Protopterus annectens
AATTATGGATGTTAAAATAATTAAATCAAATGCTATGTGCACCATCAACCACTAATGTATCCTAAGCTTACAGTCATTAAAATTAGAAAACTGTATTAAACATTTGACTAGAACTATAAAAATAGCCTGGTATCAGGCTTGGTTTTGTCAGTTGTGAACACTATTTTACGTTTTGCTCTAAAACCCACAAAGAATTAGACTACGAGGTACAAAAATCTTTGACTTCATATTTCATCTACACAAAATTGAATGCTAAAGATGAGATCACTAATTTGAAAAAAAAAAATGACACACAAAAACGTTTAATCAGTCTTTGTTGTATGGAAAAGGAAAGAGGGAAAGAAGGCATAATTAAATGAAAATGTGCATAACACGAAGTGTCCTATGTGAATGCACTTTAAACAGCTGAAACATTGCAAAATCACACCTCAACACTATCTTGAAGTCGAAATCAAAAATATAAAGCAAATACACCAAGAATTATATGGTAGAACATAGCTTTTAAAATCATCCAGAAATCTAGATAACGAATATGTAAAAAGAGATACAATTTCAAACATACACTATAATTATGGGCACTTTATTTGTAGACAGCAAAAGGCATTTTCAAAACATTAAGCATTCTGTTCTGATGACACCAACAAACTTCCATTTCTCTCTTACGGGTGGAGCTGTTGCATTGCTGCAACAGCCCATTCACTTTCGCTGACAACTCATTTGCATGGGGTTTGTACATTGGCATTCACTGCCAATGTAACACTCATAATATTTATAGCATTCTGAGTTCAATTCCCATTTTGGAATAGGGTATAGAGTTCTGGCAGCATTCATTAGTCTACGTGAAAGTAGGACTGCCAAAGCCATATTTTACAGAACTGAGTTATATAACCACGTGGGATAGCTAATGCCCAATGTTGTTACCATTTTAGAACCCAGCCCTTGATATCTCAGTGAAATACAGTGTACTGAATATGGTTAAACACAGTATGACATAAATAGTGTTCAGCTGGACTTATATGATGTAGGGTTGCCAACCATCCAGAATTCTTCTGGACTGTCCAGAATTAAGGGACACTGTCCAGAAGAACGGAAAATGCCTGTGTTGTCTAGAAAAAATGGTGCACTGTGCACATTTTCTTTTAGTTTAAAAAAATTACATTTTTTTTAGGGGCGTTCCTTTTTAAGAACACCCTTTGTGTCCAGGTGCAGATGACGAAAACAGTGTCTTTGCGACTGTTTACGTCTGTCTACTCACTGTTTTCCGCACGTGCGGACTTTGAATTATAAAGAAGATGGACTGTATGCTGAAAAGCCCCAGGTAAAGCTCAAGTCCATCTGGTGTTTGCTCTCAGTTTTCTCTAATCCAACTGCGGCACATGTAAGTTCCATTTTTTTTTTTGTTTTCCCTCAGCTTTAACCTTTAACTGAGGTAAGACTCCTCTGTTCAAACTTAAGCATACTTGTTGTATATTGATCTAGAAGGCTGTGTGTGTGGGCTCTACTCCCACAGCATATAAATGGATTGCTCAAGCTCATACTGTGTTGTATTTTAATGGGGCAGGACGCTACAGTCCTGAGTATGTCCTCCTATGATGCCTAGTAGTAATTATGAACCTGTTTTCAGTTTGCCATCCATTTCCTATTGCAATATTACCAGTAGCTTACCATTTTTTAACGTAACATAGGCAATCCTTCAAGACCAGCATGCATTGATTTGTAGATGAAACACTGAAATATAAAATTGTTTGCTAGCAGCAACTTTTCATTAGTTGCAGATCTCTGTAATGTGGAATTATTTAGATGATGTTTTACTTCTGCAGAGATTGTGCATATTGACTGATGTTGGTGGATTTTAATGACAGAAGTATGAGTGGCCATTTATGGTTGAAATGTTCTGAATTGGGCAGTTTTGTTATCATTGGTTCATGTGTTTTGTTTCAATGCTTACTGGCAAAATGTTTACAACTATAAATTTAACACACAGTCTAATAAGTGGTGCTGTTACTATCATCACATCATCACTGTCAAAAATAATAAGGCTTGTTGAGGGAAATGTGTTTGTGTGTGTGTCTAAAAGCTGCAAGTTGAACGTTAGCCATATGTTTTTCATTTGTTTAATGAGAAATCAGAAGTGTACAGAAAAGTATCTACCATTTTTGAGGGGTAGTTGATATATGAAAAGAGCACCTATGGCATTACTTCTGCCTGATTACTGATGAGACTTGTTGAGCAGCAGTGTCTGTCAAAGAGTAATATGGCTATCTTATTTATGTGAAGGCTTCACTGTCACATCTCATCTGATGTACCCTCTCTAAATGAGCATGCATAGTCATCTGGGACAGTATGTATGTGGGTGTTTTGTACTCAAGTACCCTATTAGAACTCTCTGGATTTTTAGTGTGAATTGGTTTAAGGGAACTAACATATGGCCATTTTCATACGGTTAACATATCCAACATTTTAGAGGATTGTGTTGCCACAGCCTGGCATTATATGCTATTTAAGTATATCAGTAATATGCCAGTTTTGTTTCATTAGAGATTCTACATGAGCATGAGCATACCAGTCTTAAAGTTGTGATGGCTGCTAATTCATGTCTACTAGCTGTTATTATGTATTAAAATTTAATGCAATCAGGAAGGTGAATAAAAGAACTTTTGCTTGGCTTTAAAAATGCGTGCAAGGGGCCTATGATTTGAAAAAACCCAAAGGTAAACTTAATCCACCACTGGCCAGATGCATTTTCTTTGAATGTAGGTTTCAGTGCTGTTTCAGTGAATGTGAGTTTTAAAGGCAAAGAAGTATTAAAGCTATGTCTGTTTATGAGAGACTGTATTGCTTGTTTAGCAAATGTCTGTTAGTGTTTGTGCTGTAAAATTCGAAATAAAAGTTTTACATTAAATCCAAGTATCTGTAATCATTGCAGAAGTAAAGCAGAAAACAGTATGCACACAGAGTTTTGAACAGTAATTATGGCAACTGGGGAGAAATGGAGAGATATCCAAGTAATGGGACACCGGAATGGCTGTGTGTGTGTGTGTGGGGGGGGGGGGGTTGGGGTGGTTACCGCATTTTCCTTTCATGTACATGTCCAGAATTTTTGACATGAAAAGTTGGCAACTCTAATATGATGCTGTGCTCTTTACTTCAAAGAATTAGAATTAATTCTTTAAATAAAATAAAATAAATTGAAATGTCATCAATATTAATATCTGCATAGTATTCATTGCTTCCTCTGCATACTATGTCTTGGTATCACCATCTTAACTTTCTTCTGAATACCTTTCCTTTTTTAACTGCAAAAATCTCATTCAAGCACTTACCTGATTTCTTTGATGCATTGCTTTATCTGCCTAGTATGGGCAGCATTGATGCTAGCCCACAGCAACCAAGAACTGTGCCAACCTTATCTCATGCACATGCTGACATAGTCATAATCTCTCTCTCTTATACAAAATAATGTACTTACTATATAAAGGTAAGTATTCCTCTCTTGTACATAAGGGACCAATCTGCTTCATCTTTTATTTCTTTCCTTTCTCTGACCTTGATCCTTGAGAAATCTGTGCCTCTTGAGTTATGTCTCAGACTGGTATCTTCTTTGTAAATGCCACCATAACTTTAGAAATGGTATGGAACAGGATTGCTATGTTATCACTTACTGATAACATTCATGACAACTTGGATAACATTTTAGTCAAGAGGCCCGTTTCTGTTCTTAGGAAGGAACTGGATGTGGTTAACCACTGTTCATTATTTGGCACTTTTCTGATAATGGTGTTCCAGATAAACAAATCTATCTTATTCATCAAATGTTCAAAGTGAAACTGAAGAGCTTCTTCCTAGTTTGTGCATTTACTGGTGTGAGTCCTTCTCATTTGTTTCTCCATTATGAAAATACAAAGCAAACTGGACGACCAGGAAAGTAAAAGTAACATTTTATTGAGCGCTTTCGTCAGTTTTTAACTATGACTTCTTCAGAATAAAATCAAGTTACACACTGAGTCTTATATAACCAGTGCAATAAATCAATTAAAAAGACTATAAAAAGTACATCCACTTTTAAAGGTACAGGCTCCCTTAATGCATTTTACTGGCAAGTCCTGTAAATTTTGACCATAGGTATTAGCAGCTTTTTAATTTTAAAATTAAAAGCAGACTTTTGCATTGAATATTCCATGTTTTTTACAACCATGACAAGAATGTTATTGATTTTATCTGGTCTTGGTTATGAAAATATAGTTACAAAGAGATATAATACCTATGGTCAAAATTTACATGACTTGCTAGTAAAATGCATTAAGGGAGCCTGTACCTTTAAAAGTGGATGTACTTTTTATAGTCTTTTTAATTGATTTATTGCACTGGTTATATAAGACTCAGTGTGTAACTTGATTTTATTCTGAAAAAGTCATAGTTAAAAATTGACAAAAGCGCTCAATAAAATTTTACTTTTACTTTCCTGGTTGTCCAGGTCGCTTTGTATTTTCTTAGTTTTGCTCCTTTTGGTTTACCATTGTTTCTCCATTATGTTAAATAAATATAATTATCAGTTACAGGCTACAGATAACATTGTATCTCACCATGTTATGTACATAGGTTCATAGGATGGTACTAGGCTATCAGCCCTAGGGCCTATACAAGCCCAGCCAAACAATTCCCCGGATATTTCTTCCCACAATATTTACTTCCCTGGACCCCTGTCTAGCAGGGCAACTGACATGATCCCTGGGGTGAATTTCCTATCTCCCATCCAATCGTCAAGGTTCCTCTTGAAGAGGTCCAAGGAGGCGCTCTGCTTGACATGTATGGGCATTCTATTCCAGAGTATGGGGAGTCTCTGGGTCAGGAACCTATACCTCCAGCATGTTTTGTTCATTGTGATGACAAGGTTTAAATCCCTGGAGCATGTGGCTCTGAGGGATTGGGATTTCTTTAAGTGGAGCATGTCCAACAGCTCTGGGTTTGACATGGCCTTGTATGTTAAGCAGAGATCACCTCTGAGTAGACGATATGCCATAGAGTATAGCTGGAGTTTTTTAGATGGTCAGCATAAGGCATATGCTTTAGGCCTGTGATTCTTTTAGTGAGGTATTTCTGTGGCCTTTCCAGTTGTTGCAGATGTCTTGTGAGGTACATACCAAACGGGGTGTTGTATTCTATAATGGGTCTAATGAGGGATGAGTACAGTGGGACAATGACCTCCTTTTTTCTGGTTGAAAAGCCCTTAGTGATGTCATGTGCCACATAGAAGGATTTCCTGACTGTTGTGGCGATATGGTTATCGAACGTGAGACCACTGTCCACCTGTGTCCCTAAGTCTCTCATCACACTTTCACTGTTTAGTGTACTGCCACCCAAGGGTACATGGTTTTTCCCAAAGGGGATAACTATACATTCTTGACATTAAGCTTGAGCCCATGGCTCTGGCACCAAGCATCTGTTTCTGTAAGGCCCTTTTGTAGAATATCCACATCATTTGGGGATTCAATAATGGCTCCCAGTTTGCAGTCATCTGTGAACTTTGTTAGCCAGAGTCCCTTAGTGTTGGCCTGTACTTCAGAGAAGTAGATGCCAAACAAGAGCGGTCCCAGGACTGAACCCTGAGGTACTTCAGTTGCCACTTGTCTGGAGCTGGATTTAGAGTCAGCTACTTTTACAGTCTGGGTTCTGTCAGTAAGCCAGTTGGCAACCCATCGAGTGACGTTGGGATTTATGCCCAGCTTAGTAAGTTTATCTATGATTCCAGAGTGGGGGATGGTGTCTAAGGCCTTGGTGAGGTCCAGATAGGCTTTGTGGACCACCTTACCCTCGTCCACAGCTCTGGAGACTGATTCAAAGAAGTCAATCAGGTTCAGGAGACAAGATCGGCCCTTCACGAACCCAAACTGGGTGGGGTCCAGTGTTTGAAGGTTGCCAATGTCTTTGTTTATAAGTTCCATGATAATGCATTCCATGTCCTTGCAGATCAGGCTCATCAGACGGATAGGACAGTAGTTCCCGGGATCCAAGGTGGATCCCCCCTAGTGAAGTAGGATAACTGTAGCTGTGCACCACTCAGTGGGCATGAAGCCTGAGGTGAGGCTATGATTAAACATGACACTTAGGTGAGGTACCAGTTCATTTTGTAGTTCATGTAGTACACAGTCAGGGATGTCATCTGGTCCCATGGATGCTGTATTCTTAGGTTTGGAGAGTGCGGTTTCTACCTGTGTGGCCATGATTACCTGAATTTGGCAATCTTTTGGTATTAAGATGGGCCCTTTAGGGGGTAAGAGGGGGTGAAGTTGGCACTAAATCGATCTGCCAGGATATTGGCAATATCCTTGGGATCGGTATATTTAATGCCATTCTGTTGTAGCTCAGAGCAGATCTGAGCATTGCCATTTAGATTCTTGACATAACTATAGAATGCCTTGTGGTTATCTTTGGAATCTTTGGCAATTTTATTTTCGTAACTAGCTTTGGAGGATTTTATGAGGGATCTCAGCTTTTTAATGAGGCTGGTAAGGGAGTGTTTTGCATCCTAGGATTTTCCTCTTTTCTGCAACCGTTTCTTCCTTCTGTTGTATAGTTTGTTTATGGCAGGGGACCACCAGATTGGCTTCCTTTTTTTGGATGAGAGTGTCTTGGTTCTATTTGGGATGGCACGATTCATGCACGAGTGGATGTGCTCGTACAATGTCTTAGTGTAGGATTCAGCAGTCAAACTTTCAGCTCCCATCTGCATGGGTGCCATGAAGTTTGTCACTTCTGACTTAAGTAGCATGATGTTGGCTTTGGAGAAGTTTTTTATGGAGGTTTCCTTACTGGGGGTGGGGGGGTGGGGGTGGGATGTGGATGTCAAGGGTGATTTGCTTATGGTCAGACCTGACCAATGAGGGGGTGACCACTGGTGTGGAGCATCTATCTCCCGTGTTGGTAATGACCAGGTCTAGGATATTGGAGCCCCTGGTGGGACACTGGATTAGTTGATCCAGGGCGTTGGAATTTATGAATTCCAAGAACCGTTGGGAAATGGTGCTGGTACCCGAGTAGTTTTCCCTGTTAATGGCAGGGTAGTTGAAATCACCTAGTATTAGGGTGTTTGGTTGTATCTTAATATTTTCCAGTATGTTTAGAAAGGTGTAGTGAGAATCTTGGGGCATGGTGGGGGTTCTGTAACAAGCTACAATTTGGATTGCAGTCTTACCTAGTGTTAGTTGCACCTGGATAATTTCAGATGCATTATGTTGGGCAACTAACCTGGAGGTGTGAATATCCTTGGTGAATATGGGCACCCCCCCACCTTTAGGTTTCAGCCTTGGTTTGGTGGCCGAAAAGTATGGTAAGAGTTGTAGCCTGGTACTGCAGGGGTGCTCTCTGGAGTCTTGAACCAGGTCTCAGTTACTGCACAGATCTTGATGTTCTCCATTTTTTAGGAGTGCCTCGAGAGAGTGCATTTGAGGTTTAGACTTCTAGCATTGAGTAGCATTACCTTCAGATTTTGAATGCTTGTATCTGTTATGGTGGTGGTTTTGTCCTTTGAACCTTGCTTAAAAAAGACACTATAGGGGTGGCAAGAGCTTTAGCCAGTAACCTGAATCCCAGGAGTGACAGGTGCAGACCATCTCTGGCAAAGCATCATGGTTTGTCGATCATGTCGTCCCAGGCAGACAGATACTGGATCCCCTTTGAATGACACCAGAAGCTTAGCCAATTGTTGAAGTCAATCATTTTGTCCTTATACTGTGGTATCATTCTGGGCAAAGGCAGGATGCTACTCAGGGCTAGGGTCATACCTGCTTGGGCCACATGATCCGAGAGCTCTTCCATGTCTCTTTTCATGTAGTCCAGGGAGGTACGTCTCAAGTCATTCACTCCAACATGGACAATGACAGAGCCATATTTGTACCTGTTGTGGAGTGACTTGAGTGCATGGGTTATGTGGCGGATCCTGGCACCCGACAGGCAGCTGACTGTAATTTTCTCCTTGCTCAGCCTGGTGAATGGGACATCAGTGTGCCTGACTACAGAGTCACCTATGACTAAAGTGTTGGGTACGTTGTCTTGCCTTAGAGGCTGTTGTTGGATGGCACACTGGTGTTGTGAGCTATGTGTCACTTTGGTTGTGACTGGTGTTTGTTTGCGTTTCAGCTTCAGAGGTCTTTGTTGCTTGGGCAGGTTAATGTTAAGGGCCTCCGCATATTGGGTTTAGTGTTGCTATGTGTGGGTGTTGATATTGTGGGTTTGAAGGGCTATGTGTTGCTTGAGGTGTAGTGGAGGTGTTAACCTTGTCCTCTTGACTGTCTAGCACAATCTTGGCTGGAGAGAGCTTTGCTTCCAGTTTGGCTATGTAAGTGCATCTCTCACAGTTTGTAGTGTTGGGTGGTAGGAGGAGAGGGTTGTCTGTGTACATGAAGCAGTTGCTGCATTGCCTCAGTATGCCTAGATTCACCAGGTGGACAGGAGAAATCACTAGAAGCTGACCCTTGGACATGCTTGTTTAGGTGCTTTTTTTGTAAAGTACAAGAGCTGTTTTCCCTTACCTTTGCAAGGTACTTTGCAATTATAGGCTGTTTAGTGCCTATGATTAATTTCTCCTTATTAACAAGGAGAGTTGAATGCTTGTATCAGTTTAAGGCATCCTAGTGCTTTCCAGTAGGTTCTAGAGTAAGTGCTAGTCACAGGGGTTCAGATTTTATTGCTACTTCTGAGAAACCAGCTAGTTCTAAGGGAAAATTTGAAGAGCAGACTTTCTGGCACCTGGAATAGTTTAACTGTAGCCCCACGGTGCTGCACGATGTGAAAAAATGTGCAAACACACACATTTTTAATCCACAAAGTTGAAAGGGATAGAAATCAGCCCAAAATGGCTAATAAAATTACAATTTCAGAGCTGGAAACCACCCCTCTAGTGTTAGATATGCAGTACAATGCTCACCAGTCCCACTGGTAAGCAGTAGGACTTCCCTCTACCACAGCAAGATCTGGATAGCTCTGAACACAGAAAATAAAGTCCTGAAACCAGCAAAGCCTGGGATCTGGACTATACTAGCTAGGAAAGGTGGGAAACGAGCAAACAAGATAGTATTTTTTTGTTTTTTCGGGGTTTTGTTTTTGGTTAAAACAGGCTAAACAATGCAATAATACAGTAAATAAACATATAAAAGGCTAACACACTTGTGTGTGTAGCCCTAAACAGAAAATGCAATTAAAACTCTACAAAATTAGCAGTTTAAAACTTTGAATGAAGCAAGGCCAAACATTTAGCTCTACTATATGTGTGGCATCAGCCATTCAAACACTGTAACTTATCACAGAAGCTCAGATTCTTTCAAACTTGAAGAAAAAGAAATGTCCCCACTGCATAGAAAAATACACCCTTAAACATCACAATGCAACCTACTCTATGTATATCAAAACCCTTGAATGAAATAGAAAATATTAGAATGAAAAATTGAAAATCACAACTAGGTAATTAGAAATGCCATTACCTGTGAAACAGATCATATTCAAAACAGCTAAAAAAATAAGGTTACATTATCTAAAAAGACATAATTAAGCTATAACAGTAACATAATCTGAACATAACCACGGATAAACTTCAGTTTACTGCTAAGAGTATATCTGATGCTACTTGATACATGCATGCATGCATGTGCACACACACAAAACAAGCAAATAAATAATTACCTCAAAGCTTTAGTAGATAAAACAGTCATGAGATTATGTAAAGTCCTGTTCCAGAAACAGTTTATGTAAAATGGAAAACTAGTTGTACAAGAATGATTGCTCTTGACACTGGCATACAAAATACTACAACAGGCAGTTGTCACCACTTCTTATGTAAGAGTTGCGGCAAAAATGTCTGTGTATTCTTATTAAAAATAAGAAAAAAGGTTTCATGCTGGAATTGCTTGTTTGAACCATGGTTTACTAAGTTAAAACATGAGATGAGCACTTTCGCCCTTGTCAGAACATCATCAAATCTAAGTTATACACAGCAGTAACAAGTAATATATACTTTCCTATTTTCCTTATAAATAGTGACATAAATCACAACAACATTTTTACTCCAAGAGCACTTAAACAGATGACATTCAGTGACAGTGATTGGAACAGGGGTATATTCACAGCTTGCTTCTTTATTGTAATTGGTGCTGTTACCTTTTCATCTGTGTAAGTACAAAGTCACTGTATGTCTGTTGATCATTGTTCTAGGTATAATGTCAAACAACTTTATTGAACAATATTTTAATTTATTGATCACAGCATGAACTTTCATATAACCACCTTGCTCACCCTAACAAAATATGCAGCATCCTCACCTCCACTCACTTACTTTTACTTGTCAAGCAGCATCCTCACCTTCACTGGCTAAATTTTACTTAACAAGCATTGTCCCAGTGCTCACTTTCATTCCCCTGCTCATTGAATTAAACATTCAACACCAGAGGGGAATACAAGAGGGACAAACCTATCCCTCTTCTTCGCCAACTAGCCTGACATAGGTTGTTTCCCCTCATTACCTCCAAAAACTTCAGGCAAACCCTCTAAAGAAAACCTAAGCGTTCATTAAAGAGGTCCAAACTAAAATTATTCAGGTGTACTTCATCCTGTCTGAACCAAGCTAGGACCCTGTCATTGACATCCCAATGCCCCATCACATAAATACCCAAATCAACCAGTTGCCTAACTAGCCTAAAATTCACAAACTGCTGAGCCGACTCCAAAGCCAAAATAACCATGGTACTACCTCCGACTACTCCATACACATACTTAGGTATAACCTCTTTAAAATAAACAGATCCTCACTTACCCTAACTACCAGCGGTAGCTTTGAAATTATTCCCAAATTGTTACCTGCCAAACGTACCACCAGGACTCTAAGGAGCCCAGTACCACCCAGAACAATGCAAACCCAATTGCATGCCACCCAGCCTAACTGCAGCCCTCATTTGCCACCCAATATATATAAGAATGACCAAAATAAGATTACCTGTCCAAGAAAATTAATTTAATATTAAGCCCGTCACCATACCCAATTATCTAGGATAAGACATGAAAGTTTTTGATGACTAATACTATCTGCCTGCCATTCCCCAACTGAGCCATTTTAAATCTATGCAACCAGATATGCACAAAAGCAAAAACACTGAAACTAGTGACCAAAACACCTTTGGCACCCTAAAAGCTCCATAATACATCATAAAACGAAAGTCACACAAAGTGTAGTCCAATAAATCTCCATTTACCAATGCTAATCCCTGCAACAAAACCTTCAAAATCTGTCGTGTCAATAGTCATCATCTGTCAGTATTCACACTATCAACCCTACCCCAACCCTTCAATGTAGAAACCACAGTCCAAGATTTAGTAAAGCCAAGTAACCCAGCCACCTGTGCAACTTATACTATTTGCAGTTAAGGCCACTTTGACTGACAGAACTGCCTTACCTTGTTCCCAAGCCTGAACCATACATCTCAACAACAATCCTTCCAACCAAAATCCTTCCTCCTAAGGCAGCTGCAACACAAATGTAACAAAAGCTTGCAATGCCCTACCATGCACCTTCCTTTAATAAGCTGTCCAGGATTTCTGTACCAAGCATTTGATCATTCCAGGCCAACCTGACACAACTCGTCTGGCAAAACCAGTGGCTCATACCACTGCCATATTGTCCAAATGAAAACTAACCACTTCCACCCTCACAACTTCTCCTGCTAGACTTTCAGTGCCAGCCAAACTGAAACTAATTCTAAGCAGTCAACATCCTTCCTCCAGTCATTATTCCACCCTGATGGGCAGCTTGCCACAAACAGTTCTCCTCAAAAATATTCTCCCATCACAATACTTCCTGTAATAATTGTAAATACCCTTGAACAACCCAATCCACAAAGAGCCATACCATTTCAAAAAAGTCGGCACAATGCTAAATCAGCATGTACAAACCCTCACCCAATGATGTTTGCTTTCCCCCTTTCAGCAAAATGACCACATACCCCCCAAAAAAGCATGCATCGGAAGAACGCCACAACATCCTAAATCCAAACCTTGTCTTTGGATTTCCCCACCAAATCTTCTCTTTCAAACGTGTTACCTTCACATCAGGTAAACAAAACAAACCATGGCCTGCATCCACTAGCAATCCCAGAAAACAATGCCTTGCTTGAGCCTTCTAACTTCTGCCTAGCCAATGGAACACCCAGTTCCTTATACATCTCCCAGAGCACCCATCAACCTTCCAGTGCTCCATCAAACTCTTCTCTTACTATTAAGATGTCATCCAGGTAATGTACCACTGCCTGGCAACCCCCCCCCCACTTCTGCCAAATCCAATGGATAGCAGTGCTAAACCTCTCAAAGTAGCACAGACCACTGAGCATCCTGTCAGTATAACCTTGTCAGAGTAAAACCTAAACCCAACTATCCTACCCAACAATTGTCACGCTTCCTCTCAAACCGGTAATAAGCAGAAAACAGATTCAATATCTACCTTCACTAACTATGGGTCCGTAAACTCCCAAATGATCTGCACTTCATCATCCAAAGATGCATAACTGACTTTACATCCTCTCCCAAAATAAAATCATGTACAGAATTCCCCTCGGGATAAAATCAGTGCCAAATCAAATGAAATTCCTTGACGACTTGTTAGGAACCACTCTAATAGAGAAACCTTAACATTGTTAATGGGAGGAATATCAAACTGACCCAATAACCTACCCACCCACCATGCCTTCTCCACCAAGCATTATAAAATCTACTCCTTCCCATGCAAGGAACACATATTTCTACAAAATGACTCCTTCTTGCCGCTAATTGAATAGAGAATCCCTCATAGAATCCATCTATTAATTCAACTGCAATTGATGAATCAAAAAATCGCATGTGCACCTGACACGGTGCCTGTATGTTAATTAGAAAATGCATCCCTCAGTCAGCCCTTTGACCAATGAAAGGACACCTCCCTTCTCTGCCCCTGAAAATTCCCTGTCCTGACTACCCTGAAATCCAAGAAATGATAAAGGTAACCCACCTGATTCAGCTGCTGCAAACTCAAATTAACTAACATTCTTTCCCAGCAGCCAGCTGAACAGCTGAATGCATACCTGCACACTTTAAACAGGTGTGCAAAACCTACAGACTGCCCACAAGCAACAACCAACATTAAAGGCCCAGCATACCCCCTTCCCGATCCCCACTAACTTAACCTCCCTGCTAACAGCTCCAAGGCTATCTACCATAGTGGCTAGCCAACTGTCAGGATGTCTCACATCCCATTGCAGTGACCCATGCACTGCTTTCTGCTTCCAAAACTTCTGATTGTACCACAAACCAGGCATTCCCTGCCTATGGGTGCTGTGCCTCACAGATCATGAGAAATAAGCCAAAAGTGGTAAGGCCAGAGGTGATATCCTTCTCCAACTGATCTGCCATGTAATAAATGAAGCCTAACATCCCATTGTCCCATGCCCTTGGCCACAGTCTACTTATCCTGCTCTGCCCTGAGACCGCTAAAGCCCCCAAAACTCCACCCACATCAATTAATTCAAAATGCTGACATACTCCCCTTTCAGATCTTTCCTTTAACTAAAAGCGGTATGTGAGGGGGTCAAAACACAACCCCCCTCCCTTGCCCCGGGTCCTGCTTAACTAACCAATCACCCAGCCAGATCCCAAAATCTGACCCAACCTCATGCTGTTATGACTCTACCCCATCTGTGGATGACCCCAAACACCCCATAATTAAAGCTAAACCCTCCTCACCACCACAAGCCTCCTCGTGAAACTGTCCCCTTTCACTAAAAAAGGGGCCCATCAAACTGCTGTCATTCTTCAGCTGTGCCACCTGCTTTAACTTGCCCTTGATGTACCTCATGCTCACTTGTCCCCACACTACTCCCAAGCTGTACCAACTCTGGAATGCCTAAATGAGCAACTAACAGTGTGTCATTACCTGTGACCTCATTGCACACTGTTCTAGTGGCCAGAACATCCATTGCAGCAGCTTCCATCACCCATCGAGTTCACTTCCCTCGGGCCACCATCTTATGCAAATTCTGTGCTTACACCTTCTGCAAAACAAAAGACAACTGTAAATCCTCTGGGAAAAAAAAACACACAGTATTATTTTGCACCAGTATGATAATCCTCTGGGGAATACCTTAATGAATCTTTACAGTCAAGACATTTTGAAGCAGAAGTCAAACACTTAGTTGCACTCATCCCAACCCAACAAGGAGATTAATTTCACACAGCTAATAACCTGAGCATCCCATCACCCACCTGCAGTACCCAAACCAACAATGACTGCAGTGAATCAAGTGCCAAACCTTCCAGTTAAAGGTTTGTGTTAGCATGCATTTTCTGAAGGAACTGTAATCTGAAGCTCAATGTATGTCATTATTAGAGAGTGCTATCACCAGCAGTTCACCAGATAATTACCAATGTTATGAAGTACAGACCAAAATTAAAACTGAAATCAGGACATCATGAAAACCAAGACAGTTGAGAGCATACCTCTTGACCTTCCACCATAAAAAAATCAGGACAAAGCATTCTCTTGCATACTTTTTAAATACTGCTTTTACAAACTTAAAAAGTTGATACACAACATCATTATACCTGCCTGTCCCCCTAAACCTCTGACTCTCTTCCCTAGAGCATACCTCTCAAGTGTACCTCATGATGAGGAACATACCCCCCCCCCCCCGAGTCTTAAAAGTTCACTTTCCTGGAAGCTCCACATGAAAGACTCTGACACATACTCAGTGATAAAAACTTCTAACAGATATCCCTGGTAAATAGAGAAGCATCATAGTAGTTCCTCAAATGATCCTTTTATTTTTTTTATTTATTTATTTTTTTTGTAGGTAAACCAGCCTATTTTAATCCTCCTATGACCTTCCTAGTTGAAATGTTATTAAGCTGTTCATATGCATTTCACATAATAGCCATGTGGTCTACCTGATGAAGGCTAGTGTTCTTCATTTAATTTTTTTTAAATGGTAAACTAATTGCCCTGATGGGACCAATAATTTCAGGTTAGGATCAAACCCTGTGCCTTGTTTTATGTAGTGAAGACTTTAACCATTATACCAAACCCACTTCCAGATGTAAAGTTAAGAGCAATGCCCTAGCTAACATGCTACCCTATGACCACACTTCACCTCTTTGCTGCTTCACCCCCCCCCCACTTCATGTAGCTATCCCTTCTTCACCTGTTGTATGATTTCTATTGATTGACTTATTTATTTATTTATTTTTTTAATATCAGAACAGATGCCAAAACGGCAAACACGTATTAGCACTCCACCACACATGCACGGTGAGCAGCCATTACTTGTGGGTGCCTCCCAGCCTGTGAAACTTGCTACTTAAAACTCTCCAGCCAACTGAGAACCAGCCCAGCAAACAATGGGACATTCTCTTCCCCACCGTCACTAATAAACCACCCTAGATGGACACAACCAAACCCACCATAAAATGCAAGCGACCACCGAAATCTAGAGAATTAACCACAGTTCTATCAAACACAGGAACAAAAAGACCCAACAAAAAACACAATCTGCAGATAACACACATAGGCAGTTTGTGACAGGGAAGGAAACCGAAGCACCTGATGAAAAATAATGACACAAGACTGACAACAAAAGGCTTCCACACTCAACACCCAAAACCCAGACAGAGAATCAAGTGCCATTAGGCACCAGTACCAACCACCACCCCATATCCCAGCAAACTCCAAACTGTTCCCATTCCGTAGGTCACAGTAGTAACTTAACTAAGTGGTTCTAACCGCAACTGAACATGACCTACAAGGATGCAAACTGTGCAACTCAAACAGATGTCATTAATTTTTGGCCATAATCTTTATAGAGTCAACAGAAAACCGCAAGTTTTAAGAGGAATGGAGCAAAATCTGGACAGTTAAGGGGTATGCCCCTCACTCCCTATTTCTCTGCCTCTCTTCAAATTCCCCCAAGAGGTTTCACAGCAATTAGTTACTGACTGTTCCCCATGGCTACTTCTCAGCCCCCAAACAGCCTGGGAAACTGCTGCCCCTACAGACTGCACCCACACACAAGATTAAAAAAAAAATGACCACCAATGCTCACACCCTCGGCCTTGAGAATGCACACCACCACCACTGCTTCCAAACAAAATGAAACCACACCACCAACAATGTATCCCCAATTAATTATCACACCCCCAAAATTACCCTGATCAAAGTATAATAAAATAATAACCCAGCAACCATGCCATCCACTTCCACCTCACAACTGATCACGGCTACTTATCAAGTTTACCCTTTTCATCAAAGTCCAAGGCCTACCTGCTCCACAGTACCTACTGCTCATTGTGGATGCTATACATTCAGTAGCAAGTTCATGCCAAACTCTGGTCCCTTACCCAGTTACACTCACACAAAACCAGTTGAGCCCCTCCTTGCATTTACCTTATTTCCTCCCAACACTCCTACTTTCCCAATTTAACCCTTCCATCTCCGCCACACTAACTCTCTTCCACTACAGTCTTAACTTCCATTACTATTCCTACTTGACCTTCACCCAAAGATGTCACTTGACAAATTGGTTTGTTCCCAAACCTCATATATCTACATAAAAATTGCGATTGTATATGAGGTTGTGTTAACTAAATGCATGTGCCTAAACTTGTGCTTACCGCAAGATTATTTTAAAACATTTTCACTTGTTTCTGTTAATTAAGTGAGGGGGTTCCTCAGATCTCACTATGCTAGCATGTATCAGCATGGTAGTCCATACTATTGATCAGATTTATCATAATATGAACAATTCAACGTGTGACATTTTATGGATCCTCAGTTACCAAATATAAGTAAAAAGGTTGCAATGGAAGTAAAAGTAAAAATCAAAAATCTAACTTAAACTTCATATAAAAAATAAAATAAACAATTAAACATCTAGTAGTAAAGATAAACATGATAATTAATCTCAAGCATAGACATGAAATACTATAGCTGTAAAATAAAAGCAACCACTATCCAGTATCCCACTATCTAGACATGCTTAGTTCTGCAGGAACTATGAACAGTTTATTTTTCATGTCATTGAGGGACTCAAATTAGGCCCGTTAGAAGGTAATCTGAACACCAAGCTAGAGAAACAGAACTTGAATGGTAGATTTGACTTAAAGCTGATTGGAAGCCCGGACTCAATCGACCATGCTCCATTAAGACATACTGGAGTTAAAGAAACTGAAACTTAGCAAGTTTTACTAAAGCACAATATTACAAGTAGTTTTTTTTAACTGACTGGGAAAGCATAAGCCCAACCTGTTAAGATGTGATAGTGACAGCAAGGGAAAGAGTGATGTGCAGTGTGGAGAAATCAACTACAAAATGGTTGACATTTATACAGCACTAAAATCCGACAAAGTGCGGTTTAACTTTTTGTCTACTAAACTTATGCAAAGTGCATGATAAGCATAAACAAGAGAGTTTTTCTAAGTGTTAAACTATATAAACTACCCATTATACCTACAAAAACAAATAAATAAATTAATAAATAAATAAATAAACACCTGTGCCTATCTGGAGATTTGCTTTAAAAATAAAAAGTAGGTCCTTATAGCAGAAAATAAATTATTTTCTGTTTGGATTTATAATAGAAACTTGCAACATAAAAGTTCATACATTGAAAAAAATAATTTGCCATAATTCTGGTAACATTTTGTGAAATTAAAATGTGTTTGAGTTATAACAGCTGTTAATTGTTGTCACCACAAACAGGTATACAAGGACAGCTGCTAAGCAACAAAGGATGTAGGTATAAGAGGTTAATAACTGACAAGTTTGCTGTCATCTGTAGACTAAGTCAGATGGAGAGCCTTGACATCAGTTTGTATATCTATGAAGTACATGCATAGGAGGAGCAGACCTAATATGGAACCCTATGGGATACCACTGGAGACAGGCCTTTTAGAGGAAAATGTGTCATGAACTGTGCTTGTGTGGGTTGTTTCTGTGAGTCGGTTAGTTACCCAAAGGGGTTGGGGGTTGGTATAATAGTTAAGGTGTTGTTATAATGGTTAAGTTGATAATCTCCCAGTCACAAGGTACAGGGTTTGATTCTCACCTTCGAAGAAGAAATCGGCTAGGTTTAAAATGGTCCACATGGGCAGCTAGTCTAGTACTCACTTATGAACCTATGAATGGGTTACACTGGGGTTAATATCCAAGTAGATGAGTCTTTCAGTTGTGCCAGTGTATGGGATGGTATCAAAGGACTCAGATCCATCTAAGCAGTGTGTACTGCCTGGCCATTATACAGTACTTCCAAAAGTAGTCTAACTGATTCAATAAACAGGACCTGCCTTTTGCAAAACCAGAGTGGTTCAGGTTAAGGGACTATAGGCTGAGAATATAATTACTTCTAAATTACATATAATGCATTCCATTAGTTTATAGTAAAGCTAATTGGTCTACAGTTTCCAGGATCAGTGGTTGAGCTACCCTAGCAATAGATGACATTTAAGGATTCTAGCATTTTAAAGCATAACAACCAGACATAATTGTACAACCCAGAGCACAGGGAACATCACAGCAGAAAGCAGAGGGACATACCATGAATGGTGCATGACTGTGGCGGTTACCTGGAACAGACAGACAGAGAAATGGGTAAAAAGACACTATATAGTTCACAGGTACCACAATATAGTTCTATTGGAGGTTTTACCTGTTTGCATAGAGGAAAGAGTAAAGAATGTTCATTTGCTTGCAGAGAATAATGGATAGTGATGGAAGGCACATAGGACACTCTGCAGAGCAGCATGTTAGGAATAAAGAGGTGATAGAGGACATCTGTGTCTGGACTAGATAGATGTAGAATACCATTGCAAAGCAAAATGCCTGCACCCTGTACATAGTAGTATGACTTTGAAAACACATTTGATTGTTTATGCGTCTATGTTTTTCTACATTTGTTTGTCATCTGTTTGTTAAATAGTTAAGAGTACTGGTTAACTGACACTTTTTAGCAATGATCTGGGTTCATTTTTGGAACATAAGTGACTTATAGAACTTTATCAAAAATTGTGTAGACAATCAGACACAATATCTTGTTAAATATAAAGTAAAGGTTAAGAAAAATTATTGACAATATGAACAGCAAGCAGTGGAATGGTAATATATAATAATGAAAAGAAAAGAAAGAAAGATTAAGTTATTCTAAGTTAAGCATTGTTATATAGACATTCTGTTTCATTAATTCCAACAGGTGATGGATTGAGATGTGATAAACTGTGTCTGTTATGTAAAAACTAGAAAGGGTTTAAACTACCAATTGTCAAGGAAGTGTTCCCTGTTCCTGCAGCATCCACATGCATTTCCTTGTATAAAAGAGTATTTTAGCTTTATTTTTATTTATTTATTTATTTATTAATTACTTGCTAACTAGGTAGATGTGCTGATCCAAAGATCTGTTTCAGCTATAACCCTGGAGAAAAACACAAATTGAGAAAAAATGATGTATAGTGATGTAAAAAACAAATTATTATACATAGTAAAACATCTTGAATGCAGGGAAGTATATCCATGAAACAAACAAGTTGTTATGTATATTAAATATTTAAAAATCATTGTCTATGTCATAACACATAGTAAAGAGAGAATCACCGAATACAAAGAATTAGCCTAGAGTTTCTTAAATTTTATTCCATGATACAGATGGAAAAGCAAAGATACCTTTTTGGTTGCAGGGAATAATGAACACTAAAGGAAACAATGGCATAAAGATGCTGACATATTAAAGCTAGAACAACCAAGTCCTGGAAATGACATATTATACACTTAGCTTGTTATTATTATTGTTCACATCAGACCACCGAGTGACACTGGGGTCCATTATGATCCACACCAGAAAGTGTGCCATGCCAGTTGATATTTTCACTAAAATCTCAGGCAGTGTTTGACCAGTTGTTGCAGTGTTTTGACCAGTTGTTATAGAGCAGCATATGTATGCACTGCTATCCATGATGACTTCTGTGAATCCTTATTTTGCTTGTAGATCATAACAAACCACAACTGCCGTCTTTGGAAAATGTCTGTGTTAAGAGTGGGGTTACAGGAGGTTCATTTTAGTACCTTATCTGAGCATAAATTGCTTTGGAATCTGGCCTGCTGTCTTACCTGTAAAATCAATGTTTCCCAACCATGATTGATTTGTGACCCAGACTGACGCTAACACTCAGGATTCCAAGTTTGCTGAGAAGTGCATCCTTAAGATTTTTATGCGTACTACTAGCAGTGGAATAACAAAAAGTATAATTAGCATATTTTGGTGAGCAGTAGTCACACTTGGTGTGAGTTTTGGTCTGTAAAATTACATATTATCAGGAATTTAATACCAAGTCCTTTTAAGCACATTAGTTATCTATAAAAGTGCAGGTGATTTCTTTTGCTTATCTTTTGTCAAGTGCATAGAGGAAAAATTGCCATACTAGATTATTTTATCATGATACTGGAAGGGTGTGTGACACAATTCATGTGGATGTCAGTATAACATGGGATTATTATACATCTATGTGTGACATAC
Organism: Protopterus annectens; assembly: GCF_019279795.1. NCBI lineage: Eukaryota > Metazoa > Chordata > Ceratodontiformes > Protopteridae > Protopterus > Protopterus annectens. Next base: position 241,093,364 of record NC_056745.1, read on the forward strand.
CAGTGAGGGTAGCAGGATAAGTGTTTATGTTCAGAATTAAAATACACTCACAACCTTATATGTAGTCTGAAATAACAGCAGACTGTGTATGCAGAGACATGGGCACACATATTAATATACATATGAATGGCTGCACTTGTGGATAGATAACTATATGTTTACAAATATATCAGTTTTTACAGAAAGGCACATATAGAGAGATGTTTTCACTGGTGCACTGACTTCTCATCCGCTGTCTCCTGCAAGCACTATCAATGTGTGAAACATTTTCAAAGACTGCATCCGCGAACAGGAACTCATTAGAGTTTAAAACTAAATCCACGTGATTTAACTTCAAGAGTGACTATCAAAAATCAGCAAGACGTGCATCTTGTTATCAATTCCCTGCAGAGTTGCTCCTTCAATTTCTTTTAAATAAAAAAAATCATTTACATGAATACGGTTACTCGTGCTCACTTCCCGATGCTGGCAGACCTTTCTTCTTTATTACCATCTGCTAAGCGCTTCTTAGAATGAGACCAGCACCATCGCCTGTTCTGTGTACCGCATTATCGCACACTGAACTGCTGCCTAGACTTTAAAAGTCATGATCTGCTTGAAAGCAGAATTGTTGAGATGTGTACATTTCCTGATGATTCAAGCAACAATGCTTTTTCGTTATGTAAAATGTTAATTTTAAATCCACAGTTTTCCAGCTATGGCTATATACTCCATTTGTTACTGATGGTTATGATGTGCTTTGCAAAATAAAAATGTGTCCTCACCCTTTTTCCTTGATACGTATTGACAGGAGTCTGTTATGCCACAAAAAATGCTGTTGTTCTATTCCTTTTTCTTTCAATGGGTAATGTGCTTTCCTGTCTTGTAGCATGTCTGTTACAAAACTTCACCTTCATCTCCATGGAAGGACCTCACGACACAGTTGGGTGGCTCACAGACTGCGCAGCTGCACCTTCTGCTGATGTCCCTCCCTAAGGTCACAGCTAGATTTAGTACATGAACAGGCATTCCAGTACAAGTGCACTAGTTATTTATTTATTTTAGTTTTGTTGCCAGGCATGAGACCTATATTTAGTGAAGAATCAAGTTGGTATTCATACTGACTACAGATAATTTAGTCAGGACTCAGAAATTTCCCTGATATTTTTTCAGGGGCATTCCAGTGTGACATTTCAAAAGGGTCATCAAACATCAGTAGATGGTGGTATGGATATAGATGAACCTGCAGTGGTGTATGATCTGTTAGGGGCTTCTGGATTAGCTAATGAGATGCCACTGTACATGAAATAGTAGCCTAAACTATTATGATCCAAAAGTGCAGCAGAATGGGGTGCTATTGCAGTGCAGATTATTATGGAAGGGATGGGTTATAGTAACTGAGTGGAACTGCATGGGAACACATTCAGTACTATGCTGCATATGAAGGAGAATGCAGGCACAGGGCAGGCATTACAGGAAGCAGTTGTAACATAATCAGTGGTAATATCTGAAGGATTTTTTTCAGTGGAAAGGGAGTTGGAGTGCTAATACTTATACTGCTATAGTTAGTGGTTTAAGGTCAAGAAGAAGTGAAACCGAGAGATGAAATTTAGTAGGGTTTCATGTTTGAAAAAACAGCTAAAGCCATCAGATCATTGCTATTTCAGCCATTTTGTAGATGGGGTCAGGGTGTCACATCAACAGTGACCATAACTTAGAGCCAATGGTCACATCACAGGTGCCATTTTGGAATATTCAGTCCATCTACTGCATATCTTTGGAATGTAGGAGGAAACCAGAGCACACAGAGAAAACCCACGCAAAAAAGGGGAGGACATGAAGACTCTGTATAGAAGGCAGACAATGATGAATGAACCAGAAAACCTTTTGCTGTGAGGTGACAATGATACCCACTGCTACACTGTGCCTCTCAAATCTGCTTGATGTGGTTGAGGAGTACATTCATCCATGAATTCATCTGGGTAATGTGCAGCATTTTCATCTTTGTATATAATATTACTGTTCACTGGAGCTCATTTTACAAGCTTTTTTTCTTCTAAGTCTAAGAAAATATCCATGATGAAATCATATTATCTCAGTTATGAGCCTGTTATAGTAGAAGGAACAGTTTATTCACTTCAGAACTAATACTTTGCAAAGTGTGGATACCAGAAAGGGGGTCATAAAATATTATGAAAGAAATACGAACTTTAAATGGACAGTTAATAAAGCTGACATTTGGATTAGAGACTGAGGCAGTCTAGCTGATTTGAAAATTAGAAATATGCTCTGTAGTATTCTTAAGAAAATATTTATGTAGGAAAAAAATATTATTTTCAAAAGGCTAAAAATGTTCCTTTAATATGGAGGGAGTATATTTGATTGGAGGTAGTCTAGAGTGATAAGTCTGTGGAGGTGTGGTCATGGGAAAAATGTATATGGTAAAATGCACAAATAAGGAGCAAGGCGCACTATTGGTTGATTGTGCTACTGTATATAGAGAGGTGGAGGGTAACAGGTATGTAACATGAGGCGGAAGGAAATATGTAACAGACTGTGGAAGGAAATATAAAGCCTAAAATGAAGCTAAAGATGAAACAGGACTAAGATGGTGGAATTAATAATAGAGATCTCATTATGGACTCTTAATATAGAATGAAGAAAAAATAAACCGGGAAGAAGAATCCACTGAGTTGGGGAATTCATCATTTAGTGAAAAAAGGTCAACAAAATAGAAAAATAAAGTTTAAGATGAGAAAGAGATCAGGGAAAACATAAGTTTAAAATGATCTTTTTTCCTCTTATTGAACTCAGGTGGAATAAAAGGGGATTTGCAGGGTTATACATTGATGTATTCATGAAAATAACAAATATTTGATGCAATATGCCCACAAGATACTAAATTTCTTTTTAAAGCATCACAAGTAAAGATTTGAAACATGGTAGGATGTAGATGTTGGGACAATGGAACTAGATCAATGCTTAGCAGTTATAGTACTGATAAAAAAGGAAGATGTACTCTGGTGGTTTTAGACAAGGGAGAATGCATGTTTGAGGGGCTAAGATCTATGCTTATGCTTCAGAGAGTAAAATTTAGAAGTTGTTTTTTAAAATAAAGTCATGTTTCTTATTGGAAATGTCTAGTGTATTTTGATTGTAATTGCAATTTAGTAAGAAGAATGTGTAAGAACTGCGGGACTAACAGAGCTAGAGATCAACTTTATTTTTAGAAGGATTTGTGTGAAGGTAAGAAAAGTATATTCTCTAGGTGTCTATGAGCACATGGAGATTTAGAGCGTCTTAGGAAAAGATAAGTTAGAAACAATGTGGAAAAAATATAAAGAAGTTCAGTTTTATGACTTTGCATAAACATTTTAAAATGGTTGTTTAAATGTGACTAAGGTTATAAATAAGATGATAGTGCATTTAAACAAAAATGTCTTTAGAATATTAGATTTAGAAAATGAAGAAGCAAAAAGCATTAAAGAAAGAGTACAATATGAAGATGATGGATTATTTTTGGACTTTCTAAGATTGTGCTCAGTAATTAGAAGAGGAAACTTTGAGGTCATCATTTCAGTCAACTAACAGATAATATAACTGCATATACATTGATTGTGAGTATTTTTTTAATCCAAAAATCAGTGAAAATATTGACTGCTTTATTTTAAATTGCTCGAGAAACAACAGTCTAAATACTTGCTCATCTAAATTGTCTCAAGACCAGAGTTTAAAATCATTCAACATTCTTTGGAGATTCCTACTCAAGATCCTAAAATTACTTTACATGCCTCTTCATATAACAATAAAAATGTGCTGGTGGTTCCAAAACTAATTTTAATAAATTTAGTAAATGTGCTAATGCTAAAATATATTCAGTGGTAAGTATGGAAGACTTTGCCATCTATCAGGGAGGTCCTGGGAAATATTTTTTCTAGCTCTGCCACCACAAACTTTACTTCATAAGTGTTATCTAAAATAATGCAGACTGCAGAGTAAAAGGTATACTGTCTCAATGATTCCATCAGGAAAAATAACTGGAATAAAATGGGCTTCATTTGTTATTATTTGTTTTTCAGGGCAACATCTAAAAGGAACAATAGACTGGGAGAATGTCTGCTTGAGTTTAAAGCAAATATTCTAAGATACATTTGGTTATCTTTCTTATAAACACAATGTTTACAGATAAGTTAGAAATTTAAGCTGTCCATCAAACTATGAAGTTTAACGATAAAAAAGACAAAACCAACTCCTACACAAGGAGGAGCCAGGGATCTGCACACCAAATTCGAAAATCCGTAAAAAATGTCCAAACCAAGTAAGTAAACTTGTACTCAACGTTTATTTAAGCCACAAAGTCTCTGTTTAGCTTTTCATCGGTGACTCCTCACCAACTTCCTCAGAACAGGAAATAAACACATTCAACACATCCTGTTTAAATACTACAATATAACTCCCTACTTTTGCCACACTACCACCTGTGGTTGGAATACAAAATTTCAATATATTAAAAAGAACATACAAAAAGGCATAAGACTATTTAAAAACATATGTAAATATAAAACACTCCCTTAACGATATAGGATTAAAAAAAAACAATAAGTCAATAGCCAACAGGCTTGACTTGGAAAAAAGAAACCAGAAATAGGTATTGAAATAAAATAAAATAAATAACTCACTTCATGATTAATAAATTGAACCCATGATGGAGCAATTAGGATTCCATCAGGAAAAATAACTGGAATAAAATGGGCTTCATTTGTTATTATTTGTTTTTCAGGGCAACATCTAAAAGGAACAATACACTGGGAGAATGTCTGCTTGAGTTTAAAGCAAATATTCTAAGATACATTTGGTTGTCTTGCTTATAAACACAATGTTTACAGATAAGTTAGAAATTTAAGCTGTCCATCAAACTATGAAGTTTGCTTTTTCCAGCATTTATTATGGAACATTTTTCCAACTTTTGTGATGTCTCCAAGATCCATAAAAGCTGAAAATGTACAATGAATACAACTAATTTTATTTTGCAGAATAAGCAGAAAAGAAAAATCACAATTTGTAATTGTATATTGTTTGTAAAGTAAAAAAAAATCAGTTCCAGATTAATTAGCTCACTGTTTTGCAACTTACATTTCATGATACAAATTACGCAACTGGAAGCAAAACTAGTAGTCTAGATAAAGATGTTAGAAATAAAACACAAACACTGAAAAGAAAGTAGCAGAAAACTAAATTAAATGCATGAATTTAGAGAACAAAAAAAAATAATAATTGAACATTCTCATCTTTAAATACACAAAAACTTCTTTAACATGATAAGCCATTAAAACACACTACTACTTATTCAGTATATAATAAATCACAGGACCTAACTGTCCAATAATATAACATATTCTAAAACATACTAATTTCTCAATTAAAACTAAGCATACAATGAACTATAAACACTTCATAAAAATGTAAAATGATATAATTTTTGACTTTCTATCTTTTAATACCCATTTAATATGTATTGTATTGTTTAGACCTGGGAACTTAGCCATTATTCTTAACTGTCATTGAGTCTTCTTAATTTCTAATTTACTTTTATAGTGGTCACCTCTTAAATCTAATGGCTAGTGATCTACAACAGAATAAATAAATACATAAATAAATAAAAAATAAAAGGATTTTACAACCCTGACATAGTAGGGTGTGCTTTAAAATGCTTTTCTACTATTTTGTATTTTGACAGCATACAATGTTCTTTAATTCTTTCCCTAAGGACTCTGGTGGCCATCCCTACATAAAAAAGTGGAAAATAGCCACACATTGCTAAATAAACTACTTCTGCTGATTTGAAAGTTTAGCTAGCTTTAGCCTTTAAACAAAGGATTTGAATGTGTATCTGTTTTAGCCTTTAAACTGTTGTCTAAATGTTCCAAAAATATATTTGGACCAAAGTAAATCTACAACCTCCACAAATACCACATTTATATGTGCTGCTCCTTCTGTGTTTTTTGAAGTTACACTGGAGTATCATCAAACTGAAACTTTTTTTTTTTTACTAGTTTTCTAATCCGTAAACTTAGGTTATTTTCCTCTTAATTGCACTAGACTACTATTGCCTTGAATCACTTTCCAATTATTACCTATAGAGTCCCTAATACTAAGACTGTCATAAGCTTTAGTATGTCAACTGTCTTAGTTAAAGTAAATGTTAAACCTGTCTTGTTATTATCAAGACAAGATGAACTAGTAGAAGTATTAACTACAAGTCCATTTCTTGAGATTGGAGGAAATAACGTCAATCACTTATTCATTATTTCATCAGCTGTCTTAATTAATTTCTGTCTTTTATAACATCTGATAGCAAACAAATCAATAGTTGCCTTCATGTCTCGAATGAAAATTTCAGTTTTAGTGATTAAACTAGATACTGCTATGAAGTGCTCCCTAGGAATAGTTTACTTTTTATGAGTAGGACAATTACTTCTATAATGAATATAGCTATTAATGAATGCAGATTTACTACGGATGGTACTCTCAAATGTTTGATCCATTATGTCTATTTCTACCATGATATCCAAAAAATTAACAGTATTATCTATTTGTCCAACAGCAAATTAAAAAAAATAATCTATAGAATTATGCAACTAAAATATTTCAAAAAGCTATTACACAGCAATGAGCAGAATTAGCAATGACACTATGTAATTTTATAGGTGAAAATATTAACCATAATTCTGCAGGACAGAAACAGTAAGTCTTGCTGCTTATATCTGTCTTTTGGAATTTAATTGTCCATTATTTATGCTACCCTTTGAAATTTTATAGATGTATCAACAACTTTATATTTATCCAATATGCATTACTGCAAATACACCTAATTCTTTGTAGGGGAAGATTCAATCATAAATCCAGTAACTGAAAAAAATCTGTGCTCAGGAGAAATGTGCATGATTTTTACCTCTGAAATAATGGTAGACAATTTGTGCAACATTCTTCAACCCGAGAAGAAGTTAGACACTACCCTTAGTGGAAAAAAACAAACAAAAAACACGTATAATGCAAACTGCCAGACTATCAGTATGAATTGTTAAGCAAACCCACATACACATATGCTTAAAATGTTGCATTCTTGCAGTCAGCTTTATATATGTGACTGTAGTGCGACCATATTTGCTTTCAGCCTGCTTACAAAGTCAATAAACAGGTTAAACTGCTTCTGTAACTCCCTCTGATCAGCCACCATCCTTACATCAGGTGTACCTCAAGACGTTCTGCTCTCTTTAATCACAAATTCACTTCTTGCAGATATCCCACATCTTCAAATATAATTTTACACAGATGATCTCTTCCTCCTCCATAGATCAGGCAATAATTCACAATAATTTTAAAAACTATTTCAACCTCAGCTCTAACAGCTCCTGCCTTGGATTTCACTCAGATAAAGTCCTTTTAAATCCAAATCAATCTAATACTGTTTTCTGTGGCAATAATCAAAAACTCATAGACTCATCTACCTTTCCCCTCTTATCAACTGATCCCTTTCACAATAAAATTATTCCACTGATAAAATACTTTTGAATATACATAGACTCACACCTCTCCTTCACTAATCACATCAGGTCCACAACCTCCACAAATCATGCCTATATAAAATCTCCATAAAAATATTTGTAAGCCATCTTACATGAGATGCTAGACTAGATGTTTTGAAATATTCCTTTCCCTAGACTTATATACAGACTACAATTATTTACCCTGATTGAAACTCAACAGCAAAGTTTGTAGAATAACCCAATATGAGGTCTTATTTCATGAACATTTCAGATATTCATGTATACAATTGTGGCCTACTTTTTCTTTTAAACTCCCATCTAATAAATGAGAGGCAACCAACTTGCATATACAATCTATAATCGTCTCTGTAATTACTTTTGCCCACCTTTATGTTCTAAACCTAATATAAATGAAACACCTTATTCCTTAAAATATTACCCTGCAGAATTACCAAGCTTGTTTGGCTAGAGTTAGACATTAACATAATGGAGAGATTATTTTCTAAACTCAGGATTAGTATATGGAACACCCTACTCATAAATGTAAACAGTAAACCTCCTATTACCTTTCTCAAAATCTTTTTTGATCACTTAAAATTTGTAACAAATATAGCTGAATTCTTTATGCCACCTTGAACTTTTCTTTTAACCCTTACCTGTACTTCATTTTTTGTCTGCTTATAACATTACTTAAACTGTCTTATCACCTTTATCATGACCTCAGTGAAAAGTGATATGTCCAGTACAGGTGACATCTATATGACTGCTTCTTTTTATACAAGTTATAGTATATATTCTCTGAACTTAACATTGTTAACTTCTGATACTGACTATACACATGAAAATACATACAAATTCATATGTACATGTCTACCCAAAGTGCAAATACCCAAAATACATTGTAAATATTGTACCTTTATATTTTACATGTAACTCTGTTGCCACATTGTCACCCGGACTGTAGCAAAAAAGGATCATATCTGACCAGCTCTGTTAATGAATAGAATCAACAAAGTGAAAATTAAAATAAGTTCATCAGCTGTCCAAAATTCTGCTTTAAAGTGTAGTGTTTACTGTTAATCAGTTAAGTAAAAGAATAATTTACTGTGCAGATATACCTCATGTATAACCTATTTGTACATGTAAGTTATGCCTGCACAGTATATCATACTATCACCCATTTGATTTCAATAATATGGCTGTAAAATTTTACCCGCTATGGAGTTACTACCCATCAATCATTAGTATAACATTGCTGGCCAGGGTATATTTTAGACTAGTTAGATAAGGGTACCGGATTTCACTCTGAGAAATCTCACCATAAAATATAGTATTAGGAATTCTTAGTCATGAATAGAGATATCTAAGTTTATGCTACAAAACTGCTGGAAAATAAAATAGCTTGCCTGAAGTACTGACACGTCAACACACATTGATCAAAAACCTGGATGGAGGGTGATGCATACAGCAGGGATCTATATAACACTGTGTTGATTTCACAGCAGTACCCACTATGAGTGGCAATTAGTACAGTGTTATGTAAGCTTATAGCAAGAATGCTATTTCAGCTTCGATGCAGTACATATACATGACATGGATGTGAAAAGCTTACATGTACCCTACCATATGCAGCCTTTGTCATAGCTCTAAAATGTTGTTGTTGTTTGTCTTTCGGCTTTTTCCCGGTAAGGGGTCGTCACAACGGAACCCCAGTCCGCTAATGATTGGCAGTTAATTTTTTTACGAAATGCCGAGGTGCCAGCTCAATGTCCAACCTTTATCGAAGGCACGCCCATTTATGCACGCATGTCTTTTGAATGCTTCCCAACCATGGGGAGGACATGCAGACTCCACACAGAAGGCACTCCCAAGCCCAGCCGAGAATCGAATGGGAGAACCTCTTGCTGTGAGGTAACAACTCTATCACCGTACCACCACGGCATCCACCCACTTTAATACTCTATACATGGTTAAAGAAGCAGAATAAACAACTGAATTCAATAACCCTAATCTCCCATAATCTTTACCCATATACAACACACCTCTTTTCATTGGATTTAATCTTGAACCTCACATGAAAGAAAACACTAATTGCCCAATTTCTTTTTTATATAAACATTTAACATATATGCTATTTTTTACATTAAACCAGAATTCATCAGATAAACCTTTTTCTTGAATGCTTAGTCCTCCACATTAAACATATTCCTTTTATTTATTTATCAAACCTTCCCATTGCTTTATATCTACATAAGGTTCCCTAAATTGTATCCCTAACAAAGATATGTCATTCATTGAAAAAAATACCCCTTCAGTTTTCACATTACCCATACCCTTACTTTTATCTTTATTCAAAGTCATTCCCATTTCCTTTAAACATCAATTCAGACAAGCCACCAGTTCCTTCATCCATATTTTATTCTTATCAAACACAACTATATCATCTGCATATGTCAAAAGTATTGGAATCACTACTGCCTTTTGCATAACATATTTAGCATATTTTGTTTTATAAGTGATTTCACTCACTATCACATTCATTAATAATGCAAACAAAATCCCAGTCCAGGGACATCCTTGTCTTATACCACAATTCATACAGATTTTTTTACTCAGCCACCCAGTCACTAACACTCTCATGCTATTATTTTGATATACTGACATACACACTTTGCTAATTCTGTTACCTATTCTATAATTTTCCATAACATCCTACAAAGCATCATGTTCTACTGTATCAAACGCTTTACTAATATCACCTACCATAAGTTTCACATCTTCCCTTTTACTTATAATATCATCTCCAAATTATTGAACCTCCAGTAATAATTCCTGGCATCCCTTCCCTTTTATACCATATATAATTTCTTCCATAATATCCTTCATCCTTCCTTCCATTCTCCGCTGTATTATTCTCATAAAAGGTTTATAATTTGTATTATTTAATGTGATAGATCTCAGTTTTTTTATTTTGTTTCATCTTTCCTCCATATAAATTAATATCCCACTGCATTACTGTTCATAAACAAACCCTTCTTTCAACCATTCATTCAAAATGTTCACAAAACACTCTCTTTGCCAATCCCTTAATTTATTGTACATTTCCTACCCTGTATCAGCTGGACCTGACAACTGAATCAGCATTGACTTTCCTAAGTACTTCATCCATTTCACTAATAGTAATTTCTTGTTCAAAATTTCCTTAACTAATTCTTGTTTGTTTTTTACTTTCCATTCTCTTTTCTTTTTTTTTACTCTTATACATATTTTCTACATGCTGTACTACACTATTCATAATTTGCTATTGTGTTCTTTTTCCTTTTACATTTTTTTAATTTCCCTCATTATACTAATACCCTCCTTTACTATTTTACCCAAGTATGCAGATACATCCTCCTTTTTACCTTGTAAATAATATATCTGCTTAAACAGCAATGTCTTCATTTTGTTCTCAGTTTCTTTTATGTTTCCTTTTCTGTATCATAACACTCTCTTGTATTCATCTCTAAATTCTCCATTGTATTTCTATATATATCTTTCCTTACTTCAGTTTCTCTTCCTTTCTTACATCATCCTGTCATTGAAAAAAAAAAAAACACTTTTTATATTTCTTTTTACATTCAATCCACCACCCAGACCGATATTTATAAAAGTCCTCATGGTTACATGATCCCTCCATAACTGCAATGCTTCCCACTCTCTACATTCATTCTTATTTTATCATTTATTCTTTTATTCTCTTTCATATTTTAATATACTTCCTTTATTCCATCATGCCCATCCATATTGCTAAATGATCTGAAAAACCTGTCTCTACTGTATCACCATCTGCTACACCCAGTCCTTCAGATAGTACCAAATAGTCAATTTCACATCGAAATGCCCCTCTTCTATAAGTCCATTGACTTTTATTCTAACATACCACATTTTATCACTGCTTCTATTTTTTTAAACATCCCACCCTTTCTTTTTACATTTCCCCTTAAATCACAATTATAGTCCCCTGCAATAATAATTTTTATGTTAACCACTGCAAATTCTAATATTTGATGAAACAGATTCTCTCTTTCCTTACCATCTATATATGCATACAATGCTATAATTCTATAAATATATTCTCTCCACTTCATATCCACAACATTTAACCTTCATGTCCATACCAAAATGACATCTAATATTTTTGCTATGTTAACACAACACAGCCACTCCAGAGCAATATATACTTCCTAAATTCCATATTATTTTCTACCCCACATTTTTTCTGTTTGCAATCTTTCTTTGCTTGTCAGGGATCTTGCATCCTCTTTAAGAATAATATCTACATCACATTTGGCACACCATTCCAGTATCCCTATCCTTCTTACTGAAAGTACTCTAAAATCATGTTTCTTTTTTTTTAAGTTTAAGGGAAATATTTAAAATGTTCTTTTTCTTATTTTTTTATTCTTTCCCCAAATTAATATTTTTCTGAGTTTATCTCCGCTCTCCGTTGATCTTCAAAATCAGATTTGTCACTATTTTCATTAAATGAAGTGCATCTAATAATACTTCTTACCTTTCTTTTTTAATCTTTAGTGATATATTTTAAATTGTCTTTTCCTCATCCTTACCCTAGCAGCTATAGTATTTCTTTTCCTAACATCCTTTACATGCTCTTCATAAACATCTGACTTATCACTTTCAATTTATTTTCATTTTCAGTTCTCTGTAAAGTAAGTCATTCTCCTAAAATGTAACATTTTTATCTAAGTCATCTTTTATTACATCATCTTTTTCATTAACACCTCTTCCTCTCCCTTACTTCCTCATTTTTTCAGACATTACAATACTTTCTTCATAATCCTGCTCAACATTATATCACTTAATATTTTTATAATTAAACCAAGAATACCCTTCACTTTTACACATTTCACAATCCGTTTTATACTTATTCATCACATGACCTTTCCCCCTGCATTGATTACATCTTATTTTTGTACACTCATTTATCAGATGATTGAAACCCTCACAAAAAAGTTTTCAGCTGTTGCATATACCTAATTGTTTCTCTTTTACCATCTACATATATAACACTTGGTAAATATTTTATCACATCTTTTTCATATTTTAAAATAACATCCACTGCCCACCCCCATTTCAAATACCCTTATCATGTTTAACATTCATAATATCATAAACTAAATAGCACACAAGTTAAAAGTAAATTTTAACATCTTTTAATTCAGTTTCATCAGTACAAAATTAAACAACCTTTTTTTTTAATCGAGTACCTTGCCCAAAATATATAAATACATTCCATGGGTAACAGTCCTTCTTTCATTCACAACTAAATTAAAATCTTTCCATTAAGTCCCCAGTCTCAAATGTTGTCACAAAATGTCTCTTTCCCCAAGTGAATCAAGGATCGAATGAATATATTTTGAGTCAAAACCCAAAGGTAACACTAAATTATCCCTCACAAAATATCTATTATTTCTTAGTTCTTTTTTATCTGAACAACAATCTTTTTGTTTTTCCTTTTTAATAAAGTTTATAGTACCTTTTGTTCCTTCCAACTGCATCAGCATACAATTTTCCAGTTTGCATTCCACCTGTAAACTTATACCCAACCAACTCATGACTCCTTTCCTTTCTACTTCTCCAAACTCTCTGTCCATTCCAAAAACCTTTTCTATCATACCAACCATGAAGTCTCAGACTCCAATACAGGATCACCTTTATTCAGTAAACCAACCAATTTTTTCATCAGGCAAACCTCAGAAATAATTTCAGTTTCTTCAAAATCCTGAGGTTTACAATTAGCTGGATGTTGACTATTTGTACTATCTACTCACTTTTCAACAATGCTCTGTCCAACTAATAGAACCATACTGCTAACAACAGAACAACTCTCTTCTCCCTCCATTACTGCACAGCTTGTCCTAGCTGACTATGTACCAGGGACAGAAACAAGAAGTGCGGCAGCAAAAGCATTCCCCCTCACAATGAAAAAAGTAGTGGAAGCTCTCTGATGCCCTGGCCAAATTTCCCCCAGTAGTATAAATACCACCATGGGTTTCCCTTGAAAAGTGACTGCTTGCCTAGTGGGGCTAATCTGGTCAACAAAGTATAAATAAATACATATAAATACATACTTGGATGAATATACAGCTGTGGGAATGTCTGTGTGTGTATCTCTCTCTCTATGTCTGCATGTATAAGTGTGTGCATGTTGGGGGATGCCTATGCTACTGCGACATGTGAGCTGGCAGGGAGAAGATTGGCATTGTCAGACCTTACAGTACAGTGTTCAGCTCAGAGCCATAAAAATGAGCCACTTATTATGTATTTCTTGATGTAGCTTTATCATGTTTCTGAACAGGAGATTCTTTGAATTTCTCTAACTGGAAAACCCTCATTGGCCAATTAGAGTAGACAGACAGAAAATCTGTGTGAATCCTAGCCTTTGATTGCGGACTCATACAGAACATTTTCCTGGGTCTATGTTCAGACAGTCAACAGAGCTGGTTGACCAGCATTAGGAAATTTGCCCTTTGCCCCATTCTATTGCAATCTTGGAGTTGGTATATATAAGTGTGGAGGGGTATGGGTAGGTTTGATATAATGTGGTGTGTGTTTCGGTATGAATGTTGGTCCACTGTCACTTTTCCCTGGATAAAATATTTGATGATTGAAAGTTCTCTTTAGTGAATGCTCGATTTTTTAAGTTCAATGAATAGAGGCCTGATGGATTTCTCATTTAATGACTGAACACAGACCCTGTTTTCATAAGTCAAAAAAATTAAGCTGTTTGATTTTTGGGTGCAGCTTAAGCAAACCTTTCATCAAACATTTGTTTTTGTAAACATATATTGATGTAAATGTGCAGTGTCATATATGTGCTAAGCCAATATATTGGCTGAAATACGTTAATAAGATACATTCATGTTCAATTATATTGCAAAATTCAATAAAATACTGGGCAAGTTTCTTTGTGCATCTCTCATTTATTTATTGTGTGCTGTGCCAGTGACTCAACAGGTAGCACACTTGCAAATGGTTCTGTTCCCATACCAGGTAGATCGATTGCTGAGACTGCAGTACAGCATAAGAAGGATACTGCACTACTAAGAGCGTCTTCCTTTAGCTCAGATGTTAAAGTGAGGCCTCATCTGCATGGGTTGGTGACAGCTCAGGTGGATGTAAAAGATCCCATGGTGTCTATCAAAAAGAGTAGGGTAATTTCCGTGATGTCCTAGCCAAATTTTCCCTCGTAGTACAAATACCACCTCTGATATCCCCTGAAAAGAGGCTTCTAGCTTAGCAGAACTAACCTAGTAAATAAAGGATATATAAATAAAATTAAGGTATGTTTACTGAGGTAGTGCACTGATCAATGTTGACCAATTTCTTGTTCTACCTGGGTAAAAGTACGAAACAATAAAGGCAAAAATTTAAGCAATAACAGACTAGTTAAGATTAGTTACATAGAAAACTATATATGTGCATTATAGTAAGCAAGCAGAGTGTAATGTACAATATTTACATTAGGTTCAACCTTTAGTAATTCTGTGAGAGGAACAGAGAAGTGGAAAGGAGAAATGGATAGTTTGTCAGGTGATATGTCTTGTGGTGAAGAAGAAGCATTTGGTTTAGATGAAGAGGTACTTTCTGAGTTACATTCTGAGAAAGTGTTGATTTCATTTAGGTTGATGGAGAGAGAGATTGCCAAAGAATTGATGCCTGGGCAGAGAATGCCATGTGCAGTGCTGTAGAGTTTGGTGTTGGGTTAATGAGAGCTGGTGTGATTTGTGAGCAGTGTCTCAGGTTAGAGTCTATATCAGGTGATCGAAACTTTAGGTAATCAAATACCTAAAGATCGACACCTAAACAGCGAAAGCTGTAAATACTGAATGGCCACTTCAGTGAAATCTTTAGTAGGGAAAGAATTTGCTTGGCTGTTATCGGGAATCTGACCTTTTCTTGACTGTAGAGCGATCTCGGAGTTGGTATATTTAGTTGGGGTGTGTGGGGAGGCACAGCTCCCCAATCGATTAGGGTTTGAAATTTTTTTTTCATCCGGCCAAGCGAATTCTTTCCCTATGAAAGAAGTCACGGAAGTGGCCATTCGATATTTACAGCTTTCGTTGCTTAGGTGTCAAGCTTTAGGTATTCGATTACCTAAAGCTTTGACTTTGCAATATAAACCCCATTTGAACACTGAAAGTCTGTTTATTGCTTGTATTACTGTAGTATGAAGAATGACATTTTGCCACTATACCGATTATTGCAATACAACAAATGGCATTCTGCTATCACACTATATTCAGTATGACATCACAATGTTTTAAAAATTCAGTGATGATTTCATGTGCTCTCTTACCGGTACCTGTTCCAGTTTATGTTAATAATAAATGTAATGGCTCATTTAGAAATCATTTGGCTCATGTAGTTTAATTAGACCCCAAAAATGGGTACTCCTTCAACCCAAAGTTGACACCCCTCCCCCACAAAGTATGTCTTCCAAAGCTGAGGACCAAAAACATAGTCGCCCAGGGTTGAGAATCACAGCTTAGCTAGCTTCTTGCTGAAATTACACTACCACATATACATTTGCTCATTTAAACAGCCAGGATATTGCCCATCCTTGGTGGATTAAATTAGTGCTGATTCTATACTTCTGTGAAGGTGGTACCAGGGAGAGCTGCCCAAGCTATGGTCCTGGGTTTAAATGTCACCCATAAAATATGAATGTCCCCTTTTTTAAAAACAATCTGTACTAAAAAAAAAAAAACAGCTATTTTTGAGACATTTTTATGTGAAGCACAATATAGATAATAACCACTGCATTACATTGTTTCAATGTAAAAAAATAAATAACCAGAAACCTGACAATGAAGAACATTAACACTTTATTAGCCTGCAAAAAGCTGACATAAAATAAAAACATTTATGGCTATTTTTTCATTTTCATATGCTTTACTTTTTGATATAATCATAAAAAGTATTGTTACATTAAGTGAAATGGTTCACACTGACAGAACTATATGGATTAGAATTGTCACTTACCTAAGAATAGTTTTAGAATATAGCTTTTGAAAATCTGTACACTTATCAAGGGTGAACAGAAAACAGAAAAGTAAAATATTGCCACAGTATGAACCATGGATCCTGTGCTTTAGGAAGCAGGGTTGCGAAGAGTTCATGTATATTTAAGGACGTGAATGAAATATAAAACAGTAAAAAGCAACAAATGTAACTCTAGATGTGTCATAATAACAGCTTGTTTTCCTCATTATTATTTAAAAGCACGCAATGTTCCTAACATTTTGATACATTGTTTACATTTTTCTTGTCCTGGTTTTGTATTTTTGTCCACATTATTATTTAGATAAAAGAATTCGACTGTTTTTACCAGAAGTTTGATAGTGTTGAAGAAGAAATTCTTTGGTTAAAATGGTGATTTTTTTTTATTATTGTTTTCAGCTTTGAAGCAAAAAGAACAGAATAGATGATATGAATCATTTGAAATTTGTTGCATACTTAATTTTCTGCTTTCAGTTTTTGTACTAAGTACATTATTAAACTGTAGTACAGTAGAGAATATATAGTTTGTGAGCACCGCAAAAGGAAGATGAAAAAAGCTGTAGCCTAATTTTTTTTTTCTGTCAGCATTTGAATATTAATATATATCTGCTACCTTATCAGGCACAACTGCTAAATAAGCAATAATGCCCAACAACGTGTGTGTTACTGTGTAAATAATACGTGCCCAGGGGTGTTCTGAGGCCGATACCACAAGAAGAGATCTCCTACACCACTGGAAAGGCATTATTTACACAGTAACACACACTGGAAGGCATTATTGCACTTAGAGAATGGGCTGTCTGTATAATTGTTGTATTTTAATTAGTTATTTTTTTATTACTATATTATTATTTTTTTTTTTTAGATTGTTGATGTAAAATAGTTCCTCTGCCTAATGTTTCAAACTTGCTGTAGCATATGTAAATTGTGTTGGATGAAGTATTTTACATCCAAAATATAAGATTTCAAAAAAGGTCCAGATATTTACCTCATGTTTTAGATCTCTTACTCATAAAATTTGTGGTTTGTTGGCAATCATTGAGGGGCTGAAGTTGCTAAATAATGACATGCATTTGAGTTTCAGTCTTTATTTCCTTCAGAAGATGTATGTTAAAACAAATCCTCTTATTCTAGCATATTTCTAAGTTTATAGCAATAATATTTAACATTTACTCCTATTTTGTGAGCCCCCCCCTTTATTTTAGGCTTTATCCATATTTCTTGAGCTAAGGTAGGCATATCTCTTAACTGCTCCTGCCACTGCTCAATTGATCTCAGTCTTACAGACACTCACACACACACACACACACACACACACACACACACACACACACACACACACACACACACACACACACATTCATGCAAGCATGCGTACACTAACACATGCAGACAGAAACATAAATGTAAACACAAATACACACGTGCATGCACACACACACATTTCTTTCTTTCTTTTTTAAATATTTGTTTTAATTTTACACTTGCTAACCTCACGTACTCTTGCTAAATAGCAAAAGTGCTGTTTAGCGAGTATAAAATAATGGTGGCTGCATAGCTTCATGACAGTCCAAGCTCCATGCCAGCTTATTATGCTGCCATGAAGTGATGGACTTGTTTTTCAGTGGGCATTACCTTTACATTAAAACCCAGCTGGAGAACATTCATTGTCCAGTCAGTGGTGATGTATAGGTCACACATTCTGTAGTCATAGCTAATGATTTACTGTCCCTGTAGTAAGGTTGAAATAACATACCCTGAAGTGAAACCTGTTTAATAGCTCATGGGTAGAATCATTCACTTGCAAGCCTCTCATACAATGAAAACTGAAAATATATATCACTAACACTGCCGTCTTGAAAAGGTAATGACCAAAGATTTTGATAAAATATATCATATGAGAATTCTAAGGAAACTGACATCCTTAATCACTGATCCTTATATAATAAGATGGATAGTCAGTTAGGTGAAAGACAATATCCGTGAAGTTTGTATGACAGGTGCTTCTATAACTGGTAGAGTACCACAGAGCTCTTTACTGGGTCTCAATACCACTCACTAAACACTTCAGAATCCCAGTACTGTAATAAAGCCCCATCAGCATCTGCCATTCGTGACCCATAACACCTTGTGCCTGGTGTGAATGCACTCTTTGCCCTGTCCTAGCTACATGTCTATTCATAAGAATAATTAACAAAGGAAACTGAAAGCCCTGTGCCTGTAGAATGGGTCTTGCAGTCTACTGGGGATGAGATCTGTACCTTATTCATCACATCAGTAGACATTCATTTGCCCTTCACCTCCTTTATCTCAGTAAATCAAACAGCTCATTTAATACTAGAACCAGATATTTAAACTTTAATCAGCATCTAAACAAAATACAGTTGAGGGATAGATTAGTCTTCCAGCACCTTTCTCTTCTCCAGAATAAACTTCTTCCTTTGTTAAACAATATGATTCAGTATTTTCCTTTGGACTAAACCTAATTGACTGGATGGGTACTATCAAGTTGACCCTCATACTGACTGACCTCTCCTTCTTGAGAAAGGAGGTAATGCTGTTGGTGGGTATTTCCTGGAAATAAATATATAGAATATGATCCAAGCAATTAAGTAAACAATAAAAATGTTCATAGACTGAAATAATCACTTTTTGTTCTTCTCTTTGTACAGCATAAACATTTCAAATCTACCATCCTGAGGATGCCTCTTGTATAATGTTTCATAACTTTCCAGTATATGACTTCAGTCTTTAAAATGTGTTTTAACTTAAAGGAAAACTCCACCTTCTCCTGCAGTTTAACTCGACGCTTAGGTTGTTTTTCTCCCTAAACTATGATTCCAGTACTGTGTAGGTACCTGAAACCTGCTTGTACTTTATAAACTTTAATTTCCTTTGGCATCTAGGGAAGGGAATGACTACCCACTTTTTTAAGTTTGACTTCTCACATAAGTTGCAGTGGAATTTGTCTACAATTGCATGATATACCACAGACACACAGAAATTTGTAGTCAGGAGCTCGGGCTACTGTAAACAAAGCAGAGATTTGATTGTCTTTATAGTAGAGAGAAAGAGAACTTACACTGATTCACATCTGCTTCCAATGTACATTTGGATGCTTTCAGTGAATTGTGCTTTTGGTTTCAATGTGCTTCCAATGTACCCATGTCTTTCATACCAAAATAGAGCAATTAGATCAGTCAGTAGTTTAAATGCAATTGTCACCTCTCTTGACAAATTTACATATGCAGCGTCACATTATTGAAATGCTAAGCTAAGCTTTAAATGTTTGTCATTTATACTACTTTACATTTTAAGATTACTTGACTGTAGTATCAAAGATGTCTGTGACATTTAGAAAAAAAGTAAGTAAATATTCTTTCTTGTAATTCTTGTAAACATAACTGGCCTTAGGCATATGCCAACTAAGGCACCACTTTAGCAGGGCTGCTTTTCCAGTATTTATTTGTTTAGTTTTTGTAGTAAAGAAATATGTTTTTTAATATGTTGAATGAATACAGGAAAAAACATGAATAGTAAGACAAATTGTCAGAAAAAGGAAGAAAAAGTAATCTGGATGGTGTAGGCAGACCAGGATGGAGGCACTGGGTGTTGCAGGGAGGCGCTGTAAAGCCCTTTTGCCTAGGGCACCAGTTGACCAAAGGCCGGTCCTGCTTGTAAAGGTATCAGGACATTTACCAAAGTGTGTGGGTGTGTGTGTGTGTGTGGGGGGGGGGCTGTAAATTCATCTTGAACTACAAAAAGATACTTTGAACAAAGGCTTGCAATTTAACATCTGTTTTTGCTGCAGCTGTATAATTCCTTGGTATATTATAAAACAAGCCCTGAGATGCGCACAAATGAGGGCCATTCAAGAAATAAAAGAAGCAGTCCTGTTACAGACAGTATGTAAGATGGCAGTGACTGACACTAATTCCATTATATGTTAATAGAATGGGAATACACCACTACTTCCTTATGTTTAGCATGACTCATATATAAAGCAGATTTGAAATGGATTATGGGAAAGAAAAAGGCTTGAAGAAAAATAAGGTCACATTTATTTGTCAAGCACCATTGATATCCATATTGCAGAAAACATATTAAAATTCTATAAGAAGCAGTCAGAATGATTTTGAGATGTTAAAATAACTCAGAAAGCAGGGATTGAGTGAAAAAAATTATTTTTTTTTTAGTTTTAAGGCAGAGTTTTCCTTTAAGTGGATACCACAATGAAACACCAAACTACAATTAGCTCTGGCTAAACTTAGATGACATGATGACCTCAAGTAGTTCACTTGATAACAACTCTTTGATTACACACAAAGTTTCACCTAAGAAAGCTATGCTTATTATACATTGCAATGGCTTAACTAATGACTTCTACTATACATGGAAGGATGCCTTTCCACAGGTTGGAAATACTCAATAGATTGGATTTACCTACATATTTTAAAGGTTGAATTATTAACAATCAAAGGAATATCCTTGAATTATGCTCATTTGTTTAATACATTGTATTATCTTCATAACACATTGCCCTGTAATATCATCTGCTTGTATGCAGTGATGGATACATTTTGAAAGTTTTTCACATGTGTATATCTACTATTAATGGTCCCAAAATTAAACACTTTGGTCCTCCTTATTTAATATTTTGGCCTTAATCAATATATTGACCAGTTTGGTTTACTGCTGTCTATAATTCAGCTGTTTTGATACCAGTTTAGCTAGCTGCTGATCCACTTTCTGCATATATAGTTCTGAAGCAGCTTGGCATGTTTGACCTTATAAAATTGTGACCTGCTGCCCAAAGCAGATCATTTTCTCATATATTGTGACACATTTTGTGATGCCCCAACACTGGCCCAGTAATCAAGGACCCTCACTCCTCACCACTGGCAACAGTGGGGAACGTACACACTGGGAGGATGACAAGTACACAGACAAAAAAGTGCAATTTCCCCTTAAGAGCACACCAAGATCACAGTCAGTCTGGGGGCTGGTTTCTCCCTCTTTCTCCAGATCCCCAGTAAGACTCCCCACTGGCACAGCTATAGGGTTGAGATCTCAGCTGAGTGGCCAAACCAAAATCTCCAGCACCCTCTCTGTCCAACCAGTGCTTCATGTCCCTGCCCAAGTAGCTGACACACACAGTCTTTGAGATTTGATTCATACACAAACACACACCTGGGAAAGGCTGGCACAGGTTTAATAGCTATCCCCCTTATACTCAGACTGTAAGGTAGTTCTGACTGCCACCAGCCAACTCTTATCAGCTACTTTAAGGCCCTTAACAAAGTGTGTCCATTCTTACTGTGTAATGTTACTATTAATCCAAATGGTAGTCTGACCAAAACAAGGCTATTTAGAAGTAGCCTGTACAGTGTCACAAAATAGACATGCAAGTACTCTTCTTCTTCTTCTTCTTCTTCTTCTTCTTTCGGCTTTTCCCGGTTAGGGGTCACCACAGCGGATCATCTGTCCGCTCATAATCGGCAGTGAAGTTTTACGGTGTCGAGTTGCCAGCCTGGCACCCAACCTTCCACAGAAGGCACACACGCACACACTCATACCTAGGGCCAGTTTAGAGTGTCCAATCCACCTACTGCATGTCTTTGGGAGGAAACTGGAGCACCCAGAAGAAACCCACGTGACCACAGGGAGGACATGCAGACTCCGCACAGAAGGCACCCTAGCCGAGAATCGAACCAGTGAACCTCTTGCTGTGAGGCAGCAATGCTAACCGCTGCACCACCGTCCGCCCTAGACATGCAAGTACTCTAAGGGCTTAAATATGTCTCACAAATATCAGCCACAAAGATAGGTTTAAATATATCTAATAATAAATAATAAAAGAACAAGACAATACTCAATAAGTAATCAGTTACACCAGAGTCCAAAATCACAGGAAATATTTAACACAACATTGCAGGACAGCTTCAAATAAATAAAAACATCTAAGCTATACTTTAATATATTGCTATTTGAATCTAAAAGAGTTACTATGCCCTAAAAACTTACTTGCAGTAAGGCTAATGCAGAAGGTGATGATGAGTGGATGTTGTTGTCTGATCAAAAGACAGATGCAAAATGCACTGTCATTCTGAGAGAATTCTTAAATTAATATCAAATATTACTGCTGGGTTAGCTTGGATGACATCACTTTTAGTCACTTGACTTTCAGTTCCCAAGCTAAACCCCCATTGGCAGAAACTCACAGAATGTAGCATCTCTCTGAGAAAAATACATATCTCTCAGATGTTTGCAGATCCTGGAAGTCATAAAAAAACACTTTTACACCATAAACCTAGTAATTACTTCTCTTTCAAGACTATACAGAAATGTTTAGCTCTAGACATTGTGTCTGCTACTGCACTGAAACTGGGAGATGACATCTCTTTTATTACATGGTTATAAAACAATTAAATTTCAACTATTTTCTCTCACTTTTTTTCAAGTTAACCTCCTGTTTTTCAATTTCCATTAAACATATACATCTAAACAGTCACAATAGTGCAGGTACATTTTTGTCCTATCCCAATAGGGCATGCTGTGGTTACATTTTAGCTCAGTACTTTACACACACTTTTGTATAAATCATATCAATATTCACAAGTGACATAGAATTATTTACAAAATTCCCAGTAGCTGGGCTGGCAGTGTGACACAGGTCATGGACATTGGTGCCATCATTTATTGTGAAGGAATCCCATGGACCATGAATGGAAATGGTTATTTTACATATTCATAGGTTCATAAGTGGGTACTAGGCTATTGGCCCTAGGGCCTATATAAGCCTAGCCAAAAAGGTACCCTGGCTTTTGCCACCCAAGAAAATTATTTTCCTGTGGCCCTGTTGAGCAGAGCCACAGAAGTGATCCCTGGGGTGAATTTTCTATTTTCCATCCAAACATCAATATTTTTCTTGAAGAGTGCTAATGAGGAGCTTTGTTTGATATAGATAGGTAGTTTGTTCCAGAGTATGGGAAGTCTCTGGGACAGGAATTTATCCCTCCAGCATGTTCTGTTTATTGTGGTGACAAGGTTTAGGTCACTAGAGTGTGTAGCTCAGAGGGATTGGGATTTCTTTAAGTGGAGCATATCCAACAGCTCTGGGTTTGACATAGCTTTGTATGTTAGGCAGAGATCGCCTCTGAGTAGGCAATATGCGACGGAGTAAAGCTGGAGTTTTTTGAGATGGCCTGCATAGGCCATCTGTTTGAGGCCAGTAATCCTCTTTGTGAGGCATTTCTGTGGCCTTTCCAGTTGTTGTAGATGTCTTGTGAGGTACAAAACCAAAAGGGGCATTGTACTCTATAATGGGTCTAATGAGTGATGAGTTGAGTGGAACAATTACCTTTTTTTTCCTTGATGAGAAACCTTTTGTGATGAAGTGTGCCATGTAGAATGATTTCCTGACTACTGTGGTGATGTGATTATCAAAGGAGAGACTACTGTCCACCTGTTTCCCAAGGTCTCTTATCACACTTTTGGTGTTAAGTAGACTAGCACCTATGTGGTAGTTCATGGGTACAGAGTTTTTACCAAAAGGGATGACAGTGCACTTTTTGGCATTGAGCTTGAGGCCATGGCTTTGATACCAGGCATCTGTCTCAGCGAACCCCTTTTGTAGGAAGTCCACATCATTAGGAGTTTCGATTATGGCTCCTAGTTTGCAGTCATCTGTGAACTTCATTAGCCAAAGACTTTCTGTGGTAGCCTGTACTTCAGAGAAGTAGATACCAAACAGGAGAGGACTCAGGACTGAACCCTGTGGTATTTTGCTTGTCATTGGTCTGAAGTCGGATTTGGAGTCTGCTACTTTCACAGTGTGGGTTCTGTCAGTGAGCCAGTTGGCAACCCATCATCTGACATAGTTTGCCTTTTTTAGGCAAGGCTCAAAAGACAAACCCACCACTGTAAATAGCACAAGTAACAAAAACAACTGAGGGTAATGCTACTCAATGCTAGAAGTCTAAACCTCAAAATGCACGCGCTCGAGGCACTCCTCAGTATTGAGAAAATCGATATATGTGCAGTAACAGAAACCTGGTTTAAGGCTCCAGAGAGCACCCCAGCACTACCAGGCTATAACTCATACCATACATTTCAGCCACAAAACCCAGACCGAAATACAAAAGGCGGAGGGCTATCCATATTCATCAAGGATACCCACACCTCCAGGTTAGTGGCACAGCACGATGCTTCAGAGATCATCCACGTGCAACTAACAATGGGTAAAACTGCTATTCAAATTATAGCTTGCTACAGATCACCCACCATATCCCAGGACCCCCACTCTGCATTCCTGGAAACACTGGGAACCATAAAGGTCCTACCAAACACCCTGATATTGGGTGATTTCAATTACCCAAACATTAACTGGGAGAACAACTCAAGTACAAACTCCCTTGCCCAACATTTCCCAGAATTTATAAACTCAAATGCCCTGGATCAACTGGTCAACACTCCCACCAGAGGTGACAACATATTGGACCAGGTGTTCCACACTGGAGGTCAACCCCTCACTGGTTAGATCTGACCATAAACTAATCACTCTGGATATCCACATTCCACCACCACCCCCGGTCAAAGAAACCGCCGTGAAAAACTTTTCAAAAGCAAACTTCACGTTACTTAAGACTGAGGTGGGAAGTTTCAAAGCCCTCATGCTAAAGGATAATGCTGTCCAAGCTGCAAAATCATTTACTAAAATGCACTCTACGGGCACCTACAAGAATGCATGGATCATGCTATCCCAAACAAAACCAAGACTCACTCCTCCAAGAAAAGGCAACCAGTCTGGTGGACCCCTGCCATAAACAAACTATACAATAGAAGGAGGAAACTAGTACAGAAAAGAGTAAAATCCCAAGAAGGGAAGACATCCCTGATCAATATCAGCAAGAAACTACGTACCCTCATAAAATCATCCAAGGCTAGCTTCGAAAGAAAAATTGCCATGGACTCCAAAGATAACCACAAGGCATTCTTTAGCTATGTCAAGAGTATACGTGGCAATTCTCAGATCTGCTCAGAGGTAGTGCAGAATGGCACAAGATACACTGAACCGACCGATATAGCCAACATCCTGACAGACAGGTTCAGTGCAAACTTCACCCCATTCTCACCCCTAAAAGGGCCAATAACTATACCAGAAGAATGCAGTGCCCCTGAAATCACAGGCACTCAGTTTAAAACAACCCTCTCCAAAGCCAAAAACACAGCATCAATGGGCCCGGATGGTGTCCCAGGCTGTGTCCTACATGAGCTCAAAGATGAACTAACCCCTCACCTAAACACACTGTCTAAACTCAGCCTCTCCACAGGCTACGTGCCCACAGATTGGCGCACAGCAACGGTTACTCCACTCCACAAAGGTGGAGCCACAATGGACCCCGGGAACTATTGCCCTATAAGCCAGACTAGCTTGGTCTGCACATCATGGATCTCATTAACAGAGACATTGGAAACCTCCAAACACTGGACCCTACCCAGTTTGGCTTTGTTAAGGGCAGATCATGTCTCCTAACCCTGGTGGACTTCTTTGAGACAGTTACCAAGGCTATAGATGAGGGAAATGTGGTCCACACAGCCTACCTAGACCTCGCAAAGGCCTTCAACACCATTCCCCACTCAGGTATTATAGACAAGCTCACCAGCCCGAACATAAACCCCTATGTCATGAGATGGGTTGCCAACTGGCTCACGGACAGAACCCACATGGTAAGAGTTGCAGGAGCTAGGTCTGACTCTAAACCAGTTACAGGTGGTGTTCCCCAGGGCTCAGTCCTAGGACCCCTCCTGTTCGGCATATACTTCTCAGAGGTACAGGCAAGCACAGGAAGACTATGGCTGACCAAGTTCACAGACGACTGCAAACTGGGGGC
Organism: Protopterus annectens; assembly: GCF_019279795.1. NCBI lineage: Eukaryota > Metazoa > Chordata > Ceratodontiformes > Protopteridae > Protopterus > Protopterus annectens. The sequence goes on from NC_056745.1 coordinate 241,119,849, forward strand.
TATAATTGATTCTCCAGCTGACACAGACATCCTCCAAAAGTGTCTCACTGAGACAGATACCTGGTGTCAAAACCATGGCCTCAAGCTAAATGTGAAAAAATGCATAGTCATCCCCTTTGGAAAAAAAGTACCCAGAAACTACCACATAGGTGGTAGCCCCCTAAATACAGAAGACGTAATAAGGGATCTGGGGACCCAAGTAGATAGTAACCTCTCCTTTGATAATCACATTGCCAAAGTGGTTAGAAAATCCTTCTATGTGGCCCACCTAATCACAAAAGGGTTTGCATCCAGATCAAAAGTGGTCATTGGGCCCCTCTACACATCACTCATCAGACCCATCATAGAGTACAATGCCTCATTTGGGATGTACCTTACAAGACACCTGCAACAACTGGAAAGACCTTAGAAGTACCTCACCAAGAGGATCACTGACCTCAAGAAGATGCCCTATGCAGCTCGACTGAAGAAACTCCACCTGTACTTGGTTGCATACCACCTACTCAGAGGTGATCGCTGCCTAACATACAAGGCCATGTCCAACCCAGAATTGATGGACATGCTCCACCTAAAGAAAACCATATCCCCTCAAGCTACATGCTCCAGGGATCTAAACCTCACCACAACAATAAATAGGATGTGCTGGAGGGATAGATTCCTGTCCCAGAGACTTCCCATGCTCTGGAACAAGATTCCAATCTACATTAGGCAGAGCTCCATGCTAACCCTCTTCAAGAGAAACATTGACGAGTGGATGGGAAACAGAAAGTTTACCCTAGGGATCACTTCAATGGCTCTGCTGGACAGAGGCACAGGGAACTAATCTAAGGGGGCGGCGAAAGCCAACACATTCCGGCTAGGCTTATAAATGCCTTTGATAGCCTAGTACCTACCTATGAACCTATGAACCTATTTAGTGAGTTTATCTAGAATTCCAGAGTGGGGGATGGTGTTGAAAGCTTTGGCGAGATCTAGATAGGCTGTGTGAACCACCTTACCCTCATCTATGCTTTGGTGACTGTTTCAAAGAAGTCTATCAGATTTAGGAGACGTGATCTGCCTTTATAGGGAGGGGGCCAGAGTTTGAAGATTACCAATGTCTTTGTTTGTAAGTTCCATGATGATACGTTCCATGGCCTTGCAGACCAGGCTCGTCAGGCTAATGGGGCAGAAGTTCCCAGGGTCCGTGGTGGATCCCCCTTTGTGGAGTAGGATAACTGTTGCTGTGCACCATTCAGTGGGCACAAAGCCTGAGGTGAAGCTATGATGGAACATGGTACTTAGGTGGGGTGCCAGTTCGTTCTATAGTTCGTGTAGAATGCAGCCTAGAATGTTGTCAGGTCCCATGGATGCTGTGTTCTTGGCTTTGGAGAGTGTGGTTTTTACCTGTGCAGCCGTGATTACAGGAACTTTGCATTCTTCTGGTCTAGAGATGGTCCCTTTAGGGGGTGAGAAGGGGGTAAAGTTAGCACTGAACCTATCTGCCAGGATGTTGGCATTATCAGTTGGTTCTGTATATTTAGTGCCATTGTGCTGTAACTCAGAGCAGATCTGAGTGTTGCCATTGAGATTCTTGACATAGCTATAGAATGCTTTGTGGTTGTCTTTAGAAACAGTGGTGATTTTGTTTTCGTAACTAGCTTTGCAGGATTTTATGAGGGACCTCAGCTTCTTACTGAGGCTGACCAGGTAGTTCCGCCAGTCATGGGATTTTACTCTTTTTTGCAGCAGATTCTTTCTTCTGTTGTAGAGTTTGTTTATGGCAAGGAACCACCAGATTGGCTTACTTTTTTGGAGGATAGCATATTGATTCTATTAGGAATAGCATGATCCATGCACTCGTGTAAGTACTTACAAAGTGCATTTATGTAGGATTCAGCAGATGTACTTCTATTGTCCGTCTGCATGAGTGTCATGAAGCTTGCCACTTCTGTCTTAAGAAGCGTGAAGTTGGCTTTGGATAAATTTTTTACAGTGGTTTCCCCTAATGGGGGGGGGTGGGGGGTGGGGGTGGGATGTGCATGTCTAGGGTGATTAGCTTGTGGTCGGATCTGACCAATGAGGAATTGACCTCTGGTGTGGAACACCGGTCACCCATGTTGGTAATCACCAGGTCTAGGATATTACTACCCCTGGTGGAGGTGTGGATAAGTTCATCCAAGGCGTTGGAATTTATGAATTCCAGAAAACGTTGAGCAAAAGAGTTGGTACTTGAGTAGTTTTCCCAGTTAATGGTGGGGTAGTTGAAATCGACCATTATCAGGGTGTTAGGTTGTACCCTAATATTTTCCAGTATATCAGGAAATGTGGAGTGGGAATCCTGGGACATGGTGGGGGATCTGTAGCAAGCTACAGCTTGGATTGCGGTCTTGCCCAGAGTTAGTTGCACTTGGATAATCTTGGATGCATTATGCTGAGCAACTAGCCTGGAGGTGTGGATATCCTTAATGAATATGGACACGCCTCCACCTTTAGTGTTTCGGTCCAGGTTAGGTGGCCAAAAGGTGTGGTATGAATTATAGCCTAGTAATGCAGGGGTGCTCTCTGGAGCCTTGAACCAGGTCTCTGTCACTGCACAGATGTTGATGTTCTCCATTTTAAGGAGTGCCTTGAGTGAGTGCATTTTGAGGTTTAGACTTCTAACATTGAGTAGCATTGCCCTCAGATTTTGCTTGCTTGTACCTGTTACGGTGGTGAATTTGTCATTTGAACCTTGCCTAAAAAAGGCACTATATGGGTGGAAAGAGCCTTAGCCAGTATCCAGAATCCCAAGGGTGACAGGTGCAGGCCATCTCTGGCAAAGATCATGGTCTGTCGATCATGTCATCATAGGCAGACAGATACTGGATCCCCTTAGAATGACACCAGAAGCTTAGCCAATTGTTGAAGTCAATCATTTTGTCCTTGTACTGTGGTATCATTTTGGGTGATGGCAGGATGCTACTCAGGGCTAGGGTCATACCTGCCTGGGCTATAAGATCAGAGAGCTCCTCCCTGTCTCTTTTCATGTAGTCCAGGGAGGCATGCTGCAGGTCATTCACACCAACGTGGGCAATGACAGAGTCATATTTGTACTTGTTGTGGAGTGACCTGAGTGCATGCATTAAGTGGTGGATCCTGGCACCTGACAGGCAGCTGACAGTAACTTTCTCCTTGTTTAGCCTGGTGAGTGGAACATCAGTGCGCCTGACTATAGAGTCACCTACGACTAGAGTGTTGGGTATGTTGTTATGCCTTATGGGCTGTGGTTGGGTAGCACACTGAGTTTATGGGCTATGTGTCATTTGGGTTGTGTTGGAGGGTGGAGGTTGCTTGCGTTTCTACTTTGGAGGTCTCTGTTGCTTGGGCAGATTTTTATTGAGAGCCTCTGTGAATGCACGTGTGTTTTGGTGGTGTAGGTTTTGAAGGACTATGTCATGAGTGTGGTGTGGTGCAAGTGTTTACCCCCTCTTCTTGACTGTCTAGTCCAGTCTTGGGTGAAGAGAGTTTTGCTTCCAGTTTGGCTATATACGTGCATCTCTCACAGGTTGTAGTGTTGGGTGGTAGGAGGCATATTCCATTGTGACATTTTTGTGACTATATGTTGTCAACTGTAGAAGGAAATAAGTAAGCAAAAAGCACAATGGGATGTATTCAGTACAAGTATTAGCACACTCAGAAGTAAGGTGTGAGATACAGGCCAAAAATATGAGTGTTTTATAGGCTACTGGACCTTGGATAAAAGCTAGCTGGACAAGTAGCGAGAATAGTAAAATGAAGTTACACTGAAAGAAAGGAAGTTCTGATTGTCACAGTGTTCATTTCTTTGAGGTATCCTCTTCACTGTTTGCAGAAATGTCATTGTGCAGGTATTACAGGAATCCTAATGCCTTATTATATATATTGGAGTGCTCTAAATAAGGCTTACACAAAAAGGAGAGTAGATAAGAATAAAAGTCAGGATAAGAACAAGAGACTTGGGAAGCCTATTGCTGGTTAGCTTACTGCAGTATGCAGTGTAAGATAATGTACCAGCGTAATAAAAATAAAGACATAATATATGCTAGGAGGTGAGATTATTAAAAACGACAAAAGTCAAACAAATATTGGTATATTTATATAAGATGATCTACAGAGCAGCAGTCAATGTGAAAAGACAGTGGGATTCTGTTTTTGAGGAAATAAGCAAAAAAAAAAAAAAAATATATATATATATATATATATCTACACAAAATTACAGATTCCTGGTCTGCAAAGACACTGGCAGAGCAATAGATGTGAGTCTATATAAGAAAAAAGGGATAACATTTTAGGATAAACGAGGTCAGCTCTGAAGCAGTGTGAGGAAGTATTTTTTTAGAGCTAGAATAACTTTCCTGAGGGTGTTATACAGCCATAAGTGGTACTAAAATGCTGATATAAACATTGTAGTTTTAGTTTGATGTGTCAGGAAAGAGGATTCCCTTTAACTAGAAACTACAGCCAATCAATTAGACAGAATAATGGACAGAGATGGTTGGGCAAGCAGTCCTGATCATTTGTCAAATGTTTTACTAATAGCAGTTGGCTAATATTGTAAAACAAGGCCATTACAAATATAGCCATCCAGAAGGACTTAAAGCAGTTTTAGTCACTTATGTGTGCTGTATGACAAGCTGAGTAAATCAAAATTTTCACTTGTTAGTAGCAACTCCCCAGCTATGGTGACATGCCTGACAGAATCTTCAGTATTCCATGTCACCTAGTGCCTTACCATAGTTGTTTCAGTGTTTGAAATGATATCCTGTCATGCATGTTGCAAAATAAATCACACCTAGGGTGCCTTTTGGTACTCGGATCACATTTTAGTATCTACGTTATTTGCTAGTTGTATTATTCAGTTGGCCTTTGGAAAGTACATCCTGTTTATCATAATCATCCTTTTAATTTTGCAAATGCATTTCCAAAAAGATAGCAAGTATACTTTTAGATGTGAAAATCACAGCTGAATATATGGTGCTGTACGTGGACAACATGGCAATATGAAAATTGTTAATTTATTGATGAAGAACTATCATATTTGTTGTTATAGATTCATAGGCAAATACTAAGCTAACTATTCTTAAGGGCCATTTCAAGCCTAGCCAATAACCTAAATTCAGAACCAACCCTGCATCTTGTGTTAATGAGATGAAGACCTTAATCATTATTCCAAATCCACCTCATGAATATCATTACTAGTTCTCTGCAATAGAAGCACTGCTCCATAAAATACTTGATAGATGAACCATTATTATGCGTCACAGTAATCATTTTGTGCTATAAAATAAGACATTCAGAATTATGATACTTTCTAAAATATTAATAATTAAGCAGAAATACAGTAGTAAAATATAAGTATTATTCAAGTTCAGAGCTTTGGGGCCTGTTATTCTGAATTAGCACTATCTGTATACTTGATAAATTATTAATTAACAATACTCCTGTATCTCTATCTTGCAGTGCAGAGCAATAAAATTGTTTCTGTAGTAAAACATGCCTCTGCATGTGCTTGTGAGTCATGGAACTCAGAATATAAAAGCATTTTTCTAGGTGGCTAGTCAAGTTTTTTTTTGCACATATAAGTTAAAATGGAGCAAAATGTTATTATATCCTCTTATCATGGTGGATAGTGGCTGTAGATTGTCTAGCTTTTGTGTAAAGTTATTTCAGTTTCAAAAGTATCTAACATTTCCTAGCATACTTCTTAAATATGTTTTGAATGAAACTGCCTGGAAGATGGCTGATGGGTTATTTACTGAATGGTGATCTATATTTGAATGTCTCCCTGCTGCATTATGATTGATTATATTGTCAGCCAGTTAATGAAGGGCAGGACCCCAATAACTATATTTATATTGCAGCAACTGGGATATAACTGCGTTTACAGTTATGATTTGCAGTTAGTACAGTAAATTTCCATGCCATAGGCATAAATCTCTAAATTTAAAACATTGTGATATTCCGTTTATCATAGTTTAAAACAGAACTATAAACATGGCACTCACAGTAACATAAGTAGAAGAATGACCACTGCATATACATCTTTCTTCAGTCAAGCACTTGCATCATTTTTATCTTTTTAGTACCATTTAATGGAATACAATATGCAAAAACACAAAATGAGATAGATACCATAAACAAGAAGATGAAAAAAAGGAATTATGCCATTTTACTTAAATAAAAATAATTCAATAGTTGTAGTTAAAGAATGATGTATCCAGTACTAAAAATCAATTTATAGTATTAGGTCTGGTGCGCTAACGTCTGATAAAAGCATTTTACTTCACTTGGCTTTTAATTGCACACACAGAGATTGGAAAATCTGCATAACTGACTCTATAACAACATAAAGCAAATCACGAAATAACAAAGTAAGGAAGGCTACATCTTAAATCATGAGCAGCTCCAACACTGGAGAATATGACTGTAGCAGTGGTTTCCTGGCTACTTCTTCTTGTATTGGAACTGAATCCTACCTCAGAAAAGCACTTCTGGTTCTAGACAACCTATAGGAACTTTTTTACATATCATTTTCCAGGTGTCCCTTTCTATAAAATAATATCACTAGTTATTTATGTATGTATTGAGTTGAATGAGTTGTTTTTATTTATTTATTTTTTTTGCTGTAGGTTATTTATTTATTTCTGACGGGTTTCCACTGCTTGTTGGTGCAGACATATCCAGCCAGCAATATGTTCCAGTTCAGACTTTCCCAGGCTGTCTTATGTGATTATATTCATTTATGCAGCTCAAGCTTTACAGTGCAGCCTTACTTTGTTATTTTAGTGATTCTGGTTTCATTGCTAAGAAAGTTGACAATGTAGATTTTCAACTCACTCTGTGTAATTAAGAGCCGATCTTCAATCAGAAATTAGGAAGCCTTATGTTTAATAAGCAAAACAAAAAAAATATCTACATTAATTAAGATATTCTGGACCTAAGGACAGGAGAATCTACTGTAATAGGAAGTCAAAAGACAAAGTAGATAACAGGATAGTCGGACCCACAGGTCACACAAGGCCAAACCATACCAGGGATTCATGTGCATCTTCTTCAGCCAGTTTAGAGACAGAAACATTAAGGCACCATAGTAACCAGCACACTCAAAGGGAATCACATGGCTGAGAAGTTTGTTTTTAGAACTAGTCCAGAGGAACAAAACAGATGTCACACCCAGCATAAGAGTACAACAGCCATTAATATCTGCATAGTCACTGCAGGGCAGTACAGACATTGAACCTATTAGCTCACTGGGTAACATTAAATCAGAGTAGCAATAATTTATTTATTTATTTTTGTTGTTTGTTTACAGGAAAAGTCTGTCTGGGCAAACAGGGTATCCATTTTCAGCAGAAACCTGGGAGAAAAGTTCCAGGTTGCTTTAACAAAAACATTCTTTTTTTGCTTAATCATTTGGCCATTTAATAAATACAGTTTATACAATTTGCATTTTACAGTTTTAATATGAATGCTGGCTAAGTTTAATGCAGCTAAAATATCAATAAATTTTCTGTGATTTATGCATAAATGTGAAACTTTATTGCAAGATGTACTACGTAAGCATGGGACCTGACAACATCCCAGGCTGCGTTCTATATGAACTGCAGAATGAACTGGCACCCCACCTAAGCACCATGTTCAGTCATAACCTCATCTCAGGCTTTGTGCCCACTGAATGGCGCACAGTGACGGTTATCCCACTCCACAAAGGGGGAGACACCAAGGACCCTGGGAACTACTGCCCCATTAGCCTAGCGAGCCTGATCTGCAAAGCCATGGAACGTATCATCATAGATCTTATACACAAAAACATTGGTAATCTCCAAACTCTGGACCCCACCCACTTCAGGTTTGTAAAAGGCAGATCATGTCTCCTAAACCTGATAGACTTCTTTGAAGCAGTCACCAAAGCCGTAGATGAGGGTAAGGTGGTTCACACAGCCTATCTAGATCTCACCAAGTCTTTTGACACCATCCCCCACTCTGGAATTATAGATAAACTCACTAAACTTCGTATAAATCCCTATGTCACAAGATGGGTTGCCAACTGGCTCACTGACAGAACCCACACTGTGAAAGTAGTAAACTCCAAATCCGACTTCAGACCAGTGACAAGTGGAGTACCACAGGGTTCAGTCCTGGGTCCTCTCCTGTTTGGTATCTACTTTTCTGAAGTACAGGCTAACACAGAAGGTCTTTGGCTAATGAAGTTCGCAGATGACTGCAAACTAGGAGCCGTAATCGAAACTCTTAACGATGTGGACATCCTATAAAAGGGCCTCACATAGACAGATGCCTGGTGTCAAAGCCATGGCCTCAAGCTCAATGCCAAAAAGTGCATTATCATCCCCTTTGGTAAAAGCTCTGTACCCATGAGCTACCACATAGGTGGTTGTCTACTTAACACTGAAGGTGAGATAAGAGACCTTGGGGCACAGGTGGACAGTAGTCTCTCCTTTGATAATAACATTGCCACAGTAGTCAGAAATCCTTCTACATGGCACACCTCATCACAAAAGGTTTCTCATCCAGGAAAAAAGAGGTCATTGTTCCCCCTCTCCTCGTCACTCATTAGACCCATTATAGAGTACAATGCCCCTTTTTGTATGTACCTCACAAGACATCTACAACAACTGCAAAGGCTGCAGAAATACCTCACAAATAGGATTACCAGCCACAAACAGATGCCCTATGCAGACCGTCTCAAAAAACTCCAGCTTTACTCCGTCACATATCGCCTACTCAGAGGCAATCTCTGCCTAACATACAAAGCTATGTCAAACCCAGAGCTGTTGGACATGCTCCACTTAAAGAAATCCCAATCCCTCTGAGCTACATGCTCTAGGGACCTAAACCTTGTCACTACAATAAACAGAACATGGTGGAGGGATAGATTCCTGTCACAGAGACTTCCCATACTCTGGAACAAACTACCTATCTATATGAAACAAAGCTCCTCATTAGCACTCTTCAAGAAAAATCTTGATGATTGGATAGGAAATAGAAAATTCACCCCGGGGATCACCTCTGTGTCTCTGCTCGACAGGGGCACAGGAAAATAATTTTCTTGGGTGGCGAAAGCCAGGGTACCTTTTTGGCTAGGCTTATATAGGCCCTAGGGCCAATAGCCTAGTACCTATCTATGAACCTATGAACCTATAAGAGATTTTACTATATTTTGTAGGAGCTTAACTTTATTTATCTAATCCTCTGTTTGTTTGTTATACAATATGCATGTTTTACTCCTACATTTGTATCAAGAATGTTGATTGTGTTTTATGAAAATAAAATGGTTTATTAAGTATTAGGACTTTAGGATAAATGTAAGACTTTACTACATTTACAGTATTGTAGCCAGCACTGTTTAAAGAAATGCTGGTGACTAGAATAGGAATAAATATTAATATATATGCAGGCATGTATCCTGTACTATTTAATCTATTTAAATGACATTCTCCACCTTCTAATGATATTAATCTCTGTGCAATGAGAACTGACAACCATTTGTATATCACATAAGTCCTGACATCGGACCTTGATGGAGTTTTAAGATGCCATGACACTTGCTCATATTTCCTCAAGTCAGTTGACCTAGTATCCTAATTTTCCCCTGGAAAACTGGATCTGTGCATGCAACAAAAAATAGTAAATACTATGTAAGAAAATGTCTGAGTATGTCTTTCACACAAAAGAACAATTTTATCACTACTCACTGCTGCAGTGTACTGCTTTCCTATAGGACATCCTGCCCACACAGTTTCCATTACACACCCTCTGCATTCATGCTTGACATCAGAAGGTTCCATTCCGCAGTAATCCTCGGACTGCATGTGTGCATTCATTTTTCAACAGCCAAGCTGTGAAATGAGTAAAGCTGGACTGTATATCTTGTTTACATGATTGGTTTCCACTTGTAACACTACCAGAGTTCATTTTCAATGGATATGTTAGATTCTTTAGTATTTTGTAATATCTCTGCAAAGGCCTCTTACTGGAGAATGTATCTAACTTGAATTTGCTTCTTTTATCTACTCTGTATTTAACTTCATTGTAAGCAATGCATTTCCTCAAATTGTCTTCATATTTAGCAGATTTTTATTTCCTGCAGTATTTTGAAATGTCTTCACTCAAACCTTACACTGTAGAATACATCCCGCTTTGATTTACATCTTTCTTTTGCTTTATATTTAACTTCACTGCAAGCAATACATTTCTTCATTTTGTCTTCAGATTTAATTGATATTTGGAATCCTGCAGTACTTTAAAATGACTCTACTCAAGCTTCTTATCAGAAAATGTATCGAACTTGCTTTCCTTGTTTCAAAATAGAGTATGTATGTTCCATCTTAATACCATAGCTTGACATTTACTGAAACTTAGTATTATAACAATAACCCATGACTGGGTGTGGGTAAATCCAGCATTACCCACACCCAACCATGGGTTATTGTTATCATACAATGACATTATTTAAGAAAAAGTAACTCCATGGCACCATGGTGTTCTTCCTCTTTTTTCTGTATCATGGGGCTTTCTTGATGTATTCCACATGTGTGTGGGTCTTACTTAGTGCATCAGTGCTTTGGAAAGGAAGCAATGGAGAAAGGAAGATCCATGTTGCTCTTTTTTTTTTTTGTAATAAAAAAAAACAGACAGTTCTGACATACGTGAGAGACAGGACAGACAAGGCTAATCAGGTAAAGTACCTGATTTTCCTTGTATTTTCTCTGTCCCATTTCTCTTGTACCTGTGAACTGTTTGGATTTCAAAGTTTATTTCATTTTGCTTGCTCAAGGAAACTCAAAAACTCTGTAGCATATATTAATAAAAGAAAGTCCTGGCCACCAGACTTTTTTCTCTTGGTATATGCTCGATTTTACAATGGGCATGCAGGTTGGGCTGCAGGTTGGGCTGACCAATTAAGCCACGGTGGTGCAGCGGTAGCATTGTTGCCTCACAGCAAGAGGTTCTCCCATTCGATTCTCAGCTGGAACGCCTTCTGTGTGGAGTCTGCATGTCCTCCCCGCGGTCGAGTGGCGTTCGAAAGACATGCATAGAATGGGCGTGCCTTCGTTAAAAGTTGGGCGTCGAGCTGGCACCTCGGCACCCTTAAAAAATCTACTGCCAATCATTAGTGGACTGGAGTTCCGCTGTGGCGACCCCTAACTGAGAAAAGCCGAAAGAAGAACAACATGCAGGTTGGGCTGACCAATCAGTGTGTACCTTTGTGAATGTCAATGGCCAGTCAATGTATAATCTATATATGAGATGCCTACTATAGAACTGTGCCAACTGGCAGTGCAGTATTCTTTCTAGAAAATAATTTTTATATAGCAATTCTAGAAACATCTTTTGAGCACAAATTAAATATTTTTGACTTTTGTTCATCAAATAGATTAATAATATATAAGGAAATTTTAATTAACATATTTAAGAACTTAAAATTATAAATAACTGCTGCAGTTTAATTATTATTTTATTTTATTAGCATTTGATTGCCAGGAAAGTACAACTGGGCCATGAGAGGCTCTTTTTCTGTGGAAGTCCAGGGAGAAAAGTCCCACAAGTTTACACAGTTGTTAGAAACAAGTTAAATAAATTTGAACATACTTTCTTACAAATAAATATAATATAGAAAAATAAAATACACATAATTAGTATTGTAAACATAAATAAATTCTAGAAACATACTATTGTTCTGTGTTCCAGATAGGCTACACTATAAGGCATATATATATATATATATATATATATATATATATATATATATGTGTGGGTACATATCACTTCAACTAAAACTCATTTCACCAAGACCATATCACCTAAAGTTCATTTCACCTAAAACTCATTTCACTGACAAGTAGTTCAATAAGGCAAGTCAAAGGTATATGTCCTTTTTCCCACTGTAGTGCGATCCTGGTATTAGTATATATAGTAAGGGGGGGTGTGGAGGGCGCAGCTTCCCACATTAGGGGGGGGCATAGCCCCCCCCCCCACCTAGTTGGCTTTTATCAAATAATGTAAAACAAAACCAGAAAACATAAAACCAAAATAAGTGGGGGGCTATGCCCCTCACCTCCCCAACTAGATTTATATAGATATATACATATATATATATATATATATATATATATATATATATATATATATATATATATATATATATATATATACTAACACCAGGATCACACTACAGTGGGAAAAAGGACATATACCTTTGATTTGCCTTATTGTACTACTTGCTAGTGAAATGAGTTTTAGGTGAAATGAACTTTAGGTGATATGGTCTTGGTGAAATGAGTTTTAGGTGAAGTGATAAGTACCCATGTATGTATATATATATATATATATATATATATATATATATATATATAGATAGATATAGATAGATAGATACAGCCATTCATCTATCCATCCATCCACAACCCCTTTTCACATTTTTATACATGAGGACAGATGTCACTTTAGCAGTAGCATTCATCTAGAGCCAAAGTTCACTCCACCGGCTGGCTAGCCCTGCAGTTACTGTTTGTCCATACCCCCCCCCACACACACACACACACACAGTCACAACTTTGGCTAGTGTGTCCATTCTACCTACTGCATCTATTTACATTTTAGAGCAGTGTATAATTTTGTGCTTTCAGTAGATTTTAAATATACTATTTAGAAGAAAAAATTATATTTATGTTTTCAGAGCTGCAGATGAAAATAATAACTGATGCAGGCTAAATTTCCAAAATAAGTGCTTTCATTCACTGCAGTCATTCATAAATGAGCACAAGCAAAACATTGTGTGCTTGTGTATGTGTCTGTACATGAATGCATACATATATGTCTGTGCTGAATCATGCAAATTGCCCACAAAATGTCTGTACATAGCCCCAGCCTATGTTGGTGGGTTTGTCAATTTAGCATTGCCAAAAAAAGGCACTATGGGATGGTTAAAGTTTTAGACAGTACTTGAAAGCCGAGAGGGGAAAGGTACAGACCATACTTGGCAAAACATTATAGTTTGTTAACCGCTTCTTCCCAAGTTGTCAAGTATTCGATTCTCTTAGAATAACACTGTTAAGACAGCTAGTTGTTGAAATCAATAATGTTTTGCTCATGTTGTAGCATCATTGTCGGTGATAATAATATGCTGCTCAGTGCTAGGCTCATACCAGCCTGACACACACACAGTCTGAAAGGTCCATAATGTTTCTCGTCATATAGTTCAGGGAGGTGCATCTTGGGTCATTTATACCTACATGGACTATGATGGAATCATGCTGATACCTGTGGTGCCATGACCTGAGTGTGTGCATGATTTGCTGAAGTTCTTGTTCAGATTCTGCTTGCAATACAGCATCACCTGAATACAGCAGCTTTGTTAATCTGCCCCTCTGACCTGTTTGCTAATGTAGTCCAACACCTGTATGAACAGCAGTGTGCTCACAGATGAACCCTGATGCATACCTACTCCATTGGGAACCCCTGTGTGAGTACAAACATTGTTTTGTTTGTGTCTTTCAGCTTTTCCCGGTAAGGGATCGCCACAGCGGAACTCTGGTCCGCTAATGATTGGTAGTTGATTTTTACGTGTCGAGTTACCAGCCCTGACACACAACCTTCAACGGAGGTACGCCCATTCACGCATGTCTCCATGCAGAAGACGCTCTAGCTGAGAATCGAACCGGATAGCGTCTTACTGTGAGGTGACAATACTACCGCAGCACTAGCACAAACACTGTTTGTTCTTTTGTAATTGGGTCCTTGTACATAGCCTGCTCTACCAGTTTCCCAGACTTTGAGCCATCACAGGACTGCCCACATCAGCCTTCTTGGGACCTTGTCATATGCTCTTGCGAACTCTAGGAATGCCCATTGAACTTCTTCACCCATCTCTAACTTTCACTGCAACATTAGGTTAGTTGTGCTGCATCATGATTTAAATTCAGACTGCTTATCTCCTATCTTACTTTCTACTTCTCTCCATATTTATCAGTCACCCTCTCAAGTACTTTCATGCAGTGTGACACGAGTCTGATACCTCTGTACTGCTCATAGTTATGAATGTCCCCTTAGATGTTCATCATATTGATTACTGCTGCAGTAATCCTACTATATCGGTTATATCCTGCTAAGGATATAACAGCTGTGCAGCTTTCAAAGCTTCAGGGCATTTTCCACATGCCAAACTGTCTGGCAAGTTGTGTTGAACTCACTAAAATACAAGTTTGGACACCAAGCTTTTCAGAGGTTTACTACATTAAAGAATATGCTCTTCTGAGGCTTTCAAGGATCGATATTCAGCTTTTGCTGTTCCTTTGCCAGGAAGATAAGTTCCCTTTTGGGAAAAAAATTCCATTCTATATGTTTTGTTTATTATTAACATATCCCTATTCTGGAAAGTTATTTTAAAGCTAGGAGTTTGTATTTTAATGGACTGTCATGAAATTATACTGTACTTTTAAATAGTTCCATCCTTTTTTCCTGACCATTTAAAAGTTGTTTACAGTAACTGAAAAACATTTTTTCTTTGGAGAATTTGAGTTTATTTTACTGTGTGGGGCTGTCAATTTGTTTTAAATTGCTTTTTACTGCATTTGTCTGTGAAAAGAATGATTTTTAGAGATATTTCATTTTTACTGGCATTTGCTGCTTGTTTTCCCCAGGAAACAGACATCATTTTCCGCTTGACCATGGAAAAATCTGTTGGTCCCATAGTTGGTCTTCCAGCCACCAAAAAAAAAAAAAAAAAAAAGGTTAAGCAAACAGCCTTTGCCATTTCAGAGGAGTGGCAGTTTTCCTTAGCCACAGGTGGGGGACTCTGCTGTGGCAATTAGTTGTACCTCAGACCATTCATCTTTTACCCTCGATCCCTTGGTGTAGTACCTACAGCCACTATGAACTGGGAGTTATCCATGTATTCTACAGCTGTTAGGGTCCCCTTAGTGGGCAAGGGAAAGCTACTTTGCTTCTAGGAGTGAGAACAGGGAAGATTCCCCTTTTTGCCAGAATGTTCTGCCCATCCCTGGGAAGCTGCTTCTGCTATTAATAACACTGTTGGCCCCAGTTTTCCTGTCATAAAGAGCAGAAAACTAAGCATGTGTCTACTCCTCCTCAAATTTACTTAGGCAGGAGTAGTTTACTGGGTCTGGCTCAGGGTCTAATCCAGGCTATTGGTCCTTTTGTAAGGAAGTTTATGGTAAAAGAAATAGGGACACCTTCTTTCCTGAAGAGATGCAAGAGTCTGAAGACAGACAGGGACATGCAGGGGCTCATAAACGGTATTTTCAGATTTCTGAATCAGACTTAGAAGAGACCTCAGTTTCTAATTCTTTCTGTGGGATATTCTTTCTCTGGGACTATTTATACAATGTGCCAGTGTTTTCAGTGGGGGAACATTGAAGTTTCTCAGTCCCTTCGAAAATACTAAGAGCTGTTGCAGAAGGAATTTCTAGAACCTGCACCCATTCCTCCAGTTCTGTCAACTTTTCAGGATGTGTGTGTCACTGCCTGTAATTTTTCTGACAGTCAGCCAAATGCTTCTAAAAACCTAATCCAGCAGCTATAGCTTTGGTTAATACTTCTATTTCTAAACACTTAGTAAATTCTGGTCCTGCATTCTCTGATCAGGATAAGAAGGTTAATGACAAGTATGGGAAAAAGTGTATGTTTCTGCAACTTTGATTTTCAGAATTCTGAATTGTCAGGCTCATAAGTTAAGGTTTGTTATGACTAATTGTGAAAGTATGAGGAATGTTTTACCTGCAGTTTTATCTTGTGAGGAAAAATCTGCTTTAAATAATTTAATTTCTTCCATTGTTCTAGTCAATATATACAGGGCGTGTATGACTCCATTGATACTTCTTCAAAGCCTATGGCCACTGGTACTGTTTTAAGGAGGTTTGCATGGCTGCACTCTCAGAACCACCCAGATAATGTTAAAAATGAGATTTTAAATTGTCCTTTGGGTAGAAATTTAGTTGCAGAGGTGATTAAAAAGTATGATGAAAAAGGTAAGCTGATACAGGGAATCTCTGAGATTTTTCAGCTGTCCCTTTCCAAGGCATTCTCTAACTCCTCATCCAAGTTTAGTAAGAAACAAAATAGTTTCAACAAAATACAGGTAAACAGACAAGGGGGTTCCAAGAAGAACTGTAAACTCCTAAAACCAAGGACAGTCCAATAAGTCAGAATGACTATTTAAGAGACTTTGTAGTCCCTCCCATGCTGGCAGCCAATTTATTCTACCAGAAACTATGACTCCATTCTCTCTTTGGCAACAAATAGTTTCAGACACATGGTTTTTGAAGATCATTAATTAAGGTTAAAGATGGCAGTGGGGGAAAATTCCTTCTTTTTAGGGGGGATTCCTCATCTTCTAGACCAGACTCTTGTTTCCATTTGTCCTTCATTACATGCTGTCCCAAGGAGTAATAGAACCTGCTCACTATTTCACAGGTGGGAAAGGGGGTTTTCTCAAGGATGTTTTTAGTGTCAAAGAAATAAAATGCTCAGAGACCAGTTTAGGATCTTTTTTTTTCACGAACCTGTTTGTGATAGTGCTCAAATTCAAAATTATATCACTTCGCAACCTCTAACCTTTTCTTCCCCATTCAAGTTTCCTTGTAGCATTAAATTGAAAAGATGCTTATCATCACATCATTCCTATTCATCCATACTTCAGGTGTTTCTTAAGGTTTGTATGTGTCTGTATCACATATCAATTCTCTGCCTTACCTTTTGGATTCTCTACTGCACCAAGAGTATTCAGAATGTGTCTGGTTCCAGTTGTAGCTCATTGCAGGCTGCAGCGCATCCACATTTTTGCATATTTAGAAGGCTCGCTTATTTTTGCAGAGTTTTATTTAAAGTGTCAGGAATCTCTATGTGTGTATATATATATATATATATATATATATATATATATATATATATATATATATATATATATAAAATGAGCTGGGATTCCAAGAGAACATTAAAAAGTCTTTCTTGACTTCTTCACACAGGATTGTGTTTCTGGGATGTCAACTAGACACCACAGTTCAAACAGCTTTTCTTCTACAGGAAAAAAAATCCATATCTATATTTATTTCTAGGGTTTGCCACTCAGACATTGGTCTCTGCAAGGGAGTACCTCAAGGTTCTGGGTGCCATGGCTTCTATGATTCTAATGATACCCCTTGCAAGATTCCACATGAGAAATATACAGTACATCTGAAATCTCATTAGTCCCAGCACCAACACCCATTGTCTTTTTGGATCCTAGTGCTGGGCAACAGATATCCCTAAATCCAAGTCTCCCCTTCTCCCTCCTTATTCCAAAGCATAGATGCCTCAGACTTTGCTTGGGGACCAATTTCAGGAGAGATAAAAATGCAAGGCATGTGGGACACCAAAGACAGATTCTAAAACAAAATTTAAAAACCAAGAAAAATACGTTACTGTAGAGACTCCATTTCACGGTTCCAGCAGGAAACAATCTCAAAAAACATTCAAAAGCTGATGAAACAGTTGGTTTTAGTGCTTTCATTTTAATAAATGCAAAACTTCTTCAGATAAAACAGTACAAACTCCAAACACATTTGAGCATGGGAGCAAGTTTTTTATGTCCTGACCCAGGCAGCGTAGTTCTCCCTTCTTTTGGAAATGGCCATGGGCAACTATCACAAGCTTCCTCACAGACTGGATCTACTCCCACAAGAACAAGTGCATGTGATACACTCCAACACCAATCAACTTCAGCTGACTGCTTGGATGATAGGGTCTTAATTTCCTTTGGGCACCTGTTTACTGAAGATATGCACATACCTCTCAACTTCTTAGCAGAAGAAATCTGGACAAAGTCTAAAATAATGGGGGGACAAAGGCCCAAAAATAGGGACAGGTTTTAAATATTGCTCTTATAAACTTGGATAGTTGCTAAAATAAAAGTATTTGTGTTAGCATGCAGTTGCTAAAATAAAAGGATTTGTTTTAGTATGTGTTTTATGAAGTATATGAAGTCCAAAACTCAAATGCATGTCATTATTTAGTGACTTTGGTCCTCAGTGATTTGCCAGAAAACAAGAAATGTTATGAAGTACAGACCAAAAATATGAGGCAAAAATCTGGACAGTTGAGAGGTATGGATGGATGTGCAGCAGCTACTAATGGAAGCAAGAAAGCCTTCTACTAGAAAATCATATATTAGCAAATGGAAAAGGTTTTCTGGTTGGTGCCAGAAACACACCCTGTACCTATTCAGGGCTAGTTGTTCCTTGGTTTTATAATATTTGTGTGAATTACTATCCTGTGGCCTTCCTTACTTTTCTATCAAGGTTAATTTATCAGCCATTTCAGCATATCTGCCTATGGCTCTTCCCCTTTCATTGCATTCTCATGTCAAAATGTTTTTGAAAGGAGTTTTGCATAAGGAGCCTCTAAGAAAATCAGAGGCCCCTCCTTGTGATCTTAATTTTGTGTTAGAGAAGTTAATACCTGATCCATTTGAATCAGCTAACCTGGCTGACTTCAGGCTCTTAACATGGGAAACAGTTTTACTGATTGCTTTGACATCTGCAAGAAGGGTATCTGAGTTGCAGCTCTTATGGTGAGTCAGCCTTATCTCATTTTACACAGGGACCAGGATTCTTTGAGAACTAATCCTTCTTTTATGCCTAACGCAGTAACCAAGTTTACTTTAAGCCAAACTATCCATCTCTCTGTTTTTTTTTCCTGATCCTGAAAATGCGGAAGAAAGGATACTATACCTTGGATGTCCACAGACAAGTAAGGTACTATCTGGACAGAACTAAATCTTTCAGATCTTCAGATCCATTGTTCATTTCTTGAGAAGGTAAAAAGAAAGGACAACCTGTGTCAAAACAGGCCTCTTCCAAATGGTTGTCTAAGGCTATTACCTTTTATTATACTTGCCATAGCAAAACTATTCTATGCACTGTCAAGGCACACTCTACCAGGGTCTTGACTTCATCTATGGCTTTTTGAAAAGGGTTGGATACTAGAAGTATTGTAGAAGCTACAAATTGATCATCTATACATACTTTTACAAAAAAGTGCAAGTTTGATTCCTATTCTAGGGCTTGATTAGGCTTTGCAAGGACTATTCTTAAGGGCTCCTGAACTGTCCACCTTCCAGTATAGTAAACTAGGGTTATCTACCCATATAGCTAAGGCTACTGCAGCAGTGATCAATATGATGAACATAGTACAGTTGTCCAAGTAAACTTACCATGACAGAAGATGTTTGAATGACCACTGCTGCAGTATCTGCTCCCTCCCTCCATACCCCTTTTTTGGTGTGTTGTTTATGCCAGTTTGGGGTTATTTATTTTTTGTTCTTCCTAGCATTGTCCCTTCAGGGCTCAGCCTCACTTTTAATATTGGCAGGAAAGTTCTGAAGGGCTTGGCACCCAAACTTGTCTATCATCCTGCTAGGCTCAAGCTGCCAGACAGTTTTGGTGTGTGGAAGATGCCCTGAAACTTTGTAAGCTGCCCAGCTGTTATACCCTTGGCAGTATATAATCAATATACCTAAGGCTACTGCAGCAACGAACAGTCAAGCATCTACTGCCATGATAAGTTTACTTACACAACTGTTCTTTCTTGTATAATGGCACTAGAATGCTTATTCTTTAGTAATCTGGGATAGGCCTGTCTCTCCATACTGCTATGAGCACCTTCTGGAGCCATTTCTCCCCTAACTCACCCAATATCATGATTATATACCTTGTGTTCTAATCTAAGCCTGATGCTTTCCCTAATTTCATTTTCCTTAGTGATGTTCTTACTTCTTCTCGGGTGGGCTCATCTTCCTCTTTTATCAGAGGCTGTCTCTGGAGCAGGACAGCTTCTGTGGGCTTTCTTCATTTAAAAGCTAGAGGAAGTGCTTCTTCCATCTGCTTTTGATGTCCTGTGGACTGGTGAACAGGTTGTTGCTGGCATCCCTGATGAAAGGTGTCTGTTGACTATTTTCTTTATCTTTCTGTCTTTTCCTTGCAGATTGATAAAGTTTCTTTGTGCCATCTTCTGACTTACTTTCCATATGTTGTTTGAGTGCTGCTGATGCTTTGTTCTTTACTTTTGCAACTCCTCTCTTAATCTATTTGTTAGCCTATCAGCATTCCTTCTTAGCTTGATCCATCGTTTTTGTCTCCCACTTTTCCAAAACTGCTCATTCTTTTGCTAACTTCCTCAACGTACAACTCTTATCTAATAACGCTGATGTTTTCCAATATCTTCATGACTAACAGTCAGGCTACAATTCATAGGCAAATGCTTCACAATTGTGCAGCAGTAAATTTCATGGATACCGTAGTGCAATGCCACCCACAGCTGATTAGACATAGATCAGGCCTTGCGTAGCCCAGCCATAAATGAAGTAGAGTGCAGAGGAAATTATTTCTTCCATGTTATGGGAATAAGTGGCACTAGGCAGGCTGAATGGAGGAGATGAACTATCAAAGTGTGCAAGACTGTAATGGATGATGACACAGAATGCATGCCAGGTGGGCATGAGACCATATGTGCTCATGTGCCTAACAGAATACCTCATTGCTACAACATATAATGTGGCAGGCAGGCCAAGGAGGACCAGCATAGAAACATAGCAACCCAGCTCATCATATAAATGGGGAGGAATGGGGAGACCGAAAAGAAAGAAAAGGAGGAACAGCAAGAAGAGGAAAATATATATGTAACCCTGAGGAATAACTGGGGACTGGGCTCTTTCTTTTGTAGGAAAATCTCACTTTTTATGTAAGAAGAGGAGGGTAGCTGGGGTTGCTAGCATGAAATTGATGAGTGGAGTATCATAGGAAGAAGGGAAGATCGCAAAGACAAACAAACAGGCATAAAATGCCAACATAGACAAGAGTGTTATCAGCACAAAAGATGGGGGCAACACAAGATGGGCACATACTGAAAGAGGACAGACATTTGGTGACAAAGATGATTAAATGACAAGTAAGGTAGGGTAACACAGGGTTGGGGATACGAATAGGTGCATGGCAGATGCCACACAAGCCCAGAGACCAACCCACCCAGATATCAATCACCTTCATGGCTAAAGTACTGCAGTATGTGGTCTGTTGTACCATTAGCCGGGGCCTAGAAGTTACATAACTCAAGCAGCTTTTCTAGGAGGTGCTCTGCAGTCATGAGGTGGGCATCCAGCTGCTAGTACACATCAGACATAACTAGCCTATCCATAAGACACTAGAGGGTCACAGTGGACCCCTCTGGGCCACTATAAGAACAGAAGCCTCAAATCCCCTCTTGACTAATGGCATAGAGGGAGGCCAACAGTAAGCCCTCCAGGTCATCTTCAACATGGCAATCTCTTCATTCTTGCTGATTAGCAGGTCCAGTACTCATTTAAGTTATGGTACATACTGTATTGCCCAGTACAGGCTGAGGCTGAGGTGACTGCCTTTGCTACTCTTATACAGCTGCAACTGTACCTGATGAAAGAAAAGAAAACAAAATGAGAACTCTGTAGTACACACACATATGTTATGCATACTATGAAAGCTTTAAAGTGTGGAGTGCACATGTCATAGACACCTCATTGCTTGGAGGTGTGTTCCTACCTCCTGAGGCATCTTTCCATTTACTCCATACACTCCTGCACCACTGTAAGCCAAAGTAGGAGGAACTTAGTATAATGCTAGACCTGAAAAAGTCAAGTAAAAAGGAAAAAACACTTACAATAAAACAATCTCTCTGTCTCTCTGTCTCTCTGTCTCTCTCTCTCTCTCTCTCTCTCTCTCTCTCTCTCTCTGTCTTGCTCTGTTTCTCTCTTTCTCTTTTTCTAACCCTAACTGGCTAAGCAGGTTAGGATGGTTCTGCCACATGATGATATACAGCTGCCTACCCTACTCATCATAATGGGTGATGTTGAAAATTCCTTAGCTGAAAATATAAATTTACAAAAAGAGCAATGGCCACAGGGGTAACAACCCATTACTTGTGTACCATCTATAGTAGTTTGTACAGAATTTATGGAGGGTAAAAAATGTTTATAGTTGCTAAAGTAACGACTTAAAGTTTTCCCTTTCCGAAAAGAAAAAGAGCATCTCTGACCTAACAACTCATACAACCTGTCATCTGTTAATAAAATGTCCCAATATTGTTGTATCATATCTAAAAATCTATAAGTGTTCCTACCATAAGTGGTAGTGAATCTGATTTTGTTGCTAGAGCAAGGGCCACAATCTTTGTATTTCAAAAGATCTCTTCTTGAATATGATTGTACTTCCATACTAGTCTGCCTAACCTGTGCCAATGAATAGCCTCATTCAACAAAACGACCTACAAGGTCATTATCAAAATGCATATATTCTTCAGTATTGGAACATATTCTATGTATTCTCATAAACTGTGATTTAGGTATGTTTGCTGTAATGTGCTTAGGATGACAACTGGATGCGTGGAGTAAAGTGCTGAAATGGTGGAGTTTTCTATATAATGTACTAGACAAAGTTCCATCAGATTCTTTAGACACTTTAACATCTGAAAAAGAAATAGATGTAGCATAATAATTTACTGTAAACCTGATGCCCCACTGTTTTCATTCAAATATTGAATAAATTCCTGTAAATATACAGCATCTGACTTCCACACGATCCAGCAGTCATCCAAAAATCTACACCAGATATCAATCTCACCAAGAAAAATGTTGTGATGTATATCATATATTATTATCTGTTCCAAATACCCCATAAAGAGGTCAGCATAGATGGGTGCAAACGATGCACCCATCGCTGTACCCCTCAATTGCAAAAAATATTTTGTATTAAAGAAAAAAACATTTTTAGATAGCACATACTATTATACACAAGACAGCAATGTTTAAATTCATTATTATTGATAGGGTGTTAGGGCATAGATCAATGAAAAGTGGTTGGCATAATGTTTTGAACAAAAAAGAAAAGTCTTGGATAGTAAAATTTGGGGGATTGTTTCCACCTGGTCTTAATGAACATTTGTAATAATTGTTTAATGGGATATAATTATTCTATTATGTTATGACATATAAGATGGGGAATGCACTGCTGTGTTTTACATTGAAAAAGGCCTGTGGGCCAAAACCGGTCTGTTTTTGTACATTAAAACTAGATATTTGCTCCAGTTGAGTGCTGGCTGTTTTGTTTTTTGATATTGCCTTTTGAGCCTGTGCACCTGACATCCTTGCAGAGGTTTTGGTTTGGGGAATTCCTTGTACTACAGTGACTTATTTGGCAAAGTGCAGTTATTTCAAAGAGTCTGTTATGCTATTGGGCATAATTACAAGTACTGGCATAACGTTTTGGCATATTTATATGTGTGTACAATTGTACATGATTTCAAACACCTTCACTACTTGTGTGTTGATATGGCAGAGGCATTTCACAGACCAAGTCCACTTGTTTTTAGCCATAATATAGCACAGAATTGGAGAGTATTTGAGCAGAAATACAATATTTTTATACAGTTTTTTCTGACAAAGATGCACATACAAGAGCATTCATTTTGCTTAATTTAGCTGGGTGAGAAGCCATTGAAAGAAAGCATTCATTTGTGTATGCACCAGAAGTATATACAGGAGAGGGAGCTGCCATATTGTTGTACTCGCTGAATCAAGGGAGGAACCGGAGTGCTTAAAACATAAATTTAGAGAAATGTGCACCCCCCCCAGACAAATGTTACATTAGAGAGGCACTTATTTTATTCAGGAGACCAAAAGCCAGGTGAAACTTTTGCAGCTTATATCACTAACTTGAGAAATAAGGCTAAATGTGCAGATTTGGTGATTTGAAATATGAGCTAATAAAGGGCAGGCCTGTGTGTGGTGTTAATAATGATGCAGTGAGAAAGATTTTGCTTTGTGACAGTGATTTAATGTTAAGTCAAGCCATAGGGATTTGTCAAATCCATGAGCTCACAGAAAGGCACACAAGTATGCTTGCAAGTGATAAGAGCATGGTTTCAACAGCCTCTAGAGCAAACCTAGACAGCATGCAGAAAATGGCAAGCAAAAACAAGCCTAAGCACATGGCAGCTGCAACCCCTGCTGGTCTACCTGGGAAACCTCATAACTTTCTAGCACATTCCAAGACTAGCTCAGTAGAATGGACATGCTCAGTGCAGTATAGGGTGAATCAGGAAAATCCAAGTCGTCTTTTGTTAACTGTCTCAATTGTAGAGCCAACCATGAGTCTAAAAGAGAGAAGTGCTTAGCGTTTGGTCAACAATGCCACAAGTGTAAAAAATGGAATCATTTTCAAAAGTTTTGTAGATCACGTAAGCCTCATTCAGTTATTAAGAAAGGTCACTCAGAAAAGCAAGTTGATCATATAGAGAGCTGCAACCCTATTTTCTATGTAGATGGTGTGTATCATTGGTCAGTGAAAAGGTTAATGCAGTAGATTTATTGGCAAAGAATGAAGTATTTTGTACTGTCCTGATCAATGGTAAACCCACAGAGCTCAAAGTAGACACTGGTTCAAAGTGTAATGTAATGTCATCAGAAACATTTGATAAAGTGAGAGCTGGTGAGCAACTTAATTTGACCAATTATGCAAAGCTTGTTGCTTATGGAGGTGAAGAGAGTCAAACCGAGGGCTCAGTAATGCTTTCATGCTATTCAGCTGGTAACAGTTA
Organism: Protopterus annectens; assembly: GCF_019279795.1. Classification (NCBI taxonomy): domain Eukaryota; kingdom Metazoa; phylum Chordata; order Ceratodontiformes; family Protopteridae; genus Protopterus; species Protopterus annectens. The sequence goes on from NC_056745.1 coordinate 241,144,488, forward strand.
CAGCTTGCAATTTTATGTAGTCAGAAGACCTGTGCAGTCATTATTAGGTCTGAGAGACAGTTTGAGAATGAAACTGCTTTCATTTGCCAAAGAAGTACATCATGTAAGCAAATGTCCCAGTTCCAGCTTTGGTGATGCTATTTTCTCAGAGTATGCTGATGTTTTCAACAACAAGCTAGGTAAACTTCCAGTTGTGTACTCCATGAAAGTAGACCCAGAGGTCAGTCTAGTGGTCAGACCAGCAAGGAGATTTCCAATTGCTATGCAAGACAAAGTCAAAGTCCAGGTAGACAAAATGGTGCAGCAAGGTGTGATTTGTCCAGTCACAGAACCAACTGAGTGGGTGTCTTCCATGGTAGCTGCTCATAAGAAAAATTCAGATGAAATCAGAATATCCATTGACCCAAGAGACTTGAACAAGGCATTAAAAAGATCTCACCATTATATGTGTACAGTAGAGGAGTTTGCCACCCTCATGCCAAATGCTACTGTTTTTTCTGTCCTAGATGCAAAGAGTTCATTTTGGCAATTACTGCTTAATCGCAAATCTTCACTACTGACTACATTCAGCACACCATTTGGTAGCTACAGATTCCTCAGGATGCCTTTTGGAATAAATTTTGCCAGTGAAGTCTTTCAGCATGCAATGGAGCAAATTTTTTCAGGCTATCCGTGTGCAATAATAGTAGATGATTTACTAGTTGGAGGCAATGGTGAAGCAGAGCATGACAGAAACCTCGGGAAAGTTCTGGACAGAGCACGTGAAATAAACTTAAAGCTCAATCCTCTGAAATGTAAATTCAGACTACCAGAAGTTACTTATGTAGGTCATTCATTTACCAGTACAGGCTTACATCCAGACCTTTCCAAGCAAGTAGCCATTCTTGAGATGCCATAGAGCATTTGATAACCTCAAACAGCAAATTTCCAACCCTCCTACATTAAGGTACTGTGATGTCCACAAACCATTGTTCTTTCCTGTGATGCTTCAAAGTTCAGTCTTGGTGCAGTTATTCTTCAAGACAGCAGACCTGTTGCTTATGCATCTAGAACTCTTACCCAAACTGAGATGCAGTATGGTCAGATTGAGAAGGAACTTTTGGCAATTGTGTTCACATGTTCAAAGTTCCATGATTATATTTATAGCCGAGCTATCCAAATTGAAACTGATCATCAATCTCTAGTCACTATTTTGAAGAAGCCTATGAATTCATTTCCAGCAAGACTTCAAAGAATGATGCTCAGATTACAAAAGTATAATTTCAAAATGGTCTATACAAAAGGTAAACTTCTTTATCTGGCTGATATCTTATCCAGATCGCCCAGAAGTACTACAGAACAGCTTGTTGCAGAGAATTTTGACTTTGATGTCATGGAGGTACATAATTTTTCTATCACAAGACTTGATGAGCTGAGAGATCATACAAAGACTGATCCAGTTTTGCAAAAGCTCAACTACTTCATCAATGTAGGGTGGCTGTCAAAGCAATCCTGTGTACCACCAGAAGTGCAGCCTTACTTTCCATACAGAGATGAGATGCTGATGGAAGATGGTATAATTTTCAAAAGTCCTAAAGTTATTGTTTCTACTTCCTTACAACATGAATACATTCAGATTTTGCATCGTGGCCAGGTTCTGATGCTACCAAAAGAAGGTTGAGAGGACTAGTATTTTGGCCTTCTCTATCGAAAGCCATTGATAAAGTGCTTTCTTCTTGTTCAGTATGTAATAGCACTAAACCACATTTCCAAAAAGAGAACACTTCAGCTAAGCCATATTCCAGAATTACTTTGGTCAACAGTAGCCATTGACATATTTGAGTGGAACAATCAGCATTACTTAATGTTGGTAGACTCTTATTCAAATGGGTTTGAGATTGATTTGCTACCTAACCTAACATCCAGTGCTGTTATTACTAAGATGAAATGTCATTTCTTAGCCCATGGTAGTCAACACAAATTATTTTCTAACAATGGTACGCAGTTTACCAGTCAATTGTTTCAGAGATTTGCAAAAGAGTGGGACTTTATCCATGTTACTAGCAGTCCTGAATACCCACAGTCACACGGCTTTGCTGATTGCACAGTACAGAATACAAAGCAATTACTAGAGAGGGCAAAGCATGACAGTACTGATATCTTCCTGAATTTGTTTAATCTCAGAAATATACCCAGTGACAATCTACTTGGCTCACCTGCTCAGAGACTTCTGTCTAGGCAAACCACAACAACCTTGCCTATCAGTTCTGGTTTGTTGGTGCCTAATGCTAAAGACAACAGAGCAATCAAAGCCCAACTTTTTAAAAAGCATTCTCAGAAGTCCAGCTATGATAAAATGAGCAGATTTCTTCGTCCGTTAAAAGAAGGAGAGACAGTGAGGATGCAAACAGTGTAAGGCTTTGATCGAATTGGACAAGTGAAAGGTATATGTGTTGAGCTGAGATCCTACCTAGTGGAATCTGAGGGTATAGAATACAAGAGAAACCACAGGCATCTTCTTTCTGTATCAGAAACAATATCGCAGAATCGTATCTGTGATACAGAGTCTAGATCTCAAAGCAACCCTGGCAATGTTCATATCGAAGAACATGTCTCAGTATCCATTTCCATTCCTGATGATGTCCCAGTTGTCCCCAAAGTTGAACATTCCTTGAAGGCAGTCCCTGTTGCTAGATCCAATTCTGACTTTTATGTAACACGATCAGGTTGTATTTCTAGACCTAGTATAAAATTCACAGCAACCTGGACATGATTGTTTTATATGTGTCTGAATTTTGTGTGATTGCATGTCAAAGAATTAGTTCTGTATAATTTCATATCAAAAGGTCATTTCTGTATAATTGCATGTCATTGAATACTGTCATTTCATGTATGAGCTATTTCTCAAAGAGGGAGGATGTTAAATAAAGCATGTGTATGTACCTTTAAGAAGCATTTCCAGATGTAGGCATATGCATATAAACAGTGAGCATGTGCAGGCCATTTTGAGAGAACAGCTAGAGTGTTAATATGTATGAGTGTGGTAGTCAGTTTATAAGTTTATTTAAGTTTAAGTTACAAAGCCTCATTCCTGATGTGTTTGTGTGTAATAAAGCTGCTTGAATTGAACCCATAACTCCTTGTATGTTTTATTCTGACCAGACAAGCGACAGTAACCAACATAATATTGCATGCAAATGACAAGGCATGTGGCATTGCCAAGAACATGGCCACACATTGCTGAGACTGCTGCAAGCTGAGAATAAAAACATTTGGACTAAGTTTTTGCATTTAGATAAGTACATTTTAAGTACATTTATAATTGCACTTATGTCCTCCCTGTAGTTGCGTGGGTTTCCTCCAGGTGCTCCGGTTTCCTCCCACATCCCAAAGACATGCTGTAGGTGGATTGGACACTCTAAATTAGCCCTAGGTATGAGTGTGTGTGTGTGTGCCTTCTGTGGAAGGTTGGATGCCGGGCAGGCAACTCGACACTGTAAAACTCCACTGCCAATCATGATCGGACAGCTGATCCGATGTGGTGACCCCTAACTGGGAAAAGCCGAAAGGAGAAGAAGAAGATACTATTTAAATCATTTTGTGTGTTTTTTGCTCTTTATCTGAAGTTAAAGCTGCTAATTTAGCATATTTTTATAGTCTGCACTGCTTTTTGGTTTTCTGCTGGGCCTAGGTGTTTTTCTGAGTTTGGTTCCCTCCCACACTCCCTATTCCTGTCTTGGTTTTAACTTGGATGCTTTTGAGCTGCCTACCCCAACTGTATAGCTGGCCCTACAAGCTTCTCCCAGTCTTATCCCCTCTGCTTGTATTACTGGTTACTAATAGAAGAAAGTGGGAAGGCCCTCCCCTTGGACTATTTGTGTACTTTGAAATTGTCTTGAAGTGTGGTGTGTGTGTGTTCCTCACTGCAGGATTATCTGCCTTTGAATTCCCTTGCAGCTAGTTGTTAGGCTTGCTTCTGATACCTTTTTACTTCTGGCTAACTGAATTTTTTTTTTTTACATTCAGAAGACTGGGACTGCATTTCTAGTGGGATTAGAAAGGTCTGGTCTGTCCATCTGTCCAAGTTGAGAAGCACACAGGGAGGCTTAAAGTGAGAATTACTTGTAAGTAGTTATTTGATTTGTTTGCAATACTTTTTTACTTTTAGCTAACTAAAGTGTGTCTTCACATTAAGAAGAGTGGGAATGCTATTTTAGTGGGAGTAGAAAGGTCGCCTGGTCTGTCTCAGCAGGGAAACACACAAAGCAGCTTAAACTGACAATTACTTATGGTAGCTAGTTGGTACCTTTTTACACTTGGCCAACCAAAGTATGTTTTTACATTAAGAAGACTGGGACTGCTATTTTAGTGTCAGTAGTAAAGTAGTCTGGTCAATATGAGATGAAAAGTGCACATGGTGGATTAAAGTGAGATTCACTTGTTGCAGCTAGTTATTTGATTTGTTTTGAATGCCTTTTCACCTTTGTTTATCTAAAGTGTGTTTTTACATTAGGAAGGTTGGGACTGCAATTCTAGTGGGATTAGAAAGGTAGCCTGGTCTTCCAGAGCTGGGGCACACACAAAGAAGCTTAAAGTGACAGTTACTTGTTGTAACTAATTAGCAGCTTTTCACCTTTGGCCATCTAAAGTGTGTTTTTACATTAAAAGGACTGGAACTGCTATTCTAGTGGCAGTAGTAAAATAGCCCAGTATGTCTGAGTTGGGAAGTGCACAGGGAGGCTTAACATGAATGTTACTTGTTGTAACTAGTTATTTGATTTGTTTGTGATACCTTTTCACTTTTTTGCTAGCCAAAGTATGAATTTTGCATTAAGAAAACTAGAACTGCTATTTTAGTGGCAGTATTAAAGTAGCCTGGTCAGTCTGAGTTGGGCAACACACAGGGAGCCTTAAGGCGAGATCGTTTCCTCAGCAGAGAGCTTTTTAAAGGAGAAACACACCCACAGACTCAAAAACCATGTTTATTTCATTATGGTTTGGTGTTTCCCACATTTTAACACTAGTCTGTGACTATTTACAGGCTTTTAAATATTTTATACATAATTTATGAGTCTGACCACATGGGATCTAGCATCTTGAAGTGATCCTGATTGTTTAGTCTTCCTCTAGGTATCCCACAATGCAGTGCTTGTCTGTAAATAAATTACATCACGCAGGCCTCTTTCTTCCTAAAGCTCCTGTCACTGCATTGATTTTACATGCATACACTGCTGTCTTTCAGTCAGTTATTTTTAAGTAACATCTCATGCTGTTCAATGACTACTTAAAACACAAACCTTGCAAATGCCTCAGAACCGACTTTCAAAGTGCTTTTTACTGTTGCTTCTTTTTAGAATGGCTAAATTGCAGTCTTTTTTGAAACCTGAATTATACTACTTCAACTCATCCCCCATCCCCCTTCACACCTAACTTCCTTAGCTGTCAAAGTGCTAAGGGTAATTTCAGTTGTTACTCACTGTGATTGATAGCTCATAGCAGGAGGCTTGACTGATGCACCGTTTCCTTGTTCTAGCCTTTACTTTCTGTATGGGTAGGGGAAGGAGCAGGGAGCTGTGACATCACAGCATGGTTGGGTTTTTAGGACTGTTGTGGTGATGTCAGTTTGGGAAGGGAATTGGCCAGAAAACTACTTGTATTCCTTGCTCTTGATGACGTCAATGAATTGGAGACTACAGCAAGCTTTTCCAGTGCAGGATAAAAGTTTTTAAACCACCACAGTACAGTAAGCTACTGTTCTAGTGGAAAGACACAGTCAATTTAAAATATTTTCAATGCTGTATTGTTGTTTATTCATAGCAGGGACTTTACATAGGGAGAAAAAGGACAGAGGAGTTGAGCATTTTATAATAGAATCCCATTGTTGTCCTTTAAGGACTTAGCTGAGTGTTAATCTGCACTTCAGAGCTACTTTTGCTGTGCTTTTACATTAAGAAGTTGCAAGATCATCCTTCTTATGGGAGAAGGTGATTATGTGGTCTTTCTGAGTTGAGTAGGACTCCAGGGACCTTAAAGTGTAGTCTTTTATTGGCCAGATGGCACGGAGGTTAGCTTTCAACTTTTTTTGTCTGTTATAAATTAGGTGCATTTTCACAGAGCTATTCAACACTCAGAGATGTTTAGCACTACTCTGTATAGTAGCAAACCTATAAACTTAGTACTTAGGACTTTAACCCATAACACAGAAAGGCTTTGCATGGAGCTAAGCTTAGGGCAGATAGCATCATACAGCACTATGATCATAATGCTATCTAACATCTAGCCTTCACCCTACACACTACTCAGGTGAAGCCTGTAAAACCAAGACCCTAAACCATAATTGCTTTAATATTGCTACACACTCAAGTGTGTGAGCTTGCACTGCATTCAAATTGTTTTTACTGCTGTTTTAGCTGCTTTCCTGTAAAAAAAACAAAAAGTTCTAAGCTTGTTCCTTGCCTTTCTTGTAACTAGTCTAGTCCAGATACAGATTTGCTGTGTCCATGACTGTTTGTAAGCTTCTGATCCCCCCAAAAACCTTTCTGTGTTATAGAAAAGCCTTCTAGCTTATCAGTGGGAGTGGTAAGCACTAGGTAGCATATCTACCATAAGAGGAGTGGTTTCTGGCCCAGAAATTGTAGTTTACTGGCTGTTTGGGCAGTTTTTCCATCACTTTCAACTTTTTGGTTTCAAAGCCCATGTTTGCATGGGTTTGTGTTTGTTTAAGCTCCACACAGTGGTGCCAAGCTGAGGTAAATTATTATTGGTGCCAGAAAGTCTGCTCTTCAGTTTTTCTCTTAGATCTTGCTAGTTCTTTCTCTCTTGTACTTCAAATAGCCTAATCACTTTGCACTTCAACAGGTTTTTGTAGCAATTATTGTAGCAGACCTAAGTGCCATCACCACTAGTCGTTCTTCATGGAAATAGCTCCAGTACTTAGTAGTTATGACCACCCCTCATGGCATAATTAAAGGGCAGTTCCCTGTGCTTTTTCCTATTAACCTGGTGCACCTGGGCATTCTGGGGCCATGTAGCAACTGCCTAATGTACACAGACAACTCTCTCCTCTTACCTCCCAACTCTCAGACTTGTGAGAGATGCACTTATATCATCAAATTGGAAGCTATGCACTCTGCAGCCAAGACCAGACTAGCTGGTCAAGAGAAGAAGGTCAACACCTGCACCAAACCAAATGGAACACATAGCCCTCCAGAACACCCACTGTCACAGCTCTCACATAAAAACACAAACCACACGCCCACCTTTGTGGAGGCTCTCAATAGAAATTTACCCAAACAGCAGAGACCTTCAAGACAGAAATGCACTCGACCACCACAGCACAGCACAAACCACAGGACACATAGCTCACCTCCAAAGTGTGCCACTCAACCTAAGCCCCTAAGGTTAAACACCTTGTCTAATACACTAATCATAGGTGACTCAACAGTGAGGCACACAGATGTCCCACTCACTAGGTTGAATAAGGAGAAGGTAACAGTCAGCTGTCTATCAGGTGCCAGAATCTGACACATAACACATGCACTCATGTCACTCCACAACAAGTACATGTATGACTCTGTCATTGTCCATTTGGGTGTGAATGAACTGAAACACACCTCCCTGAACTACATGAAAAGAGACATGGTGGAGCTGACAGATTATGTGGCCCAGGCAAGTATGACACTAGCCCTAAGCAGTATCCTACCATCACCCAGAATGATAACCACGGTACAAACAAAAAATTATTGACTTCAACAATTGGCTAAGTTTCTGGTGTCATTCTAAGGGGATCCAGTATCTGTCTGCTTGGGATGACATGATTGACAGACCTCGATGCTTTGCCACAGATGGCTTGCATCTGTCACCCCTGGGTTTCCGGGTACTGGCTAAGGTTCTTGCCACCCCTATAGTGCCTTTTTTAGGCAGTGTTCCAAAGACCAAATTTCCACTGTAACAGCTATAAATAAATGCAATCTGAGGGTCATGCTGCTCAACGCTAGAAGTCTAAATCTCAAGCTGGACTCGCTCAAAGCACTCCTCAAAATGGTGAAGATCAACATTTGTACTGTAACAGAGACCTAGTTTAAAGTAGCAGAAACCACCCCTTTGCTACCAGGCTATAACTCATTCCACAACTTTCAGCCCCGAAATATGGACTGAAGCTCCAAAGGCAGTGGTGTCTCCATATTCATAAAGGATATGCACACCTCCAGACTAGTAGCCCAGCATAACGCATCTGAGATACTTCAGGTAGAACTAACATTGGGTAACACAGCGATGCAGGTCATAGCCTGCTATAGGTCCCCGGCCATGTCCTTAGCCCTTGCTAAGCACCCTGGAATCTATTAAGGTCCAACCCAACACTCTCATACTAGAAGACGTCAACTACCCCTCCATCAACTGGGAGAACTACTCTAGCACCAATGCACTGGCCCAGTGCTTCCTGGAATTCATCAGTTCCAATGCCCTGCTCATTCTGACCCCCACTAGAGGAAGCAACATCCTTAACCCGGTTATTACTAACATGAGTGACCATTGCTCTACACCAATAGTCAATCCTTCCCTCGTCAGATCCGACCATAAACTAATTACTAAGGAAATCCACATCTCACCCACATCCCCCGCAAAGGTAACCACCTTGAAAAACTTCTCAAAGCTGATTTTGGACTCCTAAAAACAGAGGTGACTAACTTCACGGCACCCATGCCAGTGGAAAGTAGCTGCATGACTGCTTTATCATACACCAATGCACTGTACAAACATGTACATAAATGCATGGAACTAGCGATACCCAATAGAACCAAGATGCTCTCCTCCAAAAAAAGGAAGCCAATCTGGTGGTTTCATGCCACTAATAAACTCTACAACAGAAGGAAGAAACTGTTGCAGGAAAAGGTGAAGTCCCAAGACTGGAAAACTCTCTTATTAGCCTCAACAAAAAGTTGAGATCCTTCATCAAATCCTCTAAAGACAGCTATGAAGGCAGAAATGCAGCAGAAACTAAGAACAATCACAAAGCTTTCTATAATTATATCAATAACCTCCATGGCAATACCCAGATTTGCTCTGAGTTACTGCACAATGGTACCTCCTATACTGAGGCAACAATTATTGCCAACATACTGGCCGACAGATTCAGTGCCAACTTTACCCCTCTCTCCCCCCTCTAAAGGACTATTCACAATACCGGAAGAATACCAGGCACCCAGCATTACTGCAACACAGGTTAAAGCTGCATTGTCCAAGGCCAAGCATACCACTTCCATGGGACCCCTGGCTGTGTTCTACATGAACTACAAAGTGAACTGGCACCACATTTGTGTGCCCTGTTCAGTCGCAGCCTCACCTCAGGCTTTGTCGCTACCAAATGGCACACTGCTATAGTCATCCCTCTCCATAAAGGGGGAGTGACTACAGACCCTGGGAATTATTGCCCCATTAGCCTGACTAGTCTGATATGTAAAGCTATGGAGTGCATCATCATGGACCTGATTAACAAAGATATAAGAAATCTCCAAACTCTAGACCCCACGCAATTTGACTTTGTGAAAGGGAGATCATTCCTGCTCAACTTGGTTGACTTCTTTGAGTCAGTCATTAGGGCTGTGGATGAAGGTAAGGCAATGCATACAGTCTACCTCAATCTGGCCAAGGCCTTTGATACCATTCCTCACTCGGGAATTATTGATAAACTCAACAAACTAGGAATCAACCCCTATATCATTAGGTGGGTTGCAAATTGGCTCACAGATAGAACACACAGTGTTAAAGTAGCAGACTCCAAGTCAGACTGTCAACTAGTCATGAGTGGAGTCCCACAGGGATTGGTCCTGGATCCTCTCCTGTTTGGCATCTACTTCTCAGAAGTCCAGGTCAACAAAAAGGGACTCTGGCTGACCAAGTTTGCAGATGACTGCAAGCTGGGAGCCATTATTAACTCCCCAAGTAATGCAGACATCCTACAGAAAGGCATCACTGAGACCAATGACTGGTATTGAAACCATGGCCTTAAGCTTCTTCTTCTTGTTCTTTCGCCTGCTCCCATTAGTGGTCGCCACAGCAGATCAACTGTTTCCATTTCTTCCTGTCCTCTGCATCTTGCTCTGTCACACCAACCACCTGCATGTCCTCTCTCACCACATCCATAAACCTTATCTTAGGCCTTCCTCTTTTCCTGTTACCTGGCAGCTTCATCCTTAGCATCTTTTTCCCAATATACTCTGCATCCCTCCTCAGCACATGTCCAAACCAATGTAATCTTGCCTCTCTGGCTTTGTCTCCAAACATTCCAACCTGGGCTGACCCTCTAATATACTTATTCCTAATCCTGTCCATCCTCGTCACACCCAGTGCAAATCTTAACATCTTCAACTCTGCCACATCAAGCTCTGACTCCTACCCTTTTGCCAATGCCACTGTCTCCAACCCATATAGCATAGCTGGTCTCACTACCCTCTTGTAGACCTTCCCTTTCACTCTTACTGGTACTCGTCTGTCACAAATCATTCCTGACACTCTTCTCCACCCACTCCATCCTGCCTGTACTCTCTTCTTCACTTCTCTTCCACACTCACCATTACTCTGAACTGTTGATCCCAAGTACTTAAACTCATCCACCTTCGCCACCTCTACTCCCTGCATCCTCACCATTCCTCTATCCTCCATCTCATTCACACACATATATTCTGTCTTAGTCCTGCTGACCTTCATTCCTCTTCTCTCTAGAGCATATCTCCACCTCTCCAGGGTCTCCTCCACCTGTTCCCTACTCTCACTACAGATCACAATGTCATCTGCAAACATCATAGTCCACGGGGACTCCTGTCTGAGCTCGTCTGTCAACCTGTCCATCACCATTGCAAATAAGAAAGGGCTCAGAGCTGATCCTTGATGTAATCCCACATCCACCTTAAACGCATTCGTCACTCCCACAGAAGACCTCACTGCTGTCACACTACCTTCATACATATCCTGTACCACTCTTACATACTTCTCTGACACTCCCGACTTCCTCATACAATGCCACAACTCCTTGCTAGGCACCCTGTCATATGCTTTCTCTAAACCCACAAAGACACAATGCAACTCCTTCTGACCTTCTCTGTACTTCTCCATCAACACTGTCAGAGCAAACATCGCATCTGTAGTGCTCTTTCCTGGCATGAAACCATACTGCTGATCACTAATCATCACCTCCCTTCTTAACTTAGCTTCCACTACTCTTTCCCATAACTTCATGCTGTGACTGATCAGTTTAATCCCTCTGTAGTTAAAACTGCGGTGGTGGTGCTGCAGTAGCATTGTCACCTCACAGTAAGACGTTGTCCTGTTCGATTCTCAGCTAGAGCGTCTTCTGTATGGAGACATGCGTGAATGGGCGTACCTTCATTGAAGGTTGTGCATCAGGGCCGGCAACTCGGCACGTAAAAATCTACTGCCAATCATTAGCGGACTGGGGTTCCACTGTGGCGACCCCTAACTGGGAAAAGCCAAAAGACACAACAAGTTACTACAGTTCTGCACATCACCCTTATTCTTAAAAATCGGTACCAAAACACTTTTTCTGCATTCCTCAGGCATCCTCTCACTGTCCAAGATTTCATTAAACAATCTAGTTAAAAACTCCACTGCCATTTCACCTAAACACCTCCATGCTTCCACAGGTATGGCCTTAAGCTTAATACCAAAAAATGTGGGATACTTTCCTTAGGAATGTGGGATACTGCTCAGAAACACATTTAAAAAGCAGAGTGACAAAAATGGTGGAAAATGCAAGCACATTATTAAGACTATGTCAGATTTGTAGACTTTAATCAACTGTATTGCAAATTTCTACCAAACAAGGTCATTTATTTTTCCTTCAGAAAAAGGGAGATATAAAATGTGTGTCTTTTTTTCTTTAAATTACTGCTGCTAGCAGTATGTTGGTCATGAAGTGTTGTTTTCTGTGTACTAGACAGCTTAAAAAAATCACATAATGGGAAAGGGTAAATCAAGCCTGAAAATTGGGACAACCCCAGGACCAGATCTAGCACAAGGCAACCTAGACAGCTGTTTAGGGTTTGATGTTGGCTGCGGGACCTGGCCAGCCACAAAACATAAAAAGACATGCTGGCATATTACATAAAATATTAAAAACAAAAATATGTCGTAGTTAGTGCACAATGTCCTCCAGTCTCTCTTTCCATCAGCTCAAAATCTGAGCCAGCAATGGCCTCCAGTCTCTCTTTAATTGGATTAAAATCTGAGCCAATGAGGACTTTTAAGAAGGCTGCACACTGATCAACAGTCCTCCCAGTGTGAAAAAAAGAAACTGAAAGACAAGGACCAGGAACTCTGTCACTTTTAATAAATTCAGTTACTGGCCATAAAGTACACTATTTTGATGCCAACAAAGAAGAAACAGACAGAGTGAATGAAAAGAGGCTAGAAAAGGCAAAGAGAAAACACTGACTAAGATGAATCTCACAGCTGTTCAGCAAAAAACAGTTCAAGGTCCAGCTTTGGTGCAAGACATGGCTTCCAGTAATCTAGAGGAAAAATAAGTCAAATGTGCTGATTAAAATAAATGAAACAATGAAGGAGTATATCAACTCAAATAACAAAAAGCTGATAAAAAATGGAAGAAGCTTTAAACAGATAGTTAGATGAGCTAATAAAACTGCAAAAATCAGAGATCGAAATGAAGACTGGGCTTGCTGAGTATGAGACTGCTCAAGAAAAAGAAGTTATGTCTTACCATAACGTTCCATCTGTATTGTTGATCCTCGTTCAGTCATTACGCATGGGTACTGGTTCCGACCTCGGAACCAAACTGGCCATTTCCCAAGCTTGTGTCAGCTTCAAACTCTCGAGCTAAACTCTTACCCACAATCCCCCTCTCCCTGTTACCTCAGATTGAGTTTGCAAGTCAAAGAAGGTAGAGGCTACCTCTGGTCAAATAACCTAAAAGAACCGGATGGTGAAATCCACTAGAAACCACAGGAGGGGGAAGGAGGGAGGGTCATAATGACTGAACGAGGATCAACAATACAGATGGAACGTTATGGTAAGACATAACTTCTTTATCTGATATTGTTAATCCTCGTTCATTCCTTACGCATGGGATTGAGTCCCCAGCTACCTCTATTCCTGAGAGGCTCTCATGGAAGGACGTTCCTGAGCACCATAGAACTGAAAGATGCTCTTCCCCTGGAGGCCAAGTCCAATTTGTAATGATTGATGAAGGTATGAGGCATAGCCCAAGTTGCAGCTGCACAGATGTCATATAAAGCAGCCCTGGCATGGAAGGCAGCAGAAGTTGCCACCGACCTTGTTGAATGAGCTTTCATGGTAGTAGGCAACGAGATATTGTGTTGTGTATAAATGAAGGTCACACAGTCCTTCAACCATCTAGCTAATGTGACCTTAGCAACAGCAGATCCTAATCTAGGTCCAGAAAAAGCCAAAAATAACTGGTCAGATTTACGAAAGGGCCTAGTCCTGTTTAAGTAAAAACGAATTTGCCTGTGGATATCTAGGGTATGTAGGCAATACTCTCCTCTGTTTGAATGTTTGGGAAAGAAAACTGGCAATTCAGTGGCTTGATTAATGGATATGTCAGAGATCACTTTAGGCAGAAAAGATGCATTAGTTCCCAGAGACACTCTATCTCTATGAAAAATCAAGTAAGGACTCTTGATACATAGAACTTGAAGCTCAGAAATACATCTAGTAGAAGTAATGGCGACCAAAAACAAGGTTTTCCATGACAAATACTTGAGGTCGCAAGAAGAGGCAGGTTCAAAAGATGGCATTGTCAGAGCTTGTAGAACTAATGATAAATCCCATGGTTGAATAGGTTCTCTAAAAGGTGGCTTCAGATCATTCACACCTTTTATGAAGGTCTTGCACAACTTGTGGGACATAAGAGAGGAATCTTGTATACCCTCATGAAAATTAGAAATTTCAGCCAAATGAACTCTAATGGTAGAGACTGATAGACCCGATTGAAAGAGGTCGGCCAGATAGTCTAGTATTATCGACATTGGTGCTGAGAAGGGATCTACTTTTTTATCTTTCAGCCAACAGGTAAATCTTTTCCATGTGCTCAGATAAGTAATTCTAGTGGAAGACGTATGAGATGCAATGAGAATATCATGCACTTGTAAAGAAAGATCATTCTGCCTGGCAATCAAGGGAAATGGCGTAGCCAAGCCGTGAGTTTCAGGTTGTTCAAGTTGTGATGAATCATGTTCTGTGGATGTGAGATCAACTCTGGGATTGGATGGAGAATCCATGGTCGATCTAGTAGGTGAGGCCAAAGGAAGGGGAACCAAATCTGTCGAGGCCAATATGGTGCTATGAGGATCACCTTGCTCTTCAACCGACAGGCTTTCTTTAGAAACTGGGGAATGAGGGGAAAGGGTGGAAATGCATAAAAAAGACCCGAGGGCCAATCGTGGACTAGAGTGTCCCTGGATGACTGTCCCTGAGGGGGAATTAGGGCGAAGTAGTTGCTGCATTTGTAGTTGGTCGGGGATGCAAAGAGGTCGCAGCAAGGATGGCCCCAGCAGTGGAAGATCTCCGCCACTATCAAGGGATTCAGGGACCACTCGTGAGGTTGAAGAATGCACCTGCTGAGTCTGCTATCGTGTTGGAACTCCTGGGAATGTGCGTTGCTAACGGTTGGTAGCCATCGCACATTGCCATATTCTCATGGCCTCTCGACAAAGGGGGTAAGATTTGGTTCCACCTTGCTTGTTGATGTACCAGACCACTGCCATGTTGTCTGATTGAATCACAATTGTCCCAGATGGCAGAAGGGGATGAAATGCTTGCAATGCCAGAAGCACCGCCCTCAGCTCTAGAACGTTTATATGCAGATGGGCGTCCAGTTCAGACCAAGTGCCTTGAACTGTCTGTCCCTGACATAGCCCCCTCCTTCCCCATCAGGGAAGCGTCCATGGTCACTGTGGCCTTGGGTTGCTGGGGGGAGAAGGGGGGTGAGACCATTGTGACAGATTGTGTCATCCACCAATTTAAATCCTGTTTGCACCTGTGGGTTACTTGAATCATGGCTGAAAGAGGATGCTGAAAACGATACCATTGGGTAAGCAGTAGCCATTGTAGAAGCCTCATGTGAAACCTGGCCAGGGGAACAATGGTGATGGAGGCTGCCATGGAACCCAACAGCTATAGAACCGAGTGAGCCGTAGATTTCTCCCTTGAAAGGATTGGAATCAGTTGTTGCTTTATCCTTAGAATTCTGTGCTCTGGAATAGCAGCGCTGCAGTTTTTTGTGTCCAAGATAACCCCTATGAATTCTATTGACTGAGATGGGGTGAGATTGGATTTTTGCCAGTTTATGGTTATGCCTAGCCTTTCAGCAGTGAGGAGAGAGTATGCCAGGGCTGTTTCCAGTAGATGTCTGGTGGGGGCGGAAATGAGCCAGTCGTCTAGGTATAGAAACACCTGGAATCCTTGAAGTCGCAAGTGAGCTGTGACAACTGCCATGCACTTTGCGAACACTCTGGGGGCTGTAGAGAGTCTGAAGGGCAGTACTCTGAACTGGTAGTGATTGACTCCCGCACAGAAACCTTCTTGATGGCCTGTCCACTTTTATGTGGTAGTACGCATCTTGAAGATCTATCGAGCACATCCAATCATCTTTTTCCAAAAGCGGGAGGATAGACTGTATTGTGACCATCTGGAATTTTTGTACTCTCACAAACTTGTTCAATACACTGAGATCCAAAATTGGTCTCCAGTCCCCGGTTTTCTTTGGCACCAAAAATAGTCTTGAGTAGAACCCGGATCCTATCTGGCCTGGGGGGACTATTTGGATGACTCTCTTTCTTAGCAGCTTTTCTATCTCTAGTGCTGCTTCTTCTCTTTGACTGGGTGGAACGTCGGGAAGGTTTTTTGAAGGGGCAGGACAAAGATTGAGGGGGATATAATAACCTCTGGTTATAATCCTTTGTACCCAAGAATTGATGGTGATGGCTAGCCAGGCAGAAGGGTACAAGGAGAAACATCCCCAACCACCTCCAAAGGAAAGGAGTTGGGCCGCTCTTCAGGAGCGCTGGTAGGATTGACCAGGGAAAGAATCCCTGGAACCCTGGTTACACAGACCCCTTCTGCCCTGAAAGGAGTAACTTCCCTGTGAGTTTCCCCCTTTGCCTCTAGGGGAGAACTTGGCCTGTGTGTCACGGAAAGGACCCTGAGATTTCTTGAACCATATCTTCTCACTTTTTTGGTTTTGGGAGAAAGCACGTTGAGTGGAAGAATAACGGACAACTACGGCAGAAAGGGTCTTACCGTCCTGTTCACATCTGGCCAGTGTGCTTTTAACTTTGGGCCCAAACAATGAGGAGGTCTCAATGGGAGCATTAAGAAAGGAAGCCTTAAAGGGTTCTGCGAAATTGCACAAGCGCATCCAGGCATGTCGTCTCACGATCACAGCTGAACCCACTGCTCTAGCTGCTCCTTCTGATGCATGAGATATCAGTCACATAGAGGAGTTAGATATTGATTCAATGGTGGCCAGCTGAGAGGCCACTTTGTCACGGACCTCATCAGACATGCCACCAGCAAAGGTTTTAGAGAGCTCAGAAATCAGATCCCTTTGAAGCCTGGTAAAGTGTGCCATATATTTTCAGGGACCTGATAGTAAAGGTCGCTGAAGCAAAGGTGCACTTCCCTATCCTGTCCAGGGCCTGGGACACTTTGTTAGGCGGATGGACAGTTTGACTTCCTTCTTCTGCCAGATCCTTTTTTGTTGCAGCCGCCACCACCAAAGCATCCACAGGAAGACCTTTGGACCAATGGGGATTCGAAGCAGGAGAGGACAAAATGTTATCTGGCCTCCGGGGGATGGCTTTGATGGTATCAGGAGCCTTCCAAGCACGCTGCATGATGAGCCGGACAAGTTCATCGGCAGGTGGAATAACCCAGGAGGTAGGGGGCTGGGCGCAAAAGGCCTACAGGAACACAGATTCCTCAGAGGTTGGATTAGAGGACTGCCAGTCACCTCTCTGTTTCAGGATTTCAAGGATATCACCAAGGGATATGTCAGAGGGTGACCAGGGGGATCCTTCCCCCTCATCGAAATCTGTGTCTTCAGTGTGGGACTCCTCTGTGGAGTCCATGTGCTTCCTCTTACACAAACATTTCCGGTGGACCTCCTCAGCGGGAGATGCTGGAGAAGACAGTGGAAAAGGGGATTCCTGTGGGAATATATCCTGAGGCCCTTACACCCGGTGTCCGCTAGGTGCAACTTGTGAAACCAGTGTACCAGAAGAGGGCTGAGGTATAAACAGTCCAGTATCGCCAGCAGCAGTGAAAGCCTTCTCCATCAGTTGGAAGGCTGGTCCACCTGAAGAGGAGTGCATGTCTAGGACAGGGGTCATCCATTCCCTAAGTGGCTCAGCCTGCCAACTCGGAGTCCCTGGATGGCTGTGGAGCAGCAAACTATGCATGTCACAACTGACATCCTGGGTCATAGCAAAACTTTCCTGCCACAAAGGCAACTGTGGTTCCTTAGTGAGATCCATAAAGGGGACCGCAGAAGGGGAAGACTGTGCTGTATCCATGGACTTCAAAGGCAATGAAGGAGGAGAATAAGAAGGGGTCTTTGAAGACGGGTGATCACCTCTCAAGGAAGGATAGTTCCTGAGGGGTGGTATACCTCTGGCTAAGAGCACCTGATCCACAAGATGCAACACATCATGTTCGGAAAGGCTTCTAGTGGACCTCACGGAGACTAAGGGAGAAACAGGCCTGTCCACAGAAGAGGCAAACTCGGTGCCCATCTCACCTGTCCGCACCAAGGACAATGATGCTGAGAGAGACTGGACTACGGGTGTCTGCACTGAAGAAGTCATCAGTGCCAAGGTCATGGTCTGCACTGACACAGGGATTGGTGCTGAAGTGGTTGTCGTTACCGAAGCTGGAACCGACAAAACTGGAGTCAACAATAAAGGCGTCGGTTCTGAGGAAGATCTTGGAGCCGATGAGGTCAAGATCTGCACCGACTGAATGGTCGGTGCCAATACAGTGGTAATAGTCTGAACCAAGGAGCCCCTCAGTGCCAATATAGTGAAGGCTACAAGAGAAGACAGAGCCGAGATCACTAATGGAGCCGAAGGCCTCGGTGCTGAAGGTCTAGGCACCAAAACCACTGGGGCTGACTGAGTGAGCTCTGGAGCTGAAACTTTAGCCTTTTTAGGTTTTGGTTGGTGGGAGTCCCCAGCCGGGGACAAAGGCAAAGATTTAGCCTTGGTAGTAACATCCAAGATTTTCTTATGGGCTCTAGGAGGGGTTGAGGCCTCTGACCCAGAAATAGCCTTTGAAAAAAAGAGATTTAAGGAGTCCCTTCAGTAACAGCTTGTTTTTCCTTTCCAACAAGGTTCTATTCAAAATGTTCTCACAAATAATACAGGGTGGATCAACAGACAAGTGCGACACCCCCAAACAATAAACGCACAAAGAGTGTGCATCAGAAGTAGGTAGTTTGTGTCCACAATCAGAACACCGCTTAAACCCCGGACTACCTTTCTTATCTGCCATGACAGAAAATTAATTAATAGAAAAGGTACCAGCAATGGTACAAGAGAATACCCGAAGGTATGAGAAAAAGGGGAAGGATTACCAATGATGGTAAAGAGAGAATACCTCACGGTAAAAGTGGTAAAGAAAGAGCAGAAAAACCTGAAGAAAATATGTACGCTAGATGCGATAGGGTAAGAGACAATGAAATATAAACTTTTCTGACAGAAAATGAATCTGAAAGACTATTAAACAACAAGTAATTGTACTTAGCTCAAGAGAAGTAGCTTGACACGGCCAAATGGCAATGCGGCAAACAAAATCTGAGGTAACAGGGAGAGGGGGATTGTGGGTAAGAGTTTAGCTCGAGAGTTTGAAGCTGACGTGAGCTTGGAAAATGGCCAGCTCAGTTCCGAGGCCACTACCCATGCGTAAGGAATGAACGAGGATTAACAATATCAGATGAGATGTTTCAAAAATGGTAGCATTAGAGGACAGAGCACATATGGGAAAACCTGAGAGTTTCTGCTGTACCAAAGAAACTGCTAGGAACAGACTGTATTAATTTTATGAAGGCAGAAATAAGCAAATGGACCACTACTCCACAGCAAGAAGAAAGGACACATTGTGTCTGTGCTCCAAACCTGGCCATGATAAAGTAGCCAAGACCTGTATTAGTAAAAATGCAATCCTACCAGCAGAAGGAATTGATCCTGACAGAACTGTGACAGAAAGGCAAAGTATTAAAAGTTGGAGATAATAGAATATTTCTGGAAAACAATTATTCACTGTAATCCAGACAGAAGAAAATTAAATTTACTCTAGCAATGTCAAGAGGTAGGTGTGAGATTCAAGCTGCTGTATATAGCTGTCTTCAGAATATTTTGCCTGGACAATCAAAGTAATTTTTGATGCAGAACAGACTAAGGAGGAAATAGAAATATTTGTCCAACAAAAAGTGAGCCATCAAGCAGAAAGACACTATGCTTCTCATTCATCTGATAAAAAAGCACATGTAGAAACTTTGCCAGTGAAGCCTTTTCCACTATTTCAAAGGAAAATGCTTTTGAGAGACAGAGAAAAGCATAGGCATTGACTAGAATAATTGGGAGTACCTTGGAATTGAACTGGGGTCTGGAGTTAGGAGATGTAGGTGAAGAGGAAGAAGACCAGCAACACATAAATATTTCTGAAAGTCTGCAAGTTTTTTTTTAATCTGGAAGGGGAATAAAGATAAAAGAGAAGAGACTCCAATTAGTGTAAATAGAAACACAGACAAAGTGTCAGCATGGATAACCTTGATATTAGGTTAGATCAGGCCTGTGTTTGGAGCTGTCTGTTTGGAAGAATAATTCTTATTGGGAGGGTTAAACTTCATTATTTGAAGATGTACATAGTTGTGTGTGTTTATATTAAGCTGACAGGTTATAGGGGTGTTCTAGGATGTGTTTTCATCAATACAAAAAGTCTTGTAAAATGTGACATAGGTTCAAATGGAGTTGATAAGAAAAAAAACTGTATAAAGGATCAACCTGCTAAATATTAGTAGGTCCATGTATCACAAAAGCTGGAAAAATACATTTAAAAAGCTGTCATATATAACGTGGGAATAATGACTTCCTGTTATAATGGTAAGAGTTTCCACATTATATTCGAATGTGAATAGTCTCATAGGTATATACAAGAAGGAAATAATATTTTATTATATTAATAAATGCAGATTGCAAACAACAATGGTGTAGGAGATGCATTTGGAAAGAACAGAACATGTGAGTTTGATAAAGAAATGATTTTAGTATGGATATTCAGCAGAATATCAGAGAACAAGAAAAAGAGGACTACTTATATTAATTGCTATAGGAGTGCCAATAATGAGAGAGAAAAATATAATAATGGTAGATTTTTGGTAGTGAGGGGCTACTGGCAAGGGAGGAGGATTATGTTGTCATGTATTTATATTCCACCTAAAACTATTATTATGGAGCTTAAGACAATTCTGGGAGAAATAATCAACTTTCAGCAGGAGGGTAGTATATAGGTTAATAGGATGATAGTAGGCTATTGGGACAGAGACCTTTATAAGCCTAGCCAAGAATTTTGCCCATGTTCCCACAAAGTCAGTACCTGTTTCCCCTGTCCAGCAGAGACACAGGTGGGACCCCAGGGGTGTATTTTCTGTTTCCCATCCAGTTGTCCAGGTTCCTCTTAAAGAGGGCTAGAGAGGTACTATGCTTGACATGGAGAGGGAGTCAATTCTATAGATGGCGGTATATTTGAGACCGAAGTCTATCCCACTGACAAGTTCTATTAATGTCACAGACCAGGTTGAGGCCTTGCATGAGGGTTGAAAGAGTGGAGTTTGACTTACAGATATGCAGCAACTCCATCAAGGCTGGGTCTTAGATAGCCTTGTATGCCAAACACAGTTCACCTCTGAGCAGTCTGTATGAGACTGAGTAGAGGGATAGGGCTTTTAGCCTATCACTGTAGGACAGGTGTTTGAGACCCTGGATTTTCCTGGTCAGGAATATCTGTGGTTTATTCAGCTGCTGCATGTGTTTGGCAAGGTACAAGTCAAAGGGGGCACTGTTCTCAATAATAGGTCTGATAATGGAGTAGTACAGGGATGTTATGACCTCCTTGTTCCTGGATGAAATACCCTTACTTATGAGTTGGGCTATGTAGAAAGCCTTCTGTACAATGGAGGCAATATGGTGGTCAAAAGTCAGGTTGCTATCAACCTGGGTGCCCAAGTTTCCCACGACTGATTGCGTGCTTAGTATGTTGTTATTAATTTAATAATTAGGGGGGGCTGCATTTTCCCCAAATGGGAAAATGATGCATTTCTTGGCATTCAGTTTGAGGCCATGCTTCTGGCACCAGTCATTTGTTTGGGTAAGGCCCTCTTGGAGGATGTTCACATCACTAGGGGAGTTTAAGACAGCAGTCATCTGCAAACTTGGCCAGCCACAGATCACTGGTTTTGGCTTGCACCTCAGAATAGTATATCCAAAACAGTAGAGGCTCCAAGACCTATCCTTGGGGTACACTGCTTGTTACGGGTCTACTACTAGAGGTGGCTTCCCATATTTTGACTCAGTGGGCTCTATCAGTGAGCCAGTTAGCTACCCATCTGGTAACATATTAATTGATGCCTAGCTGGGAGAGTTTATCTATTATGCCTGAGTGAGGATTAGTGCTGTAGGCTTTGGCTAGGTCAAGGTAGGTGGTGTGCACAATCTTCCCCTCGTCCATGGCTTTGGTGACTGTTTTGAAGAGGTCAACAAAGTTTAACAGGCATGATCTCCCTTTGACAAAACCAAACAGTGTGGGTTCAAGATTTTGGAGGTTGCTAATGTCCTTGTTTATAAGATCCATGATAATGTGTTCCATGGCCTTGCAGATCTAGCTAGTTAGGCTGATGGGCCTATAATTGACTAGATCAGTAGATTCTTCACCTTTCTGTAGAGGGATCAAAGTGGCTGTCCTCCATTTGGCTGGGACAAAGCCGGTGCTCAGGCTTTGGTTGAATAGGGTGCCTAATAGAGCTGACAGCTCATGTCTGAGTTCATGTAGGATACAGACTAGGATGTTGTCGGGTCCCATGGAGACTGTATTTGCCTTTGAGAGGGCATTAAACACCTGCTTCCTGATGATGAGGACAGGGGGTAGGTGCTGGGGATGTCATGGTTTACTGATGGCGACGGGGGGGGGGGTGAAGTTTTCACTGAACCTGTCTGCCAGTAGGTTGGCTATATCTATGCCGTTTGTGCATGTGGTGTTATTGACCACCAGTTCAGAGTAGATTTGGGTATTACTTTTCAGACTGTGGAGGTATGTGAAGAAGGCCTTGTGATTGCCCTTAGTGGATGTGGCCAATTTGGACTCAAAGTAAGCCTTAGAGGATTTCACCAGTGACCTTATTTGCTTGTTCAGACAAAGGAGAGATTGCTTTCAACTTGGCACCTGCACCTTCTTGTTCCTAGGCAGCAATTTTTTCCTTTTATTATGGAGTTTGTTTATTGCTACAGTCTACCAGACAGGTTTACTCTTTCTTGAGGAAGATGATTTGGTCCTGTCAGGTATTGCTGAGTCCATACAACTATGTATGTGCTCATATAGTTTTATGTGTAGCCTTGGACATTAGTTCTAGTTCCTACTGAAGGGATGGTGGCTGAGAAGTTGCTTATACCTGCTCTCAGGAGATTATAGTCAGCTATGAAAAAGTTTTTTGTTTGACTCTGACAAGGGGGGGGGGTCAGGAGAAATCGTGACTTTGAAGGTGATTGCCTTATGATCAGATCTTACCAAGGAGGATGACACTGTAGGGATGCTACAGTGGCTACTCATGTTGGTTAGTACCAGGTCTGGGATATTTCCACCTCTCGTAGGGGTGTCGACCAGCTGATCCAATGCATTGGCATTGAAAAAGTCAAGGAATCTCTGGGCGTTCATGCTTGGGCTAGAATAGGTCTTCCACTCTATGGTTGGGTAGTTAAAGTCACCCAGGATCAGGGTAGAGGATTGAATCTTGATGGATTCAAGTAAGTCCAGATATAGATAGGTGGAGTGGGCGTCTTGAGTCATGGTTGGGGGTCTGTAGTTAGCTATGATTTGAATAGGTGTTTTGTCAACAGTTAACTGCATTTGGAGTGTCACCTATGGGTCATACTGTTTTATATCTATATCTGTAGCTATATATATATCTATATCTATATCTATCTATCTATATACAGCTATCTATCTATATATATATATATATATATAAATATATATATATATATATATATATATATATATATATATATCGTTATATATATTTATATAGACAGGGACTAGAATTTAATTTGCAAGAATGAGGATATATCATCTGTGGGTTCTAGAAGGGAAAAGATAACAATAGAGGGTAGATTTTTGAAGAAATTCAGGAAAATATCTGGTATTGAAGACGTGAATTCAATAGTAAGAACTTGGAGAAAATTTACATATTATCCACCAAGGTACAATAACTGGGCTAGACTAGACAGAAATTATATTTCACAGGAACATGTGTATTTAATTGAGAACTTTGACACACATCCAATAACTATTTCAGATCCTGCACCAATAATAACTAAAATAAAAAAATGCAGGATAATGAAGTAAAAATGAGACACTAGTGCTTCCCAACCTATCTGTTAAAAAGAGAGGAATTTAAGGAAAGGGTAGCAGAAAGTATTTGGGAGTTATTAGGGAAGACAGAAAGTAATCCAGAAGTTATAGCTAGTAAGTGGGATAAAATGAAAGTTGAGTTTAAGAATACGGTAGAACTAAAGGAAAAAGGGATATGGTTAAGAAGTAACAAGAATTATTTAGGTGGGCTGACAAAGATTAAAGTATTGCAGAATAATGGGAATCTCACAGAACAAGAAGAGATACAACTGCAGAGAACTAAAGAGAAAATAAGGAAGTACCTGGAGAATATGCATGAGTTTTTAAAGATTGCTGTTAAGCAGCTGTTTTGATAATAACTCCAGAGCACAAAAACATATAGATCAATGACTTAGGGTAGGCAACAGAAAGCAGAAAGGGTTGTTGCTAAACTTAGGGAGCCTGTAACAAGAAAAATAACCAGAGATCCTGCAGAGGTATTAGATATATTTCAGAAATTTTATGAACATTTCTATAAAGTGGAGGAATGGGGAAATAAAGAAAAAGCACAATTTCAAATATTTATGCAGACTTAAATATGCCAAAGTTAGAGGTGGATGAGGATCAACAATTAACAGTTATGTGGAGATAAGATAAAAATGGTGATGTATAACAAATCTGCAGGAAAGTCTCTAGGAATAGATGGTATTCTGGTAAAAGTTTGGAAGCTAGGAGGGAAGAAAGTGATAATAATCTGGAAGATTTTGTTTAACAGTGTTTTAAAAGGAGGGGGAAGTACCAACATCCTGAAAAAAAGCTGTGGTGGCTGTAATACCTAAAGATGGTAAAGACCCATCAGATCCAGCTTCATATAGGCCTATTTAAAATTTTAAGTCATGATTATAATGTATTTATGTCTATAATGACTAAGGGAATGGCAAAGGTGTTGCCAAAATTGATAGATATAGATCATTGTGGTTTTGTGGAGGGGGGAAAACATTTGGCAACATTAATAGAATGATTGTGATCTACAGGGAAGTGGAATGTAAGAAAATACTGTTCTTATTGGTGGGTCTCGATGCATGGAAATCATTTCACAGAGTAAGCTGGGATTATATGTTTTTCAATGGAAGTATTTGCTTTTCCTGATAAAATAATAAGATTAATAAAGAGGATATATGAGGGATTGGAGGCAAAAATCAATGTGTGAGGGTTCCTCTCTGTTAAGTTTTGTCTGAACAGTGGAACCAGGCAGGGTTGTCTTCTTTCCACTTTGCTATTTATGTTCTGTTTAGAACCATTGGCAAAGAAAATAAAGGGCTCAGCAATTCAAGGATAGAATTGGAATGCTAATCAAGAAAAGCTGGCTTTGTTTTGTACATAATCAAACCAGAAAAGGACATCTTGATGTTGTGGAACATTCAGAGACAGTTTAATTTTTTTCGGGATAAAAAAATAATGAAAATAAAACAAAGGCTATAGCTGTAAACTATATACCCACACAGGAATTGGTTCACCAATACACATATTTATGAGGACATAATAAAATGAAGTATTTAGGAGTATTGGTGGAAAGAAACTAAACAAAAGATAATATAAAAATGGAGAAACTGGACGCTCTTTTCTATAGGTATGGATAGTAATATACGAGCAGTAAAAAATGTTTTTAGTCCCTTTAGCTTTGTATACAGGTGAAGTATTTTTTTATCAACCTCAGGAGAAGTTGTGGATAGTAATTAATAAAGAGTTGAAGGAATTTATCTGGAACGGGAAGAGGGTAACTGTTAAGTGGGATATGTTGATCCTTCCAATAGAAGACGGTGGCTTAGGATTAGCTGATTTGAAGGAATATTTTACACAGTTAAGGCTATTATACACAACACAAGCAGAATGCTACAATTCAAAGTGAAAAGGGATGATGATGATGATGATGTGGGGGGGATTCAAGAAGTAAGAAGAGAGTGGGATTTTGTATGCAGATCCTTAAGGGGAATAACAGCAGTCATATAGATTATTATATTCATAAAGTAGCAGAAAGTATTCTAAGAACTAAGCCATCATGTGAATGGAAAAAGGGGATTCTGCCTACAGAGATGACTACAATTAGAGGTGTAGAGAATAGGCAAGAGGGGTCTGAAATTTACTGGAAGAAACTGGCAAAGGAACCAAGGTACTGGGAACAAATAATTAGAGAGGAAAAGGTAATAGAATGGGAATTGGCCAAGAAGACATTGACTGCAAGCTAGAGACTGCCTTCCCTGTGAGGGACTGATATCGGAGTATAGGCAAAGATAAAGGGATAGGGTAATTCTAAGTGAAAGAACTGCAATGATAGAGTTTCTAGTTGAATTTAGACCAGAAACTGCTATTAAAAAGGAATAATCATTAAGGCATATAAAATATTGCACAATAACTATAGAAATCAATTAGAGGAGGTTAGAAAAAATGGGAAGAAAGATTAGATATGCAATTCACAAAGTAACACTGGGTTCTCAAATAAGTAACAAAGTGTAGAAGATTTCATTTTTTTTTCTCAGAAGTATTTGCTTAGGGATTTTTATACCCCAAGCAGACTCCAAAGAAGTTTTCTTCAGGTAAATGGTAAATTTGGGAGATGTGACTGAGAAGAAAGAGGTAGCTGGAAGCATATATTTTGTGAGTGTAATGAGTTGGCAGACTTTAAAAAGTTCCCTACAGAGTACTCTGTCAAAAGCACTGGGTGACCAAATGAGTGTAACTAAGGAAATGATTTTCTGAGCTGGGATACAGGATCAGAATTCCATGCATGACAAAAAAAGCAATTACTAGAAAATGGGAATTAAAGTCCGCATTTGAAGTAGTGAATAAAAGTAGAAATGAAAGGACTGGAAGTGGAATCTTTAGAAAAGGGAAGGAGCAAATTGCATAGGAAAAAAAAAAAAGAAAATTGTGGGAATAATAAATAAAGAAAACATGTTTTAGAGGATGAGTGAGGTTTAAGAGAAGACAGAAATTGAAAACATTATACAATGTTGGATTGATAGCGTTGTATAGAATAATATATGTGATGTATAACATTTGTCAATGTGAACTTGTTAATAAGGTTTCTTTATCATTATATAAATGTAAGTTTGTCTGTGTCACAAATGATAATTCAATAAAGGTGTTTTAAAAATAAAATCTGAGCCAATGAGACAGACTCCTGGAGCTCAAATTGAGAAGTATGGTCCTTTAACACAGTAGGATAGTAGCTAATGTATTGTTGTTGTTATACACAATGCCTGAATTTTTCTGCCACTACAATGTCCTGTTTAATTAATTCCGCTGCACTCCCCACTACTATTTTTGCTGCAACATTCTGCTACACAATATTACTGAGTGGAGATATTTTTCATTATATGGTTTGTTCAGCCACCACACTACACTATTGAGATGGACACTAATAAGAAGGGCACGTGTGTGTGTGTGTGTGTGTGTGTGTGTGTGTGTGTGTGTGTGTGTGTGTGTGTGTGTGTGTGTGTAAACAGGAGAATCATCATGTGTGTTGTTACCTCCAGAAAGGAAACAGTTTCAGTTGATCAGGGAATATCCCCAAATTCATATAAAAATCCTAGGAGAAGTGAATTCCATTTGTTCATAAAATATCTCCAAAGAGTTTTTAGAACCAGTAGTCTGGCTAAGTGTCTTGCTCAGAGTGATGCAGTAGGCAAATAAGAGCTGAGAGAATCAAACCCTGTACCACAGGAATACAGCTCACAGTTTTAACACTATGCACCAACTGCTATTGTGAGAAAAATGTTTTGACTGCAATCAGACATTTTGCCAGAAAAAAATATAACAGGAATGCTTGACATTTTGAGTTTGTAGCCTTCAAAAATTGGTTAATAATTTGAAGCTTGTTAGTTTATCAACTTTATGTAAGAGAAATATTTAAAATCTTTTGCTGATTTCTTGGTTCTTTGTTTTTGATTCTTGAACTAAAACATTGAGATGGAAGAAGGTTGTTGCAATTGTTTCTGACAGCATAAGATTAGCAGGAGCGGCCTTAAGTCAACTGGTGCCCTAGGCAAAAGGGCTCCATGGCGTCCCCACCACACCACCTGATGCCCCCATCCTGGTCTACCTACACCAAATAAATACTGGAAAAGCGCTCCTACTACAGCGGCACCCTAGGCGGCCTGCTAGTTGGTCTAAGCCTAAGGCCGGCTAAGAAGATTAGATACATTTCCAGGTTATTATTTATGAATTTCTTCATTCACTTGATTTCAACCAGATATCTGAAATGCCCAGTCATACAAGTGGCAGTAACTGATAGGTTTGTGTGTGTGCGTGTGTGTGTCTGTGTATAAGAACTTCGTTCCTGCATCCCACAGTAGTAGTCAGTTGTAACAAACAGGAGTATCATCATATGACACAAGTTCTTTGGGTATGATCCATGGTTTTCTTGTTTTGCTAACAGTGTGTTTATTATTTGGCTGTAAAAAAACCTCCCAGCATTAAGTCTACGAATTTAATGTTAATATTTTAACTATGAATACATTTTTAATTTTGCCTGTTTTTTTCAGGCGCACAGGTGTGAAATGTACTGTGTTGAGTTTCAACAGTCTGTCTGATACTTAGCACAGATGAGTAAGGTAGTGAGCTGTTAATGAGCGGTTTCTGTACTGCATAGTTTGATTCCCAAAGGTTTCCTTATCTACTGTGTAACTCTAGCCAAGCCATTTCACCAGACAGTGTTTCAGGGCTGCCTCTGAAAAGAATACTTGCATCCTGTGGGGTATACCAAGCTGTTAGCAAATGCAGTACATGTTTATTTATTTATTTGACATTTGTTTATGGAGAAAGTGCACCCTTCATATAGCAGCTAATTACTACTTCACTATATGCAGTTTGACTACGAATTCCAGCATGTCTCTTGTCTAATGGGGTTGGCAGATGCATTTTTTAATAAATATGACTTTCAGTGGAACAGACGTTTACTGTTGCTCATAAAGTCTGTTTTTATTGTGACACTGTTTTGTATTCTTTAGCAAATGTCTGTCAATTTGTTGCTGTAAAATACAAAATAAAAGTTTTACATTATATATAAACTGGTGATGATTATAAAAATAAAAAAAGAAAATTTTATGCACACTGATAGGTTTGAGCATTTTTCTCATAACTGGGGAGAAGCAATCAAGTTATGGGATATTAATATGGCTGGAGGCAATCCATTACCCTGTCTAGGGCCCCCTTTAACCATGATATTGCTCTAAACCTACCTCCAAAAATAGGGACCTCAGGAGTGAAAACAGGAGCATTTCTGCAAAATAGGAACAGTTAAGAGATCTGATTAGTATAGATGAAGAAGAAACAGTGCCTGGGCAGCGTTCTAAACCAGTTACTGTCAGTGTTAAGACAAGTCTCAAATAAGGAGAGGCAACAGTGATCTGTAAGTAAAGAGAAAAATAAAACTGAAGATAAAGTTTGTTCTGAAGTACGCTTTGCAAAAGCAGAACATCCTATAGAAGAAAAATACATTTTTCAAGCCATGTTTCAAGCCATGGATGCCATTTTATTATAGAGTGACAGCTCTTGGACTAGGATGTATCAAAATCAATGTCATGTAAATAATAATGTAAGCAGTATTGTCATATAATGTGCCAAAGTGATGTCTAGCAAATAACATTGTAAAAATTATTGTATAAGAATGTTATGTTTTTCTTTAAGGTAAGATAAGTATTCATCTGGATTACATAGAAAAGTTAATTTAACAATGCTGGTTACAAGCTTAAAACAATTCAAGTATTTTACTAGGCTATAAGTATATGGACTAAGAAATGTTGGTGATCATAGGATAGGAATCCAGTATGGAAACATACCTAGAGGAAAAGAAGAAATGAAAGACACTTGCAAGTTTCTTAATTATCCTCTATAAAAGGATCATCACTGTACTGTCACCTGAGGTAGATGACAAGTTGTGAATAACTGAAATATTTGAGATAAACTCATGCAAGCTAATGTGTATGGCCCTCAAATTAGCCTGATGTACACATCTGCTATTATCACTATTTCTGTGAGATTGAGGTAAAAGAGGCTTGTGAGCCTTGACTAAATGCAAGACATTAGTATGGATTATAATTAGACATTTTTTCTTTTCTAAGGTAGATATGAAGCTGAGATAACCCCCTCCCAAAAACGATAATTATCAGATGCACTTCTGCCACTGTGGAGGATAAAGCTTAAGAGACAGAACTCAGCAAGGTAGTTAAGCATTATATAAACATGAGGAGTATCAGGAAGTATATAGTTTAGGCAAGAATCAAATATAATCATCATTTTTATCCAAAAATAAACTCTTGCTGTAGAAAATTAACTATATCCATGAAACATTCTTTTGTACTGATAACTCTTAAATCTGTATACATTTAGGAGTATTAACAGAATGTATATAATTAAAACAGCATTGTAAGTCATACTTAAATATTCAGTATTGCTCATTAAAGTCTTTGCATAAACAATATTGTTCTTTAGGAAATGAAAGATCTTCTTCTGGCAAAGATGAAGGAACTGGCTGAGTTTCAAGATGTGAACATTTCATTACGATCTGAGATCAGTGCACTTAAAACTATGTTGGATGAAGAAGAACATCAGTAAGAACAACAGTTTTATTTTACTAAACAGAAGCATACTTTACTTATATACCATAAATGCACACAGTGTGACAAAGTGTCATTTAACATAGCATGTTATAGATTTCCAGATGATATAACTAAGTATGATTACTTTCACTAGTATCCATTGTTTTTTGTTTGTCTTTTCGGCTTTTCCCTGTTAGGGGTCGCCACAGTGGAATTCTGGTCCGCTAATGATTGGCAGTAGACTTTTTTTATGGTGCCGAGTTGCCAGCCTGACGCCCAACCTACAGCGAAGGCACACCCATTCACGCATGTCTTTCAAACGCCACTCTGCCACGGGGAGGACATGCAGACTCCACACAGAAGGCACTCCAGCAGAGAATCGAACAGGAGAACCTCTTGCTGTGAGGCAACAACGCTACCGCTGCACCACCGCGACAATCCTTACTTTCACTGGTATCCATGTTGTTTTCAATTCATAATGTCTTATGAAAACTATTAAACTTCCCTTTCACAGAAAACAGCCATCACAAATTAGTCATATGGGAGGTATGGCATCTATGACAGGATTGCTACTGAAAAAACTCAAATAGAAAGTTTCAAAACTTGATGGCTTTATAGTTGATCATCTGATGAAAGATTTACTACAAAAAATAACATGTTTGAAACTCTTTTAATTGCTTTTTACTGTCAAGAAAACTAGAAAGAACTAATTGTCTCAGAATGAGCCACTTTAAGCCCATTGTACAGGAAAGTACTATGAAAAAAGACATACAGGCTATACTAAGAAACATCAGTGAGTTATCTGTAAAGATAGATAAATTAGAAAGCAAAATGGACAATTTCAAAGAAGAATGTAAAAAACAAGCTGAAGTGCTTAAACAACAATCATCACAAATCTTGAGTATCGTAGAGGCAATGTCTGATTGTGATGGAAGATTACCTGAAAATGAGAACGATGAATTTCTTCGGAAACAAAACAACTTATTCCAGGATAAAATAGAAGACTTAGAGAACAGGTCTAGAAGGAATATCAGGATGTACAGGATTCCTGAAAAAGAAAAGGGGAGATAGTATGATTTAATTCCTTAATACCTGGCTGCCTAAAACTTTGAACCTGTCTGAAGCTTTTTCCTTTGGTATTGAAAGGGTACATAGATCACTTCATAACTCATCTTAAAAAAACACCTTTATCAAGGTCAGTGATCATAAGATTTTATTCAAGTTAAGTTAAGGATTTAGTCTTAAAAGCTGCATGGTCTAATTATCCAGTTAAAATTAAAGGGAATTCTACAATATTTGACAATGACTATTCTACATTAGTGATGCCCAAGAGAAAAGTATGTGTACCACTTGTTAAAAGATTAAAGAAAAACAATATTAAAGCATAAATCTTGTTTCCAGCAAAAATAGGGATTCACCTTCCAAAAGGAAAGAAGATTTTAATACCTTGGAAGATGCAATGGACTTTATACAGAAAAAATATAAAACTAAAAAAAAAAAAAAAAAAAAAAAAAAAAAACAGAAGAGATGGACTAGAATCTGTTAACTTCTTTGAAGAAAAATGCAACAAGAGATGGTTAATAAAAGACAAAAACAGTAAAAAAAGTGAAGGACAAATGAAATCAATGTATTTCATGGTTATGAATTATTATTAATTTAAGTAATTTATTTATTTATTTGTATTTGTTGACCGGGAGAATTCACTGGGTTGTACAGACCCGTTTTCAGTGGAGGCCTGGGGAGAAAAGCTCCACAAGAAGTTACATTAATAATAATAGTGAAAGAGAGGTTGCATAATAGACACAATTCAGAGTCAGAAACATTAGAATACCATTATAGTAAGCCATAGGCTTTCATGTGTAACATTCATTGCAAAAGAAAGGGAGGTTACCTAGTAGAGAGGTAATCTATATATACACATTTAAAACAATTCTGGCAAAGAAAATACACATTAGATAGTAATGTATCTTTTGAGTATTCTGTGAAAAAACAGAAGAATAAAAAATGTTTAGAACATTCACAGAGAGGGTATAGGATCTTATGAGTTTGGCGGGTGCTTAGGTAGGAGCATGAGAAGGACATTTCTATTTGGAGGACAGGTGTGAGAGCAGGTAGGTCTTGAAGTTGTTGTGGTTAGACATGTTGCATATTGGAGAGGGGAAAGAGTTCCATAGTAATCACTCTATTCTCTTTCTAAAGCCATACACTTACTCAGCTCTTATAAGGAAACACTAACTAACTAAAGCACTACACCCTCCTTGACTTCTCATAAGTATTAAGCTCCCAATTGGTCCTTCCTGATCAAGTGAAAAATCAGTTCCCTTCCCTAATCTGATCAGTAAAAAAACAGTTCTAATCTGGTATGTCCAAGGGTCAGTTTCAAGGTTACTCTCCAGTCCAGCTGGTGAATCTGGGAATTTTGAGGCAATGTTACAATTGCCTTATGTACACAGACAACACTCTCCTCCTTCCAACAAACTCTAATACATGTGAGAGATGCAGTTACACAGCCAAACTGGAGGCAGAGCTCTCTCAACCCAAGACTGGTACAGTCAGTCAGGAGGAAAAGGTAACCACCCACACCACAAATCCAATCTCACACAGACCTATTTCATCTGCATACCCAACACATAAACACACAAAAACATACTCGGAGGCTCTAAATAAAAATCTGCCTAAACAGCAAAGACCTCCTAAGCAGATATCCAAGCAACAGCCACCCCTCAACAATACTCACGAATCACATATCTCACAAAATCAGTGTGCCTCACAGTCACAGCCCTTAAGGCCAAACAACACACCAAATACACTTGTTATAGAGGACTCTATTGTCCGGCACACTGACGTCCCGCTCACCAGACTGAACAAGGAGAAGGTCACTGTAAGCTACCTGTCGGGTGCCAGGATCTGCCACATAACACAAGCACTCAGGTCACTCCAAAGCAAGTACAAGTATGACTCCGTCATTGTCCATGCTGGTGTGAATGACCTGAGACATACCTCCCTGGACTACATGAAAAGAGACATAGAGGAGCTCTCTGACCATGTAGCCCAGGCTGGTATGACCCTGACCTTGAGTAGCATCTTGCCCTCACCAAGAATGATGCCACAGTATAAAGACAAAATGATCAGCTTCAACAATTGGCTAAAGTATTGGTGTCATTCAAAGGGGATCCAGTGTCTGTCAGCCTGGGATGACATGCTCGACAAGCCACGTTGCTTCGCTAGGGATGGCTTGCATCTGTCACTCTTAGGCTTTCGTATACTGGCCAAGGCTCTTGCCACCCCCATAGTGCCTTTTTTAGGCAAGGCTCAAAGGACAAACCCACCTCCATAGACAACCCAAGGATAAAAAAACTAAAGGTAATGCTACTCAATGCCAGAAGTCTAAACCTCAAGATGCACGCACTCGAGGCTCTCCTCAGTATGGAGAAAATCGATGTCTGTGCAGTAACAGAAACCTGGTTCAAGGCTCCTGAGAGCACCCCAGCACTACCAGGTTATAACTCATACCATGCGTTTCGCCCCAAAACTCGGACCGAAGCACAAAAGGAGGGGGAGTATCTATATTCATCAAAGATACCTACACCTCCAGGTTAGTGGCACTGCACGAAGCATCAGAAACCATCCATGTGCAACTAACAGCGGGAAAAACTGCCTTTCAGTTTGTAGCCTGCTACAGAACACCCTCCCTATTACAGGAACCCCACTTGGCATTCCTGAGAACACTGGAGAATATGAAGGTCTCTCCAAACACTATGTTATTGGGCGACTTCAACTACCCAAACATTGACTGGGAAAACTACTCAAGCTCAAACACCCTTGCCCAACGGTTCCTTGAATTTATAAACTTTAATGCGATGGAACAACTGGTCACCACTCCCACAAGAGGGAACAACATATTGGACCTGGTCATCACCAACATGGGGACTCTATGTTCCACACCAGAGGTAAACCCCTCATTGGTAAGATCAGACCATAAACAAATTTCCCTGGACATCCATATCCCATCCCCACCCCCAGCCAAGGAAATCACTGTAAAGAATTTCTCAAAAGCCAACTTTGCACTTCTCAAGACTGAGGTGGAATCCTTCAAAGCCCCCAGGCCAGAGGATAATACAGCCCAATCCACATAATCCTTTACAAATGCATTCTATGAGCACCTGCAGGAATGCATGGATCATGCTATCCCAAATAAAACCAAGACTCACTCCTCCAAAAACAGGAGACCAGTCTGGTGGACCCCGGCCATAAATAAGCTATACAACAGAAGGAGGAAGCTACTACATGACAGATCAAAATCCCAAAAAGGGAAGGCATCTCTGATCAGTATTAGCAAGAAACTTCGATCCCTCATAAAATCATCAAAGGCCAGTTTCGAAATAAAAATTGCCCTAGACACTAATGATAATCACAAGGCCTTCTTTAGTTATGTCAGGAACGTAGGTGGAAACTCCCAGATATGCTCTGAATTGTTGCATAATGGTCCAAAATATACCGAACCTACAGACATAGCCAACATCCTGGCAGACAGATTCAGCGCAAACTCCCCCCCCTTCCCCCCCAAAGGAGCAAATGCCTATCCCAACTGAATGTAACCTCCCTGACATCACAGATGTACAGGTGAAAGCTGCCATCTCCAAAGCAAAAACACAGCATCTATGGGACCGTACGGTGTCCCAGGCTGTGTCTTACACGAGCTCCAAGAAGAACTGAACCCTCACATTAAGTCACTGTTCAAACCTAGCCTTACTACAGGATATGTACCCAAAGAATGGCGTACAGCTACAGTGGTCCCACTCCACAAAGGTGGTGCCACAATGGACCCCGGGAACTATCGCCCCATAAGCCTGACTAGTCTGGTCTGTAAAGCTATAGAGCGTATTATCATGGAACTCATAAATAAAGACATTGGGTGCCTCCAGACACTGTACCCTACCCAATTTGGCTTTGTTAAGGGCAGATCTTGCCTCTTAAACCTAGTTGGTTTCTTTGAAACAGTTACCAAAGCCATAGATGAGGGCAAGGTAGTCCACACAGCCTACCTGGACCTCGCAAAAGCCTTCAACACAATACCCACACGGGCATCATAAATAAGCTTACCAGCTTAAATATCAACCCCTATATCACAAGATGGGTTGCAAACTGGCTCAGAGATCGAACCCACATGGTCAGAATTGCAGGTGCCATGTCCGAATCCAAACCAGTTACAAGTGGCGTCCCACAGGGCTCAGTTCCGGGACCTCTCTTGTTCAGTATATACTTCTCTGAGGTTCAGGCTAACACGGGGGGATTATGGCTGACAAAGTTCGCAGATGACTGAAAACTGGGGGCCATAATTGAATCTCAAGCTGACACAAGCATCCTCCAAAAGGGTCTCACAGAGACGGATGCTTGGTGCCAGAGCCACGGCCTCAAGCTAAATGCTAAAAAGTGCATAGTCATCCCCTTTGGGAAAAACAAGGTGCCTACAAATTACCACATAGGTGGTAATCCATTAAGTACGGAAGAAGTAATTAGAGATTTGGGGACCAACGTAGATAGTAATCTCTCCTTTGATAATCACGTTGCCAAAGTGGTTAGAAAGACCTTCTATATAGCCCACCTTATCATGAAAGGGTTCGCATCTAGATCAAGAGAGGTCATTGTGCCCCTCTACTTGTCACTCATCAGGCCAATGATTGAATACAATGCCCCTTTTGGGATGTACCTTACCCGACACCTGCAGCAACTGGTGAGACCCCAAAAGTACCTCACCAAGAGGATCATGGGCTACAAACAGATGTCCTATGCAGCTCGACTAAAGAAACTCCAGCTCTACTTAGTTGCTTACCGCCTACTCAGAGGCGATCTATGCCTGACGTACAAAGCCATGTCAAACCCAGAATTAATGGACATACTCCACCTCAAAAAATCCAAGTCCCTTAGAGCTACACGCTCCAGGGACCTAAACCTCAGCACAAAAATAAATAAGACATGCTGGAGGGACAGATTCATTTCCCAGAGGCTCCCCTCACTCTGGAATAGAATCCCAATTCATGTTAGACATAGCCCCTCGCTGACCCTCTTCAAGCGAAATCTGGACCCGTGGATGGGAAATTGCAAATTCACCCCTGGGATCTCTTCTGTGTCCCTACTAGACAGAGGCACAGTAAACTAATCTTAAAAGGGTACCTTCTGTGACCTACTTTACAGAAGCACAGTAGGCTAATCTAATAGGGAGGCGGAAGCCAAATGCACTCTGGCTAGGCTTATAACTGCCCTAGGGCAGATAGCCTAGTATCTACCCATGAACCTATGAACCTATTAGCTATGGTGCAGGCTAGTAGTAGTTGGCCAGGGGGATGAGAGGGTTTGTGCACTTGTAGGAGATGTTGGCTCTCGGATCTTAGGGAATGGGAGGGTGTGTGGGGTATTAGGGCTGTGGCCAGGGATGGACAGTCTGCTGGTTTGAAGATGTGCTTGTGGGTAGTGGTAAGTTGCAGCTATCTGAGGTAGTTGGGGAGTTCTAGCCATTTGAGGGTGTGTAGGGAGTGGCAGTAATGAGATGAATTTCTGGTGTTGGTTGCAAATTTGCTAATTTTGTGGTAGCAGGATTTGAGTTTGGAATGTAGGCTTAGTTGGAGGTTGGTAAACAGCGGAGCGCCATACATGAGAGATGGGAGGAGGAAGGTAGTTGCAAGTGTTTGTCAGGTGGAGGGGCTGAGATAACGGTTGTGTCTGTAGAGGAGACCAATTTTTTGATGGGTTTTCTTAATAGCTGAGTATATGTGGGAGTCAAACTTTAGGTTTTCATCAATGATGATGCCTAGCAGTTTGGTAGTGGGGACTATTTCCAATGGGGTTTTATTTTGGCCTGAAATGCAGAATAGGTTTCTGTCAAAAGTGGAGTTTCTAGTGGGGGTAAAAATCATTAGTTTTGCTAGTGTTTAGGGCAAGGTGATTGGATTTCATCCAGGATTCTGTTTTAGAAAAGGCAAGTTGGGTTTTTAGTAGCAGTTCAGAGGGAGAGGAGGCTGAGCAGATTATAATGGAGTCATCTGCATACTGGATAACAGAATGCTTGAATACTTATGAATAAGTGTTGCATATTACTTTTGACATGGTAAATCATTTATTTCTTTCTCTACTTCAAATGGTTACTAGCTCCCTTTTTAAAATGTTAGTTTGATTCTTTTAGCTATGTGTGAATCCAAAGCCACTTATTTTCACTTTGAGTTTAAAAGGTTTAACTGTTCATCGTATTAAAAGTTAATCGTTATTATGATGAAACTTATGTTAGGTGGCACACTTTCTGATATCGTGGTATAGCTGAGTAATGTCCTATTAAATGTAATACAAGATACAACAAATGATACTGAAGAGACATGTTAAGTTACATTCTGAGTTCTTAAAATGGTCTAGTATTATGCTACTGATAGTATACTTGACATGTAATAGCACCCAGAAAAGACATGTTATATTATAAACAAAATATAAAAAATGCAGATTTTTGCATGTATATAAAAGCTACTATTGGAATTATATCAATTAGAGTAACACTCACACTTTTTCAGAGTTAAACTTGGATCACACATCACTGTCATTCTTTTAATGCAAGTTTATATGCTATGTCTCCTTTAAAAAATGACAGTCTGCTTTATATTAAACACCTCATACAAATAGTTCTTAATAAATCATTACATGTTTTTTCTTCAAATGAAATAGCTTTTTAGTGGTTAACATGCCTTGGAATGTTTTTAGTGGTTTGGAAGGGTTTGAGGGATTGATGTGTGGAGTGGAGGTGGCTTGGATTCACTCGTGGATGTTTTTGTATGAATTGTAGCTAATAAACTGTTCATTTGCAAGCCCTTGTCTTGAGGACCAGCTTTAAGCAGCTTAATTAGATTCATGAACACTTCCGTGATGCTGCGAGAGTTCTAAAATTCTAAAAAGTGTCCAGGTTACTTCTTCCTGTGAAAAAGTAAATAATCATAATATCTGATGTTGTCAATTTTCATTCTGTCCTCAACTGTTAGGTTCAGATCTGAACCTTGGATCAGACTCAGACATTTCTAGCTGATGGTAACCAAAAGGCTCTTGAGCTTCTCCCGTACCCATAATGTACCAAGCCCTAACATACCTCAGATCTTGCTGCCACCTTTCGTGTAAAACGTGATTAGCCATAGCTCTCAATTCCAATTGTTCTTTAAGCAGATAAGTGACATTTTTTAAAAAAAAAACTTTATATTCCTAATATATTTCTCTTTTACTTATTATCCTTTACCCTTGTATGTTAGCATACCTCTTCTTTACCATTGTTGGTCATTTCTTCCACTGTCTTTTCATGCTTGTGTATTCCTTAATTACCATTGTTGGTAATATTTTTCTTTCTAACTTATTCTTTAAAAAATAAAATTGAAATTTAAAAATGTTATTGTTCTTATATTGCTTTGTTGTTATTTTAGTGTGGCAGAGAAGTGTCCTTCTAGCTTTAAAAAATGTTTGAATTGTGGGCACAAGGTGTCTATCTCTGATTCCCACACACTTTGTGTTTATTGTCTAGGTCCACAATACCTGCAGGAGGATTGCTCCGTTTGTCATAATTTTAATTCCCAGACCACTTGTGGACAGAAAGAATAAATTGATTCTGAAAGGCTTGCTGCCTTCATCTTTTGGTGAAGATGTCACTGGGGTTCAATCCCCCAAACCAAAGTCTAAGGAGTCGAAGCCTCCAATTCCATCCACTTCCTTGGCTCCATCTTTCAAGCCTTCCAGGAAGTGGTCTTAATTGGATTCGAGGAGGTCTCAAACCTCTTCCCCCTCAGATCTGAAGAAAAATAGGTTAATGGATGTTTATCCTCAAATCCGACCAAGAAACTTTCAGATCCGACTGCTCTGGATCCTACTATTTTGCCAAGGACTCAATATTCTCCCTCTGTTGATCTGAAGCCTTCTGGGCTTCCTTCCCCCTTTTTGGAAAGGTCCAATTCAAAGTCATCTTTTCTGGCCTCATCTCATTCATCCAGGAGTTTGACTAAGGAAGATGTGGATAGGATGATGAGAAAGTTTCTCTCAACACAGATTTACATCAGGTCAGAGGCCTGTCCTTTGACCACTCCACCACCTCAGACTCCTTTTCTGATACATTTGCTTGCTTCAGAGTCCCTGGATCTGAGTCTTCTGGGTCTGTCAGTCTTGGATCCGAAAATAACCCTATCTTCAGATCCAGAAGCCTGCCTTCTTGGTGCCAGGGTCTTCTCTTTCTCTGGGGTGATCTGCCTTCAAGGGTGCAAAGAGGATATTCTCTGCTGTGACAAGTCTGACAGATCCAACGCCCTCAGATGTCCAAATCGGTTCCCAGATGTCTCTGTGCTTGGAGCCTCATCATTTGACGCCACAGGGACAGGCAGCTCAAGACCTCCAGACTATCCAGCAGGGTTTCATAGTCTCTTCTGATACTTCCCTGGAACAACCCAATGAGCAAAGTGCAAGAGGAGGCACTTTGAATCTCCACAAGAGTCAGTCACTGAGGATATGGACTTTGATGAGGGTGAAAGGTTCTCACAATCACCTACAGAAGATGTGTCATTTGGAGACATCCTTGAGATCCTCAGAAAGTTGGTTGGACCCCCAACAACCCTTCACTGGAGGAGTCAGTATTTCTGGAGGCTTTGGAGCTGGCCCATCTACCTCCTAGGTTACTCCACCCACCAACGAGCTCATTCATTTGGTCTCTTGGCAGGCATGGAAGGAGTCTGACTTAGTAGAGCCAATACCTAAGAGGCCAGATAGGATTCTGGCTCTACCTGTGGGGAAGGAATTTTGGAGTAAGGGGGTGCCCATGGATGCCATGGTCGTGGCAACGGCCAGCAAGAAGGAACTTGCTGAAAAAAGTTCTTCTGTTCACCCCCTTGAAAGGGGGTCTGGGGCAATGGGCAGATTTGAGAAGCATATCTATGCTTCAGTGACCTTTGCTGTTAAGTCGCTGAACTATTTGGCACATTTTACTAGATTGCAAAGGGACTTGATCAAAGAACCTTCAAAATCCCTTTTCAGAGACCATTACTGCTGAGGCCCAAGCATCTGTGGCCTCTCATTTAGCTACTCTCCAATCCATTTCAAATTTGTCCATAAGACTTATCTTGCATGTAGCCAAAGATGCCTCAAGGGCAGCAAGTATAGACATATCCATTAGGAGCCATGCCTGGATGCACTTATGGGATTTTATGGACCCTTCAAGTCCTCATTCATAAATGCTTCCTTTGATAGCAGTTCTTTGTTTGGCACCACAGTGAAAGATACATTGTCTAGGTGTGAGAAGGATGGAAAGACCCTGTCTGTAGTGGGTGTACTTTTTTTGATCCCTCAAAGATCCTTTTCTAGAAATCAACAAGGCAGTTGAAAGATGTGGTTCAGGAAGTCCGAGGGTCCTTTCCGGGACACACATGCATAAAGTTCCTCTGGGGCCAGAGGAGGGAACTCTAATGGACAATGACACCCCTGAGACAGTGGAGGGCTGCAAAACTAGGAGTCCAGAGATTCCTTCTCTGATAGATCCTATCAGCACTCCTGAAAGGAGGCCTGATTGTTCCCTCTGGAGGCAATCAGGGGTCAACTATCCCTGCATCAGAGAACCTGGCTAGACATAACAAAATATACATGGGTGCAGGGGATTATTTTCAGAGGTTATATAATTAAACTTCAGAACTCTGAGAAGTTTAAGTGATGAAAGTGCTCAACTCGGGTTTGCTTTTGAATAAAGTGCAGTCATTTATACATATTTTTTGGTGGATTACTTCTGTTGTGCCACAGGACTTTGTGTTTTAATCATTTTCCTTGTGCCTGTTACCAGTTTTTCTTGACCTTAAGTTTCTGACTTAGAAAATTGTCTTTCTAGTTGCCATTACTAGGCTATTGGCCCTAGGGCCTATGCAAGCCTAGCCATAACAATTCCCTGGATATTTCTTCCCACAATATTTACTTCTCCAGGCCCCTGTCGCCCTGCTAGACAGGGGCCTGGAGAAGTAAATATTGTGAGAAGAAATATCCAGGGAATTGTTATGGCTAGGCTTGCATAGGCCCTAGGGCCAATAGCCTAGTACCAACCTATGAACCTATGAACCTATTACCTCAGCTAGAAGAATTTCTGAACTTCAAGCCTTGTATTTGAAGCCTCCTTACTTGATTTTTTCATAAGGATAGAGATAGATACATTATGAACCAATACTTCCTTCCCAAAATGGTGTCAGAATCCAATATCAATTAGTTCATTAATTTGCTGGTATTCTTTCCTAATTTGTAAATAAAGATGAGTATATGTTGCACCTAGTGGATGTTCATAGAGAATTGTTTTTATTTGTATAGGACAAAAGAAATTAGAAAGGCAGACCAGTTGTTTGTTTCTTTTGCAGATCTGAGACTGGAAAAACCAGTGGCAAAAATAACTTACACCAGAGGCTGACAGATTGTATTTCTTTTATTTATAACAAACTGGGTCTAACCTTATTAAAGAGTCCATTCAACTAGGTCCATGGCAACCTCTTCAGTCTTTTTATCCAGAGCTCCCATGAATGACATAAAAGAAGCTGCAACCTGGGCAAATCCTCATACCTTTATTACTCATTACAAATTAGATCTGGTTTCAAAGGGAAGATCAGCTTTTGGCTCAACTGTGCTCAGAAATATCCCTCCTTAGAGTCCACAGAGGGTTCTAGGTAGCTGGGGACTTTGTCCCAATAATTGAAGATAGAATGAAAATTGATTGACAACATCAGATAAAGACGTTATGTACTCAAAATAACGTTCCATCTGTGTTGTCTGTTTTCATTTTTCCTCAACTTCCTACCCATCAACCCCCATCCCTTATTTCAACAAACTTCTAGAAGAACCAGACATTGTAAGGAGACCACTGTCCTTTAGGATTGAGCTTCAGATATAGTTTCTGCTGTAGGACATATACATTTTTAAGTTTCTTCATATATATATATATATATATATATATATATATATATATATATATATATATATATATATATATATATATATATATATATATTGATAGACACCACTTCTGGTAAAATCAGCAAACAAGATCTGAGGTATGTTAGGGGTTGGTGCATTATGGGTAAGGGAGAAGCTCCAGAGTTTTTTTGGTTACTACGAGATTTAGTAATGACCAAGTCAGATTCAAGGTTTGGATCCGAACTCAACAGTTGAGGAAGAATGAAAATGGGCAACACAGATAGAACGTTATGGTGAGTCCATAACTTCTTTATTTTGAATCATGTGCTTAAATGTCAATGAATACAAATTAAATAATAAGCAAAAGACAATTAATTGCATTATAAAAAATTGTTAGTTATACAACAGTTCTGAATGCTTGTTACTGATAGTACACTTGACATGCATTAGCACTCAGGAAAGTTATTCTATGCTATAAACAAAGTATAAAAAATACAATTTCTTACATATATAAAAGTTATTGGAATGTTATCAAATAACTAGAGTAACATTCATACTTTTACACTTTAAACCTGGATCACACATAACTATAATTCTTTTAATGCAAGTTTGTATTCTGTGTCTCCTTTAAAAAATGACAGTCTGTTTTATATTACACATCTCATGCAAACAGTGCTTACTGAATCATTAAATATTATTTTTTTAAATACATTAGCTTTTTAGTGATTAACATACTTTGAAATGTTTTTTGTTGTTTTTTAGTAGTTTGTAAGGGTTTGAGGATTGATGTATGGAGTGGAGATGGCTTGATTCACTCGTGAATATTTTTGTGAATTGTAGCTGATAAACTGTTCATTTGCAAGCACTTGGCATAAGGACCAGCTTGAAGCAGCTTAATTTAGAGTCATGAGCACTTTTGTGATGATGTGCAAGTTCTAAACTCTAAGAACTGTCCAGGTTACTTCTTCCTGTCAAGTAAATAATCATAATATTTTGAATCATATGCTAAGATGTCAGTGAAAACAAGTTAGATAATAACCAAAAGACAGTGAAGTACATTCTAAACCACTGTCATTTTGTAGTTAATTTTGTGGTTAACTGTGTTGTTAAATTGTTCTGAATGCTTGCAGTATACCAAAAGGATAGTTTATATACTAGCCTATACAACTACACTTTTGATAAAAAAATTAGGATTGTATTTCTCTGTTATTCTCTCTCTGTTTAATGATAACAAAACTTAATATCTCAGAACAATTTATTATGGAAAGTTTGAATCTTAAAAGGGAAGCTTTTTCACTTGTTTGTTCAGATACTATTAGACATAACATTTAAAGAAAAAAGAAGGACTGATTTTAACAGTAATACTAGATTAATGCATATCAAATATATAAGGGTAAATATAAATGTTCTCTACACTAGGATTATAGCTAAAATATAAAACCTAGGAATATAGTTGTTGAGTCTTTCGGCTTTTCCCGGTTAGGGGTTGCCACAGTGGAACTCCGGTCCGCTAATGATTGGTAGTTGATTTTTACATGCCGAGTTACCAGCCTTGACACACAACCTTCAATGAAGGTACGCCCATTCACGCATGTCTCCACGCAGAAGACACTCTAGCTGAGAATCGAATTGGACAGCGTCTTACTGTGAGGCGACAACGCTACCGCAGCACCACCACCGCGGAATATAGTAATAGTACAAAACATAGTATACAAACATAAATAGAAAGAGATCAGAACAGGTAAATATATATATAGTTAAAGAATATAAATATGTCTGCAAGGGTAGGAGGGTGGCATAGTGGTTAAGGTGTTCACCTTATAGGCACAAGGTGCAGGATTTTCATTCTCACATGGGATAAATGGCTGGACTTGGAGTGGCCCACAAGGACAGCTAGCCTGGTTCTAATTTATGAACTTATGATTTTATGAACAACTTCACACATAGTAAATAAAATAGAAAAAATATAAAATCATCTGACCTATAAATTAATTAATATGAAAATAAGAACTGACTTCCTCTCTATACTAGACCAGGGAGATAATCTGAGGTACAGGGAATGATGACTGTAGAGTTATTCAGTTTGGTCAACTTATAATAACAATTCTGAACATCTTTTTAACTTTTCTTATTCATAATAACTCATTGACAGGCTTTTTTTAAGATGATGCATACTAAAAAATGAGACATATTAATATTAATCAGAAGTATGAGCTAAGCTTTATTAGTCTAATAGAGAGTTTGAGAGGTAGTTTGTTCATCTTTTTCAACAAACTAGGAATATGTTATTCTACGGTAGAATGTTTTAGGGTTATATCATTAGGTATTTTTTTATTTGCTTCAAAAGTTTTGTCTATAGCTGAAGATTTCATATTGTTATATATAAAGTATATAATAAGTTCTGTACATAAATTCAGTTT
Source organism: Protopterus annectens (assembly GCF_019279795.1). Classification (NCBI taxonomy): domain Eukaryota; kingdom Metazoa; phylum Chordata; order Ceratodontiformes; family Protopteridae; genus Protopterus; species Protopterus annectens. The sequence goes on from NC_056745.1 coordinate 241,189,084, forward strand.
CATCATATCTGTGTTTTTTCTCTTATATAAATGTCTGATTTTAAATGCATATCTATTAATATTAATAGATTGAATAATCCAGTAAAGAAGGGGAGTCTGTTCAAATACTTGCAATTACACAAAGCTCAATAGTATTTCTACAGGAAACACATTTACTTAATAAAGATATAAATGAACTTTCACTAAATAATTGTTTGGTTTTAGGAGGTTCTGACTTTCGAGCTAAATTAAGAGGCACCCTCATTTTATGGCAGAACTCACCAGTAATGCCTTAAGTAAAAGATACCTATGTTGATAAAAATGGTATGTTAAGCATTGTTATAACTGAGTGGAACAGAAAACTATATACATTGGTGAACTCTTATTGGACTCCAGGGGTTGGAGCTAAAGATGCAAAACATTACTTAGATACTATAGCCTATTACATGAGAGGTGAAGTCATAATGGCTGGTGATTTTATTTGTATGTTATCAGATAAAGATTCCACTGCAGATAGAAATCTGAGAATCACATCTTCAGCCAATACTTAATGAATTTTGTAAATCTAATAAATTTAAGGGATGATAGCACAATGGTGCAGTGGTTGCATTGTCACCTTACAGCAAGAAGTTCTCTGGTTCGATTCTCAGCTGGGTTGCCTTCTGTGTGGAGTCTGCATGTCTTCCCTGCATTCGTGTTGGTTTCCTCCAGGTGCTCCGGTTTCCTTCTATGTTACAAAGATGTGTGTCTAGAACATTTCTCCCTGGGCCTCTGCTGAAAATTGGCTTTGTTCCAAGTCAGACTTTCCCAGTAAATAAATGTTAAATAAATAATAAATAATAAATATATATGAACTAAGAAAAACAAACGCATTTAAATGTACCCATTATTCATATAGCTGTGGAAACAAAGAAACAATGATAACATTTTTGTCTCAAACAATCTGTTACCACATATCAGAGAAGTTTCAATAGTTTCATGTCCATTATCAGACCATAATTCTATAATCTTTAATATTATTTTAAAAACTGATAATCAGTGTACATTATTAAAATAAAAGGATTCAAGAATTGGTATGTTAAAGAGATACAAAATGTCCTATAAATAAAAATGAATGGTAAAGTAACTGACATTGTCCTGTGGGATTCACTAAAGGCTTACTTAAATGGAAGAGTTACAAGCTGGTATATTATTAAAACAAGAGAAAGGGACAAAAAATTAAATACACTACAGGCCAAAATAGACACACTAAAATTAATTCTAAAACCAAATTACATTATCAGTCAATCTGAATTTAAAAACTTAAATACAAAATATGCTGAAATTCTAAATCATAAAGTTTCAATAAACCTGGAAAAAATTAAAATTGAAGTATATTCAGTAAACCCTTTAAGCTTGTATAAACTTGCTCTTAGATCAAAGAAAATTAATAAACTAAATTATAACACGTATATTAAAGATATTCCTGAGGGCTTAGAATATTTTATGAAAATATAAATAATAACACAAATAACCTAGATAATGATTATGTAATTGCAACTTTTCTAAGAAAATATCTAAATAATAAATTAAAAAGTGAACAAATAAAAAAGATAGACTATTCACATTAACAGAAATAAAATATCAAATAAAAAGTTAAAAAAAATAATAAGGTACTGGGCTTAGATGGCCTCATACCAGAAGTATAAAAAGTACTACCGGATGATGCAGTTAAAATATTACATAAGATCTATAGAGAAATAAAAACAACTGCTGAAGTCCCCCTTCATGGAAATATTTCCTTAATTCACCTATTTTAAAACAAGATAAGGATCCTACAAAGTGTTCAGCATACAGGTTTATTTCACTTTTAAATGTGGATTATAAGATTTTCATGTCCATTTAGCTAACAGAATTAATCTACTTATACCTAAACTAAATGGTCAAACTAGGTTTATTCAAGTACAGGATAATATAATAAAAATACATACATTAATAGATTATGCTCATAAAAATAATAAAGAACATTCGATCATTAGTCTCGATTTAGATAAGGCTTTAGACTCGCTTAATTGGTTGTAGCTGTTTAAAACACTTAGTGTAAAATTTCTCACCTGAGCTAATTCATTAATTTCTAAGTTATACAATAACTCCTGTGCTTATGTTGAAATAGGTTTCTTTCTTTCTAATTCCTTTAAATTACAAAAAGGCACAAAACAAGGCTTCCATTATCAGCTTTAATTTTTTTTGCATTAGCTGTAGAATGCTTTGCTAATAGTATTAGATCCAATAAGAATATTAATGGTATCAAAATAAAAGGAGATTTTGAACTAAAGATTCAACTCTTAGCTGTGGATATTTTATTAACAATAGAAATATCAAAAATTCATTAGAACATATATTTAGTTGTATGAGTCAGTTTGAAGAAATCTCAAACTTAAGATTTAATCATAATAAACAAGTACATTATTAATTAATAAAATATTAAAAAAAATCATACAAAAATATTCTAACTTCAATTAGAATATCAGTCAAATGAAATACCTTGTTATAACTATTATGTCTACTAGTAAAGAAATGATATAAACTTTCAACAGGTTGTTGATAAAATTTCAAGTTTAGTCACAAATTGGAACACATTCTTCTTTACCATGGAAGAATGATTAATGCTTAAGATGGTAATTCTCCCTAAAATATTGTTTGTCTTAGAATCTTTAGTACTATTTCCATCAAAAAATTGATGAAGAAGATAAATAATATTCTACTTAAATTTTTTTGGCATCCTAATAAACCAAGAGTTGTCTTTAATTGCCACAGAAAGAGATGAGATAATGGTGAATTGGAAACAATTACATCAAGAATTATTATTAGTAAATAATCAATATAACACAACCAGTCATAAACAAATAGTACCTAATAGTTGATCTGGTTATTAAACAATTTTGCCTACATGGTACCCTCTTCTCAAATTCCCTATTTAAATAACATCATTTCCTCTTTCTAAAAGTTCACATTTTCTAACCATTGTATTAAAGATTTATTATTTTCAGTGTTTCCAATTGCATATACAAATAACTGCTTAGAAACTCATAACTTCAACAAAATAGCAGTACTGAAACAACAAAGTAATTTAATTAATTGGAATCAATTCTTAAATGGTACTGATATATATATATATATATATATATATATATATATATATATATATATATATATATATATACTGTTGAAAATGTAAGGTCCAGATACAATCAAGATTCTGAGAATTTGTTAATTTTCCAAATATTTAGAGACTTTATGAACACAGAGGTAAATAAGATATTTAACCTAGATAATAAATTGTTCCTCATATTATTGGAAATCTTAATAAATATCAATAATAATGCAATGAAAAATAAATCATGTTTGGCACAAATTTATACAATTCTTAAGTTAGATTTCACATAATTAGACAACTCTTATTGCCACCTCATAGCAAGAGGTTCAACAGTTCGATCCTCGGCTGGGGTGCCTTTTGTGTGGAGTCTGCATGTCCTCCCTGTGGTCGCGTGGGTTTCCTCTGGGTGCTCTGGTTTCCTCCCACATCCCAAAGACATAGTATAGATGGATTGGATACTCTAAATTGGCCCTAGGTGTGAGTGCATGTGTGTATGTGCCTTCTGTGGAAGGTTGGACACTGGGCTGGCAACTCAACACCGTGAAACTCCATTGCCAATCATGAGTGGACAAGTGATCCACTGTGGCAACCCCTAACCGGGAAAAGCCAAAAGAAGAAGAAGAAGACAACTCTTATTGGAACTACTCCTCAAAACTTAATAATGAATGCTTCTCTGAAAAATGCAAGAAATTAATTTTCACTTGGAAATTTTACACACAGCTTTTGTCACTCCTAAAAAAAATCCAATTATGTATAAATCAAATAGAATTAAATTCTGGATATGTGATTCTGAAATAATAGCTGATTGGATGCATATGGTATATGAATGTGAAGTCATGTCCCCTTTTGGAAAGTAATTAATGACTTTATTCAAGCTCTATGGTCAGATAAATGTAATATTTCTAAATCTTTAGTTTGCTCTGATTGCTGAGATAATTCCAAAACCCCAAGTGCCTCTTCTTTGGTCTGTTCTTGCTATAGCCAGAAAACTACTTACTAAAAAAAAAAAGGTAAAGTTACCCCCTCTAGTGCCGAATTTATTAGTACAGCAAAAAATTGTTTCCAGTAGGGAAATGCATACTATAAAAATGAAACTTCTAATATTACATATTCATATAAATCTTGGCTTAAACTTAAAGACTTGCTTGCAAAATATTAATTGTTGTTGATGTATAATTTTAATGTATTGATCAGCTGTAGACCTATGTAAATAGTTATTTGTTTGTTTTATAATTGATTTGTTTATTTATTGTTTTAAAACCAAATAAAAAAATAAAGAACAAATTAGTCATACTGAAAAAGCCTGAGAGTGTGTTAAGCAAGCAATAATGGCATTAAGGTTTATTTTATTGTGGACATAACCCATGCACAGGTGTCTTCTGAGGCCTGATACAACAGAAGGAATGCATCTACACCCCTGGAAGGTTATTATTTCCACAACAGCACACATCCTAGAGGGCATTATTGTGCTGTTGTGTATTTATTTATTTATTTATTTGTCTTTGTTGACTGGGAAAGTCCGATGGAGCAGAGCCCATTTTCAGCAGATCCCCAAAGAAAAACGCTTCATCACAGTTCATTTAAACCAACAAGTGAATTTCAGACAATTTTCAGTAAAACAACAGTTACATTTCTCATAAAAAAACAAACATAGTTACAAGACAGGTGTATACAGTGCTGTATTTACATCAACAATTATAAGTCTATACAGTTCTTGGAGCTCGAAAATCTTGTAGGAGGAAAATTGATTGACACTGTAGAAGGGACAACATTGTTGTGAAGAAGTTTAGTGTTCTTACATTTCAATAAAAAAGGGTTTGCAAGCAGTTCAAGATACATAATGAAGTAAGTTATAAAATTATGTAGGAATGGAGGGGATATATTATTTGTGTATAGGAGGATACTGGGAATAACATATGACTGAGAGAGCAGGGTATAGGATTAGTTCTATTCAGACTGCCTGTTCCAAATTGATGTACCTAGAATGTTTTATAACTTAGGCATAAAGGTGATGCATGACAGAGGTAGACAGGTAGATGGGGACAGTTAAAAAAGAGAAAGATAAGAAGTCTTGTTTAAATGGGGTGTAAAAGGGGTGTATTGATTCAAGTGCAGGAAGAAAAGTTGTTAGGAGTGTAATGATTCATAATCTTCATCATAAGTAAAAGAGGGAAAAAAGTGATAATCAATAAAAAGTTTCACTAGAGGTCTCAACCTGGTGATGAACAGATGCAGGGCTAGGATTGGGTAAGGTATTGTCTGAGCTGGATTTTATAGCTTGGGAGTTTGTTAGTCATTTTTACTTGTGTAACAATGATGTTCAGCATTTGGAGATGTAACAGGAATATAGTGAATCCCCTGAGGAATTATTTGCTTAAGTAGTGTTTAGCAGAAATTAATAAAGAAGAGGCCCCTTGTAGGGGTGTAGGGTTAAACTGCTTTGTATTTGTTTGTTTTTATTACTATATATATATTTTTTTTTAATTTTTGATGTAAAATAGTTCTTCTTCCTAATGTTTCAGACTTGAAGTAGTACATGTAATTTTTGTTGGATGAAGTATTTCACATCCAAAATAGAAATTATACAAGTATTTAATATATATCCAAACACACACACACACACACACACACACACACACACACACACACACACACACACGCACGGACGCACGTGCGCGCGCACGCACGCACACACACGCACGCACGCACAAACACACACACACACACACACACACACACGCACGCACGCACACACACACACACACACACACACACACACACTGCACTTAACACTTTGTTGAGTGAACACATCCTCAGATATTTCCTTGTCAGCGAATGAATAAAAAAAAACAGAATGCAAGGCACTGCAACTCTCCCCCCCCTTTACTGTCCTTGATTTTGCTGCATGGTCCTGGTATGTCGTTGAGGATTAAAGTTAGTAATGTTTAATAAATCTGTGCCGATGGACTCCCTGTTTGGTTGGTGCTCTCTGTCTGTCTCACTCTCTCAAGCACGTAAGCACACATACACATGTGCACTATTTATTTATGTTTTCTTTTAGTTTTAGGCTGGCTACATGGCAAAGCACTGTTTAGCAAGGGTAAAAAAATGGCAGCCATTTGCATTTTTACTGTCTGAGCTCGATGGTAACTTAGTATGATGCCATGAAGCAGCAAACTTATTTTTTCAGCAGGCATTGCCTGTACATTAGCACCTTGCCGGAGAACATTTGTTCTCCATTCAGGGTGGCAATTTAGCGATCACCCATCATCTAAAGTATCAATGCAGGCTGGTATGATATGGTACTTTGGAAAAGGCATTACAAGTGAAAAATAAGTCATCATCCTTAATTACAGATTGGTGGTAAAACACTATCTAGTATATTATGTGTAGTTCTAAAGATCTCATTTGCACAAGGACATAGACAGGACACGGGTGGTTTAGACATCATCCAAAACTGGGCATAGTCTTAACAAAAAACATATTGAGTAAGAAAGAACAAATAAAAGAACTTACCATGTATAGTCTTGTGGAAAGATAGTTGAAGGAGGATGTGGAAGAACTTTTAAATACAACAATGGAATTCATAGAGTCAAAGTAAGTTCCATTTTAAAAAAATGAGAGAGGTGCAAGAGACAAAGACATGATGATGTTTTTCATAGAAAGGGTAGTAAATACTTGAATGGCCTTCCTGAAGAAATTTTATGGGCAAAGGCAGTGATGAAACTCAAAAAAGAATGATATACACGTAGTCATTTCTTATAGTGAGAAGGAGAATTAACTTCTGTTTAAGAATGGTTAGCATCTTATTCAGTAAGCAGAGAATACAGAAGATTAAGTGGGTCAAGCTGTTATTTTCTGATGCAAGAGTCTACCCTTCTTTGAAAAGAAAGTAAGAATCTATCAGGTCTTTCTACTAACTCATTCTGTACAGGAACATGACTTAGCATATATGAAAAAAGACTGATACCAATTAGTGCCACATAACTCAAATTCATATGTACATCTAACCACATTGAGCTCTGTTTTCCAATACCTGTAATCTACATAAGTTCTTGATTATGTCATAGTTAATATTACTGTGCCAGACCTTTTATATATGATTTCTGTTATACTCTAGCAGCTCTTATCTTTAACTAACCATTCAACTCTTCTAGCAGAGCAAAGTATTTCTTTCCCATTTCTGCCATACCTTATTTTGTCCCTGTCCCCTTCAAGAAACACATTACACCGAATGCCATTTGATGACCTTTATTAAATTTCCTTAAAGATAAATGTTACTCAGTATTCATTAATTTCAACCAAACATGATACAGATGAAATAACATCCATGTAACATTATCTTAGGACAGGACAGCGTAAATCTGCTCATCCTGATCAGTAAGCCATACCTCCACTCACCTACTTATGAAGCAGCATACCCGCTCACTTCCGTTACCATTAATCAGTACTTATCAAGCAGCGTAACTGCTCGCTTTCATTACCATTTATTGCATTATACAATCAACCAAATAAGCAACTTCCTCTGCTTACTTATGTACTTGTCAAGCAGCGTAACCGCTCACTTTCCTTTTCCAACTTATTGATCTGACCATCCAGCACCAGAGGGGGAACAGAAGACAGCAAGCCTGCCCCTCTTCTCTTCCCTGTCGAAACTAAACATAACCACATCCCAACTAATAAAAAGAGGGAGGGAGGGTAGGTAGCAAGTTCACACCAAAATGTGACTCCTAATCCAGTTACACTTGCCTAACATCCTTTAAGCCCCTCCCTACCATTACCTCACTTCCTCCTAAACCTCATCCATGCCTCTTTAACCCTATCCTACCCCTAACCTCCCAAATACTGCAACTCTAACTAACCCCCCACCTTGAATATGTCCCTGGACAAAATGGTCTGTTCCAAACCTCATTTGTCCCGGTCCCCTTCAAGAAACACATTACACCGAATGACATTTGACGACCTTTATTAAATTTCCATAAACATAAATGTTATTCAATATTCATTCATTTCAACCAAACATGATACAGATGAAATAACATCCATGTAACATTATCTTAGGACACGACAGCATAAACCTGCTCATCCTAATTAGTAAGCAGCGTCCATACCTCCACTCACTTACATATGAAGCAGCGTACCCGCTCACTTCTGTTACCATTAATCGGTACTTATCAAGCAATGTAACCACTCACTTTCATTACCATTTATTGTATTATACCATCAATCCAATAAGCAGCTTCACCTGCTTGCTTATATACTTATCAAGCAATGTAACGGCTCACTTTCATTACCATTTATTGCATTATACCATCAACCAAATAAGCAGCTTCCTCCGCTTACTTATGTACTTGCCAAGCAGCGTAACCACTCACTTTCCTTTTACAACTTATTGAATTGACCATCCAGCACCAGAGGGGGAACAGAAGAGGGCAAGCCTGCCCCTCTTCTCTGTCCACCAGCCTGACCAGGCTGTTCCCCCTCTCTGCAGCACACTTCCAGCAATCTAAAAACCATTCAGGCATCCGGCCAAACATCACTCGGTGTACCCCATCCCATCTAACCAAGGTTGATATAGTTAACTCCTAAAACCCTGTCACATAACAAAAATAACCTGTTACCAAAACCACTGAAAACAAAACACTGACCCTTCAGCTATACTAAGATAACCTAGCATACCCACTGCACATGAGCTCAATAATCTTTACTTCATGACCAATGGCAGCTCCACAAAGACTTCACGGGCATTATATAAACCACGCAGAGTCAACTACATGCCATCATACCAAATTGTAACCCCATTTACCACTCAATCCAGTAATAACCAAATGAGCTCTCCTTAATGCCAGAGAAATAACAATTCTAATGACTCCCCCATCATTACCCTTCAGCTGGACAATCAACACAAAGCCCACTGTCATCTGATACCACACAGAAACAAGAACAAACCATGATGCCTAATCCCAGTCCCGTTTCACTGCTTAAAATAGCAAAAATAATATCATAAAATCCCGTTATCTAGCAATCCCGCCATCACACTAACTATCCCTTATAAGCAGTAAAACAGCTCAACAGCCATCATGGCATTCTCGTAACTCAACAAAACAAGCCACATTATTTCTTTATTAAACCCCATTGCATACCATCATACCAATGGGATCTCTTTAAAGTAAGTACAATATCCTCTTTTTTTTTTTTTTTCTTTCTTCTTCGACTCCTGATGCTCCCCACCCAAAACAAGCAAACATACTATCGCATTGTAACCATTGGGAAGAAAATATAACAATTCCATATGTGACTGCCTTGCTGAAAGACCATGACCACTTTTCACCCCACTCCATCAACCTAGACACCCTCTCTCGCCTGTCAAAGCCACCTTCCTTTCACCTACCTGTAAAAGAAAAAACTGTAAATACTTCATCCACACATAATCACAACTTCTTAATGACAGCATGCACTACCACTGGAGTATCTCCTTCATCAACTGCTTAAAATGCATTTACTATCACATACAAAACACCAATGAAACTTGAGATGCGTTAACAAAAATACCTGTAAGAATTCCTCCACACCTGACAGATTCACAATACAACTAATACCCATGTGAAATAAACAAATGATTGCATTACAAAGGGGCCTATTCTATAAATAATATACCACTCTTTTCCCAAACAATTAGTTCCCAACAACGTTGTTAACCATAATTAAGGCAAAGAAAAAACAACCATAGCCATGCTATTACATCCTATTACCAAACCTGAAGTGTAAATTCCCCCCGACAGTTCTATCTATATTCCTTTTGGACACAGGCAACAATCACCCATGTCCCTCTTGACTAATAGCAACATGGAATGCACTCTGGATTAAGGAATCTTACTTACCTGAGGCTGTCTAGTTCATCAAAACCTTAGAGCCATTAACCTAGTAACTACCCCAACTCCTGAAACTGGTGCCGCTCCTCATACCAGTAAGAACCCAAAACTACCCCTAAGCAAATATCAAACCCTGCTATAACTTGCCCTCAACATAACTTATCCTCCCTTGGCCTTACTCTACCCAGCTGCACTAATCTTGAAATGCCTTAATGAGTACAAAACGAACACTTATTAACATACCATCTACCAGACATCAACCCATCCTCCCCCAGCAGAATACCTTACCTCCAAATTCAAGTGCATAATAACCATAAATAAAATGAATATAGATAAACTGACTTTAAGGGCCCTAGCACCAGTAGACTAGTGACTTCCTATGCCTTTAATTACTGTACATCCACCCCACCTGTAGAAAACCCCCAGACCCCCCCCCCATAACAGATCCTTACCCAGCCCCCAACCTACTCCTTTACTTGTTGATACAGTACCCAAATCGCACCAAGTTCTACATATCTTGCTAAACCGCAAATAAAATAAAATTCCATGTGACCCCTTTGCACACAACTCCAACAAACTGAATGTCCAGCTCCTCAGCATCAACTACCTTTAACTATTTCCTGCAGGACAGTGACTGTTTATATTACACTCCCCCAATCAAGCACATTTATGCACCATTCCATCAATGACAACAGCCACTGGTACCTGCACCATCATACTCCTAGTCCTACCTTCCCTTGATCCAAACATACCTTCTTACATAACCCCCTATGCACCACTCAAGCACCAAAATCCCGTATTCCATTATACACTAGTCCAACCATCAAAATCCACATAAAGCATCCATTACCTTTAAAAGGCATTTAATCAGGGGGCTGACCACTGATCACTCAGCACATGCCCATCTCTGGCCTTCCTGTGCATCACCCAACTCTTACCTATGGCCATTGCTCCCTTTTACTATTGAATGTAAATGTCCAAAACAGGGACAACTTCCAATGTTAATCTAACATACTGAATGGGTAATAGAACAAATTGTACAACCAAATAACTCTGAGATCAAAAACTCAAATGCCTATCCTTCTCTGACTAGCAGTGTAAATCCTCTACCAAAACTCGACAACTTTGAAATCCACTTACTTCCGTCAGTAACTGTTGCCCACTGGTGCTCCCCATGTGTAATCTCCTCACACACCACTGCTTCCATCATCTGCGAATTCACTTGTGTGTTGCCACCACTGGTACTTGGCACACCACCATCTACAAAGAAAAGGAGAAGAGTAAACCCTCTAAAATGTAAAGAAAAGGCTCCATCTTATACCCACCTATTCCAAATTACAGCCACAGCATTCCAAGACCCCAACTGCAAGAAAGAAAAGACATGTAAATCATCCAAAATACATAACCCCATTACAAGACATCTTCAAGGAAAACCTATCCCGCCAACATGGGAAGGAATGTACCACTGCCACTCACATCTATGACAAAGCAGCCATAACTGAAGCTATGCTTCCAATGACCCTAGCAAATACCCAAGATAAATTTAACTACCCATCTAGTCATGCTTGTTTTGTTATAGGGTTTCCATATTGTTATTTCAAACTCAAGTCTGGGTCTAATGTAGCTAACAACAATGGCATCCTTATTTGATTACCTAACCTTATACATCTTCCATAATGCTTGTAGTTCTATAACTATCATTACCCAATTGGTTGATATGAGTAGAAAAACTCATAGCTGAATCTACCTATACCCAGGTCCCAATTATATTGCTTTTACAAACTCAAGTCAATAGCATGACAAGTTTTTGCTTTAATCTGCCTTCAAGTGGGGTATGACATCTCAAACTCACATGTCTGTCAGTTCCTAAAATTCAGTCCCCTATGGTTGCCAATAATCTACCAGAAACACGATGTATACAAAACTGTCCAAATATGAGTCAAATATGGCCTTCTGTGAAATCTGTACCATTGAAATATGGTCAATACCCTTCTAAATAACCCAATTGATTTGCCAAGTAGTTACAAATATAGTTGCTCCCCAGGCATAACATATTATAGTTCACCATAGTGCTTACCTGACAAGATAAGGGCAACAATAAACTATTCTATGCCATTTAAAATTAATAAAGCAAAGTTTCCCCATGCTTACTAAACAAGGTTTCCAAGGGTAACTGCACGAGATGCCTGCTTTAGTACTTAATTGTACAAGCACACACCCTCACCTCACATGTAAAATGGCTGTAGCTAGAAATACTTTGCTGTGTTTCCAAGCAGTCAGTACAAATCATGGTCATGACACAGGTGGTACTAGATCTGTTTCACCATATGCATGCTGATGTATGGTTTCAAGTCTGGACAGTCTACGAAAATCTGTACACTGTATTAATTCACAATCTCTCATCCTGTCAAAGCCTCAAGAAAACGTGGTTTCTGAACAATGTACAGTAAAACAAATCCTGTTACTCTAGCCACTCTACAAATTTAAAAGAGAGCAATATTTAAAATCATAGCTCTCAACCTTCTATCTCCAAAATGAGGAACACCAGTCCTCACTGATAATGTGGAATAAAATGGGCAAAATGTGGCTTACTATCAACTTCAGCTAGGAAGGTCATAGGATAGTTAAAAGACCTGACAAAGCCTAAACTAATGGGGGAACAAGGATCCAAAAATAGGGACAGATTTGCCATTGCTCCTATAAACTCCAGAAGCTACCAGAGTAACAGGATTTGTGTTGGAGGAACTGAAGCCTGAAACCCAAATACGTTATTATTTAGTGATTTAATCCAAAGTAATTTGCCAGAAAACTACAAAATGTATGAGGAACAGACCCAAAATATGAGGCCAAAATCTGGACATTCTGTGAAAATCTATACAGTTGAAAGGTATGCAAGGGTGATTTTTTTTTTCTTTTCTTTGAAGGACACAAAGTCCGTACAGCTCCGCCTCCCGAATAGTCAGCTCTGCCAAGTCTCGAACCCGGGGATGCTGTCCTCTACAATCACAGCAAAACATCACTATACCATTTGTCTTTTATTATTATCAATAACTCGACATATAAGGAACCGGATTTAACTGACTCATACAACCAATCAACATAAGTGCAAAAATAGTAGCAAAGAATGGCTGAGGCCAGTAAAAGTACCCAGACTTCAAAACAAGGAAAACAATATGCAACAGCTCCAGCACTCAGCTAAAAGGCTTCACTGACCCAGACCTCTGAAGTAGAATAACTTTTTTTTTTTTTTTTTTTAGTAAGTATTAAAGGAAGGGAATTAGCAGGCTAATTCAAGATTGCGCCGAACTCTCTACTACTAAAGTGAACCTCCGGAACCTTTTACGTTTTGTTATAATTTGTGGCTACATTTACCAGAAGACATCTCTGGAAAGCTCAGACTTGTAATTTATATGACATCAGTATGCTACCCATGCGCATCGTGCATCCTGCTGACAGCATAACTCCAAGTCCGTGAGAAAAATAAAAATAAAAAAAAAACTGTGGCTTAGCTGGTACCCCTAGTCAGCAGTTAGCCCAAAACAAGGCACCCCTAACGTTATCAAGCCCCCAAGTGCAACAACACCTTACCTCCAGAACCTTGACTCAGTAAGCAGAGCTCACCCTAGGACTCCTGCACTGTGCACATATTATGCTATTCTATCAAGGTCTCCGAGAAATAGTTGTTATATTTGAAAATATCTTTTTTTTTTTTTTTGAAGTTACCGCTAATTCTGTTAAGTTTCGGCCGATTTATTACAGAACGAAACTTCATAGCCACATCAATGTAAGAATGAGGAACACGCCTTATTTTCTTGTGTGTTTTTTTTTTTTTTATATACAGTACAGCATGTATGGTTGGTGTATTCCTAAACTGGAAGAACAAGACAGTCCACTGGTGTATACAACTTTAATTTGAAGTGCATACTTTGCTAGAGGAAACACAGGCAGAATTTGCATCCATGGAAAGATGGACTGCCAGGGGCCAACCACTATGCTGACCCCCCCATAGCCTGCAAAAGGATGCACGTGGCTTGAAACTAATACTACAAACGTGTCTAACTCTTGGAGCATGAAATCAACAGGACAGTACACATGAGGCATACGAGTTCTAATTTTATGTTCGCAGTTAAATAGACCTCATTGGCATTTAATATCACTCTCTACCTGCTATTCATTTTAACCTATAGAGGCATAAATCGTCACTCAAAATACCCATGAAAACATTTGCAGCTAATGTCTCTGTCAGAACTGACAGAACAGAAAACCCACCTGGCAGCCGGCCTTTCGATATGACAGAGCTTCTCACACTCAGATGCCACCACCATCCAACCAAAGCTGAGCAATGTGCCTGGGGACTGAGGTGATACTACTTTCCAATGAAGCAGAAATGGCTACCACCATATAAAACAAATTTCTAAAAGAACCAGCCTCACTAATAAGTGCCCTGCACAAGAGTGTTCACCCATATGGCCTGAGCACCTCCCCCCTCAACTCTACTCATGAACTGCAAGAAATATGAACTAGACAAAAAAATTGTTTCCCCCATTACCAACTTCATCCATGCTCCCACTATTAGTCCAAGGCCTACCTGACCACCACAGTACCTACAGGTCGTCTTGGACGTAAACCTGCACTCTAGCAAGTTCATGCCAAAATGTGACTCCTAATCCAGTTACATTTGCCTAGCATCATTTAAGCCCCTCCCTACCCCTACCTCACTTCCTCCCAAACTTCATCCATTCCTATTTAACCCTATCCTACCCCTAACCTCCCAAATCCTGTAACTCTAAGTAGCCCCCACCTTGAAAATGTCCCTGGACAAAATGGTCTGTTCCAAACCTCATTTATTGTGTTAAGGAATGTTTACTGAAGCTATCTCATTGGCTGTCTCTTGACAATGGTCTTTGTTCAGTGGGACATCCCAATTAATAAACAGAAGGTAAAATAAATACACACATACATATATACATAGTTACACACACACACACACACACACACACACACACACACACACACACACACACACACACACACACACACACACACACTAAATAAATAAATGATGAGTGAGTGGTGCGAATGAACTACCACAGCAGGGCTAGCCACCCGATGGTGTAAACCTTGGCTCAAAATGATTGTCACTGCAGAAGTGACACCCCAACCCCATGTGCAAAATGGGAAAAGGGGTTGAGGATGGATGGATGGATGGAATGACACAGGTGTAGACGACTAAAGTTTCCTCTCCTCATGAATGAAATTAGTAAGATGAACATGGTTCAACTGAATTAGACTGGATTCCAGAATATAAAATTTCTTCTGTTTGACAGAAGAATGACTGAAATAAGCATCAGTATAAATTTTACAAATCAGCACATGTACATACATTTGCAAGGAGGCAACCTCTCTTCCACCTTCCAATGTGGGTGGGAGGGGATTGTGTTCTCACGACTCCTTTACCAAGATATTCTTACTTTGAGGTCACACAACCTAGTAGACCAGGGAAATATATGTGTTTCTCTGAAAAAACAACTATTTCTTTCTTACTTCAAGGTTATCCAGCCTGAAATTGTAGAATATACCAGTTGTGGTATTGGATGAGCATGGCACCATACATGGGAAACAGGCAGGTTCATAACTTCATACATTTTTACAAAGCTATTGATCCATGAGAATCTTAAAAGCTTAGCCCTGCATTTCCCATGACGTTTTTAGCCCTTGTAATTAAAGTACTAATAGCCAAGAGCTGGGTAAAACATTTACTTATTACCATTATCCATAAGGAACAAGGGTGCTAAACCAGGGGTAAATTTGTGGTTTTCTATCCATTCATCCAGTTTACATCTAAATAGAGTAAGGGAAGACAATTCAAAAGAAGTGGTATTCTGTGTAATACATATCTAACCCTCCAGCATGTTTTTTTATGTTGTAGAAGAGATTAAGATTGTTTCTGCAGGTGTTTATAGCATCACTGGACTTGTGGATGTGCAGTAGATCTGAAAGGATAGGGTGTGTTGAAGCTCAGTTAGTGAGGCAGAGAATGCCCCTCAGTAGCCTGCATGATACTGAGAAGAGGGACAAGGCTTTGAGATGGTCAGTGTAGTTTGATGATTTAGGCCTTTGATTTTCTTGGTGAGAAAGCATTGTGGTCATTCAAGTTGTGGTAAGTATTTGGAGAGGTACATACTGAAGAGGGCATTAAACTGAATGATCTGCCTAATGAGTGTCAAATATAGTGAAATGATCACATTCTGGAGGAAGATACCAAATCCTTACTAATAAGCTGTGCAATGAAAAGGATTTTGTTAAAACAGTGCATACATGGTGACTGAATGAGTTTGATGTCCAAATAGGTTTTCAGGTCCCTAACTTCAGGATCAATTATTAGGGATGTGTTGTCAATGTGATATTTACAGGAGATGTCATGCTTGCCAGAAGAGACCATTTATTGCATTTAGTTTTAGTCCATGGTTATGACACCAGCTATTTGTTTTTGAAAGATCCTCTAGAAGGATCTTGATATCCTCTGCAGAATTTATGATAGCACCAAGTTTACAGTCATCTGCAAATTTGATAAGCCATAAACCCTTAACATTGGCTTTGACCTCTAAGTAAATGCCAAAAGGAGTGACCCAGGTGCTGAACTCTGAGGCACACCACTGGTGACCATTCTTTTGGAAGAGGTAGAGCTACCTATCCTAATTTCATGGATTCTTTTTGTGGGCCAATTTACTATCCAATGAGTAACACAGAGATTAACAATATCTGAGAGAGTTTATTGACAATACCAGTGTGTGGGATGGAATTGCATGCCTTTGCACGGTCTAGATATGCAGCATGTAGTGATTTTAGCTCATTCATTGTTTCAGTAACCTTGTTGAAGACGATCACCTGGTTAAGCAACAGGATCTGCCCTTGACAAACCAGACTTGCTTGGGTCAAGAGTTGTAAATTACCTATGTCCTTAATTATAATCTTCTTCTTAGACAAAAACAGTTCCGGTTAAATGTTTTTCAGTATTTTGCTTGCTGTGGAATTGCATTATGTTTTTTTGGTATTTATTATTTATGAACAATGTCTATGAAAATATATGCCTTATCATAATCATCACCGTCATCATCATTGCTGTCATCTATAAGAACAATGTCCAATATTGCTACCAGTTCTGTATCAAATAATAAACCAAGGGTAATTACTAAAGAAACGTATTAATGTCATGTAGTGCTGATGAAAAAAACAAGACAAATCTCCAAAGTAGTTTTCTAGATTTTACTTTTACTAAGTAAAGAATGCAGTGTCTATATAGCTTAATTTAGATGCTGTCTTTTAACATTATTTAGTGCTTGAAGAGGTGATAACATGACAATTGCGGTAGTCATTTCATAATATTTATTTGAATGGGGAATGTCCATTCTTCTTACAGTAGGGTTGCTCCTTCCAAGAATAATACTAAAGTAGGCAAAACCCTGATTTTAGAAACCCTGGCCACTTCTGTAATATTTTATTTGCCCAGTTTAAGCCTGAAAGATGTATTTGTCAGTTAATAAGGAGAGATGATCCATTGTCAGTCACAGACAACATGATTGCCCCTTCTATTTCAGTTTCTTTAAGCATCATTTTCAATTAATTTGTATGGTTCTTATCTCTGAACTGCATCTGAAGAAGCATGCTGAGTTTTTTATTAATACTAACTGGGAAACTAGCAGTTATTAATGGCAGTAGGATCAATCTATAGTTATTTATCTATTTATTGGTTAACCAAGGTAGAACACTGATCCCAGTGGACCATTTTCAGGTTCAGCCTGGGTCTAGGAATTTTACACAATATACATGATACACGTACAAAAGAGAAAAAGAATATATACACTGAGAAGCAGAGGAGTGGTATGTATAGAGATATTAAAAGTGCATGAAAGGCTGAGCTGTGATATAGACAAAATGTACCTTGAGAACTGAGACTCAAAATGGGAGCAGTATTGTAGGAGGCTATGGCCATCATACTGCAGTTTGGAGTGTTGGCACTATCTAATGTTATCTTTAATGAAGCATGTACAACTTGTATAATAGTAGAGGTAAGTGTTAAGGTTTTCCTTGAAAGTGGAGAAAGAGAGGGTGTCCAGATTTTGGGGCCCAAAATGGAAAAGGCATGTTATGATTGCTTTAGCTTGGTGTGAGGAATTATGGGATTGGGATTGGAGCAGGAAAAAGTTCTGAGGTTATATGGATGTCATCTTTCTGAGACTCTGCTGATAAAGAAGGTAGGAGATTCCATGCTAAGTTTAAAGGTCATGGAACCAAGCACAATGATAATTATTTTTGGAATGGGAGGCCATTTGGCTTGGGTCAGGATTTCAGAGTGGTGCATTCTTCTTGGGGAGAATAATGCATCTATTCATGTTATCTATAATGGTCTGGAGTTATCTACATTTCTTTTGGGAGTTGGATGCTAACAGGAAGAAGGCATATTCCAAGTGAGAAGGAGAACACCTTTGCCATAGATGTTATACTCTGTGGGGTTAAGAAGTGTGAGATTTATCTCAACCAGAATTGTAGTTTGTTTACTTTCACTTTGATCAATTGGATGTAGTGTTGAAAGCTGAGGCAGGGGTCTACCCATAGTCCTAAGTACTTGAATGATGTGACATGTTATACCTTTTGACTGTTACTGAGTGTGATGGGTCAATTTTTGTGGAGTTTTCTCAGCACATATCTAGACTGAGCAGGAGTTTGTACTGACCAAGTTAGTTGTTAAGAAAGAGGTATATTTAAAGGAAATTAAAGGTCTGGGAATTTAGTGACCAGATCTATAAATGACCATATCATCAGCATAAAGGAGTATTAGCAGGTTGGGTAGTTTGGAAGGGAGTTGTTTGATTATCTCAAAGTCATTCACTCCCACATGGATCGTCACTATGTTGTACTCATAACTGTCACTGCCAGCATGTTGTAGTCATATTTTTCAGGTGAAAGGGTCTTTAAAACCGTTGTGATGTCAAAGATCCCGGCAGAGATCAGAGATCCTGGCACCTGAAATACATATCACCATTAAAAATAGTTAAAACAAAAAATGTATACCAAGGCAAGGCACTGGATACTATGCAATTTAGCGTTTTCATTCTTTTTAATACTTTAGAACTTCTTCAGAAATAGTGTTGAAAGAAATCAATGAAAATTTAAAATGTTGGCCTAAAATCTTCTTCTTCTTCTTTCAGCTTTTCCCGGTTAGGGGTCACCACAGCGGATCACCTGTTCGCTCATGATTGGCAGTAGAGTTTTACGGTGTTCAGTTGCCAGCCCGGTGCCCAACCTTCCACAGAAGGCACACACACGCACACATTCATACCTAGGGCCAGGTTAGAGTGTCCAATCCATCTACAGCATGTCTTTGGGATGTGGGAGGAAACCAGTGCACCCTGAGGAAACCCACACAATCACAGGGCCTAAAATCAAAATCTCCAAAAGAATGCAATACTAGTTGTAATGTATCAACTAGGTAATCTCTTAAAAATACAAGCTACCAAATTCATCTTTTAAAGGTATGACATCACTTAAAATAAAGAGAAATTTAACTGCTAGTCAAGTGGTGTGGTTTACATTGCAATATGTGGATCTTGCCCCACTTTTTATGTTGGCAAGACCGATAGAAAGCTAAAACAACATATCTATGAGCACTTTTATGACATCAAGAAATGTAAAGAAACCAGTGCCCTTTAGAAACATATCACATTATTTCCAGAGCATAAATTTCACTTTTGGGTCTTGGAGCAGGTGAGACCAGATCGCAGGGGTGGCCCTTGGTCCCTACTGTTGGACGAGAGGGAGCTGTCATGGCAAATACTTTTAAATGCATCTGTGCTACTGGGTCTGAATGATGTTATCAGTATTAAGTGCTCTGTAAAAAGGAGGACAGTGGACAGATAAGTGATGCTTTTTGTAATATTTTTGATAAATCATGAATATTTGTTTTTATAATTTTTTAAGAATTATTTAAATTATTTTTATTTTAGTTTTGCTACAATTTTGTGTTATTTTCATGGTTTGTGCAGGTATTCTGTGTAGTTTTTTGCAATTACTGCCTGTCACTTTAAATTGCTTTGTCTCTCCTTTCTTTCTTATTAGCTCATTGTGTTTTGAATCATGTGACCTTACTGGGCTTTTTAAGCTGAGTACTTGTTCGGTTGCACATATCTGAAGAAGTCCTAATTGTAAGATGAAAGCGCTAATATTTTTTGGTAAAGTTGTGTCTATTTTAATAAATCTGCTGTTCTATCATCCCAGCTGCCGTTAGTGAAATGCATCACTTAAAATAAATTAAAAACTTGTTTTTCATGTTGAAACTGTTGAGCTACAGACTCCGTGCTTGCAAAAAGCATTTAATGTTAATAGACTCGTTCAGTCCCAGGAGACAATCGACTTTGAGTTTAATATGCTATAATGACTCTCAGCAATCAAGAAAAGTCTTGAAGACTCCAGTAAACATGTCAGCTCGTATGCAGTCTATCACAGAAAATGTGAATTTTTTTACAATCAGTGCGTGAAATTGAATGATTTGCTAAAGCATTGTTAAAGTCTGTTTCTTGCTAATAGCAAGTGAATGTTCATATGCTCTTCTGTTCACTGATCTGATAGTTTTCTCAATGTAGAAACAATCACAAGAGTCAAATAAAGCTGCATAAACCATATATTTAGATGTACAATTGAATCTTGACTTAGCAAGTACAACATGATTACAGTGTTTGAAAGTCACTGATGAAGAATTACTAAGAAATCTACACTGTTTTGAGTGACCACAACTGAAAGGGTCTATATTATATCATTGAACGCTTAAAAAAACGAACGCTGATTGATCGACCTAATTTAAGTGAAAGCTTACAATCTTGAACTGTCAGATCAGAGATTTTTTTCCCAGGGAAAAAAATCGCTGATCCAAAACACATACACACAACACAAGCACACCAAACAAACAGAAATCCACACACATACACCTAAAATCTGATACCTAACCCTACACTAAACTATGCACACACCACTAACTACCCACTTACCTTAACCCAAACCCTAACCCTAACGTCCGTCACTATCGCACACTCACCTCACTTGCTCCCTAACCCTAACTCACTTAAATCCGCCCTAACCCTCATGTCCACTCAATCGCACACACACCTAACCCGAGCCCTAACCCTAACTCACCTAAATCGCCCTAACACTCACATCCACACAATCGCACACTTACCTGAATCCGACCGGTAACTTTCCACCATAACACTGAAAATACCGAAGCAACAGAAACAGACAACCAAATTCTTTCCCTTGGAAAAAATTCAAGTTTCTGCTGCTTCGATATTTTGCAGTTTCACGAAAATAAGTTTGATCAATCAGTGTTCGCTTTTTTAAGCATTCGAGGATATAATATAGACCCAACTGAAAGTACCAAATGTGCAAATGATCATGGAACTAGGGTTCGTATAACTGCTGTGTTCCAAAAGTGTTTTCAGATTGTTTATTTTCTTAAAGGTGAAAATGGGCTTGTCATCAAGAACCCTAACCAAGTCCAGGTTGCCCAAAAAAATTCTCCAGTTGTCTAAGATGGTGATTTTGATCACCCACATGTCACTGGAAATGGGTAAAGGGAACGCCAATTTAGAAAAAAACAGAATTGTTCAACACCAAAGGCTGGATGTCCTGAAACTCATGTGCGCCTGTGCAGTGTCTGTGTAAAATGGGACATGCTTTGGTTTCTCTCAATGACTGTATATAATTTTCCAAAATTGTCAGTCAACATAGATCATATCCTGTGTTAATCAAAAATGCCTTCAATTTGGCCAGCTCTTCTGTGAAAACAACTGTGTCAGTGGTCTTTGTTGGGTTCTTGGTGACAAACCCATTTTCACCTTTAAGAAGACAAACAGGAAAAATCTGATCAACTATGGATGTACATCAAAACTAACTGTATGCAATTTACACAGCAAAAGGATCACTTTGAGAGTTTGGAAATACTAATTGTATGGTGTGTTAATAGAAACCAGTAAAATGATCAGCTTGGATCCCTTCATTTGTAACCATATAATAAGGAAACTAGCCAGCACAAGACTCCTGGGAGAATCACTGAGTGAAATATGAGACAACTAATCACCTGCTGAAGTGGAAAGCATGAAGCTGAAAGGTGGCATAATGGAGACTGGCTGCTCCAGTGGAAGCCCTTGTCAAAGCTTATCAGTTCTACTCTAATGCAGAGTGATGCTGCTTGCTGGGAACTAGCAACAGTCTTCTATATTTAAAAAGGGAGATCAACTAAACAGAATGTGGAGCAGACACAACACCACAGGCCAGAAACTGACAGTTAAAGTGCAATACAGTTTTCTCCCCATAGTACAGGATTGCAGAGACAAGAAATGGGGCCTACACATGGCAGTCTATTCCAGGATGGAAGGCCACTCATAACCATTTTCATTGACTGTGGTTTAGAGTAGAAAAAAAGACAGATAAGCCAAGCTCAGGAGAGGCAGAAACAGTGTTACCCTACCTGAATCTGCTGCATGGCAAATGGTCATGGTATAGTGGACAGCAGTCAGGGGGGGCGAGATAAAGGTGGGGAGGGGATGGCAGAATGTTAGGGAAGAATGATCTCTGATTAACTTTGACTAACTTCTTTGAAAAGAATAGTAACTTGATCCTCATCCAGATCTGCTGCTGACATCCTGAGCCCAAAATCCTGGACAGAAAATATTAACTCTTGGAACAGATTGAAAATCTGATGGAAAGACCAGGAACTTAGCTCTGCTAGGCCACAGGGCAAGCCTCCAACAAATGACCTGCTTGAAGGTAGAAATGCAACAATCAATCAGTAAAAAAGCCCTTGGCCCAACAGTTAACCAGACGGGAGCCAATTTTAGTGGTTGGAAACTAATCAAGGGTAAAGTATTCAGTGACAACTAGAGTCCCCATGCCAAAAGGAGTTTACTTATTCACTGGCCTTGTATGTGTGTGTGTGTGTTTGTGTGTGTGTGTGTGTGTGTGTGTGTGTGTGTGTGTGTGTGTGTGTGTGTGTGTGTGTGTGTGTGTGTGTGTGTGCGTGTGTGCGTGCATGCATGCGTGTGTGTGTGTGTGTGTGTGTGTGTGTGTGTGTGTGTGTGTGTGTGTGTTTAGACTGAGCATGTTTTTCTGTGCACTGTTGTACTGTAGGTATAAGAGTTATTGTTTTATTTATTTGTTTGTTTATTTATTTATTTTTCCTTTTCATACCACTCCACCAAGGACAAAATGTTGATAATGGAGAACAGTGTACTGAAATAATATCCTTGTGTGACTGTTGAAGTGTTACAGTGGTAGTGAAGTTCAACACATGCACACTGCTCTCATAACATTTTAAATCATGGTTGCAAAGATACTTTTTATGTTCATTGTTCTCCATTATTGCTGTTTGCAGAACATCCCTTTTTCTGCCTCATATTAACTGTAATACAAATACTAATTAAAAAAAATCTTTCTTGGTCATCCCTCTCAACTGCCCCTGATTTTGTCTCATATTTCTCCCTTTCTGATCACTATGGATTACAGTCAAATTACAAACGCACACTGAGGATTACACTCAGTCATTAATGCCAGACATAGTTCTCAATAACGTAGCACAAACATTCTGGATAAAGTCAAAAATAATGGTGGGGGGCAAAGGCCTAAAATCAAGAAAATATTTTAAATATTGCTTTTATCAGTTAGAAAATTACTAGAGTAATGGATTATGCATTAGTGTGCATTTTCTATAGGATAGGAAGGCCATGATTCAAATGTTTGTTATTATTTTGTGATTTCAAGCAATCTCCAGTTATTTGCCAGAAAACTGCAAATTTTATGATACATAGACCAGAAATATGAGGCAAAAATCTATACATTCCAGAAAATTATGGGCAGTTGAGATGTGTGATGCCAGACTTTAAAGTTTCATACTTTGGCTATAATGGCGAATACTAGACCGGTTTGTATTCATAGATGCGAGTGTCAGCAAAAAAAAAAAAGGAAAAGGGTGAGAGGAAGAAAAAAATGATTCAATACAGTCAATGAGTTTCACATACAAAAAGGAAAACCCTGTGTGCAGTTTTATTCCTCCCTTAACTCAAATCATTACATTGCAAGACTTTTTATACCATGCAAACCATGTTAGGCTGCAGGCATAATTAAACACAAATATACATTCTGATAATGTTTTCAATAAGGTAAGGTCTTCTTGTGAGCCTACAGCCTTGATCTTGGGTGAGAAAGCTCATTCCTTGATCCATGTACCAGAATGGAAAGGAAAAACAAGAAGGATTTAAGTAAGAAGTTTTAGTTCATACAACTAATTAGTCTAAATGTTTTTTTTTTTTTTTATAACATAAGGAATTTCCATCAGCTGCTGTATGTCAGGGGCCAATCCTATAAAATAAAATCTTACAGACAAGGTTAGGTGTTCTCTTTCATGATCCTTAAAACTGAACATTAGTTAGGTCTTTCACTCCAGCTAATTCCAGATAAAGTCTCGAAAAATGACTTGTTTTCTCCAGCTACTCTTCTGAAGTTGTGAGCTCAAGTCACCACCCCAGCTAAAACAATATAGTTGGAGGCAGAATAGCTTTTTCATCCCAGCAAAAGTGGTTTGAAATTACCACATGTATATGACTTGGGATGTCCAGTAATGGGGGTTACAAGACAGAATTCAGAGCAAATCCTTTTCCATTTCCAAGTCCAATCATTTCAAGACTTCATTACTTTAGTGTGAAAATCATTTGGGGACAAAGTTAAGGGGTCTTTGATAAAAATAAATATTATCTGCATTTCCAACCAAAAGAGATCAGTGAGGACCTATTCTTGAACTTTCATCTCTAAACAAGCATCCAAAATATTCCTAAGTTCAAAAATGAGATGTCCAAGTCTCTTCATTCTTTGCTGTGTCGGCATTTGGGCTTCTTTAGGTCTCAAAAACATCTACTGGTATATTTGTAGCTACACTCACATTTCGATGTTTTAGGTTTCAGCTGAACCAACAGCATTTCTAGTTATTGGTGTTCCCCATTTCATCTAGCCACTGCTCTCAGATTCCAGCTGATACACCTTTGAGCAAAGACTTTACATTTGTAACATATGTGAAGAACTGCAGTACATAAAGTAATGATACAGTTGCTGAATCGTTAAAAGGCATTAGTAGTATCTGGGCCTGTGCAATTGTGATTTCATTAGTATAGTCTAGTAAATGCTATTGGGAAATGCACACCATGTCTAAAACTTGCCTTCAGTCTTTCCTGGAAGCATAGGGATTTTAAATCTCTGATATTCTGCATTAGGCACATCTGCGGTCATTCTAGTAGCCTGATATTTTATTGAGGTACATCTCAAAGGGGGCATTCAATCAGTAATTAGCCTAATCAATGCTTAATACCAGACATTTACTTCTAATATACAGTTTCTGATTGAGAAACATGATTCTCTGTCTCCCTCTCTCTGTGTGTGTGTATATATATATATATATATATATATATATATATATATATATATATATATACATATATATATATATATATATATACAAACACATTTATGTATAGAAATATCAAGTAATAAAAATACATATGCATTCTAAAAATGTTTAATAAAGCAGATTAACAGTATCACCAGATAAAGTATCATTGATTGCAAATCCAAAACACTGTCATAATTTGTACATTCCTTACACTGTAAAAAAGTATTGTGCTTTTCAAGTGCGTAAGTTGTTGGCAATTTTATTATTTTTCAAACAATTGTAGATTTGAATTATAACTTAGCCTTACGCATTTGTATGCCTTCATTAGATGTGCTTCAAGTTTTTTTTTTTTTTTTTACTAAATAGCTGTAATGTTTTTATTAGCCTGACATTTTAAGGAATGTTCCAGCAAGAAAAGTGTTTTCATTTGTTGCCATAGTGCAAGATGGTCTTGGAATTGAATTCCCTCATGTTTTCTTATGGTATAACTTGTAGAGCTTATATAAAGTCTGTTTTTAATGGAAGAAAGTAATTATGTAGATCCTCAAGAGTTAATGTATTCAGTAAGACATCTGGCAGAGACTAAGAGTTATTTAGTTTTATTCAGTGCATTACAATGGTGTTCAGTGTCATGAGCTACACTGATACAGCACAAGATCTTGTTTTTTGTTGACTACAGAATGGTGGAGTTTGGTGCAGAATGCATAGAGATGACTGGTAGCTTGTGTTTTAGTATTGGAATTAAAATGTTTACATATAGAGCTTCTACTGTGAGGAGGTGGATATTGTATAGAAGGACTTTGGCTGAACAAGGACTCTGTCTATTCGAGAGTCAATATGAATGTTAGAGGTAAGATAGTTATCCAAGATGAGGCCTAGGTATTTTTTCTTCTTTAGATATGGGAAGATAAATTCCAGAACGATTTGAGGGTGTGTGCTGTTTAAACTCTCAAAGACCACTGTGTTTGATTTATATGCATCTACAGTTAATTTGCTTGTGGTGAACCATGCCTAGAGAGAACAAAAGTCTTTTTGCAATGCTTATTTTAAACTTTTAGATGATTCATGATGTTTTTGAAATTATCTGGTGAGGCATAAAATATAATGCTTACATTTGCTGGTTCCCAGGGCAAGTCACTAATAAGAAATATACACTATAAAGGGCTAAGAACAGAACCTTATGAAACATCCCTGTTAAAATGTACCTGTTTCAGAAGAGTTGCTATGCCCTGGCACTCAGTATGTTCTGTCAGTGAGGTAGTTGTCAAACCATTGCATGACTTTCCTGGCAAAAACACAGCTGCCCAGCCTTTGTAATATGTGTGGTCCTACTGTTTCAAATGGTATCTGTGGGTCAGTAAAATTGCTGCAATTCACCTTCAGTATTTGGATATAATTGGTCATCCATTGATTATATGGAATTAATAGTGCAATACCTGGGACATAAACTGTGTTTGTCTAAAAGAAAATTAAATTTTGTGTGTATAGATATATATATATATATGTGTATATATATATATATATATATATGTATATATATATATATATATATATATATATATATATATATATATATTAGAATTTGCTCATAAATGAGTTTTTCTAGCAGTCTAGCCAAAGCACAAATCTATTTGATATTGGTGTTATAGGGATACTCTGGTTACATTTTAACCTTGTCTCAATCACTACACAATTGTGGCCTCATTCCAGATGCAGATGTGCCTTGAAGTCATGCAGTTTGTTATTAAAACTCCTGGCACTGAAAATAGATACCTTGGTATTGTTTACTTTATGATTTGATCCATTTGATTTGTTGGTCAGGTAGGAATATTCATTAGATGAACTATGCCCGAAAAAGACACAATGGAGGTTAACAAAAGCTTTGGCTAATATGTAGAAGCCCTTGAATGAGAGTTTGCAAAATAAGTAGGACTGTTGATCAACTTGTTCCAGGGACCATACCGGACTCCCCAGAAATGGCACCAGCTACTTAGCCTGTTCTTGAAACCAATTTTCTTTAAATCTAGGCATCATTCTTGGTCATGGGAGGAGACCACTGAAGACCAGAGTCTTGTTCTTGATGGAAGAATACGTAGCAAGTTGTAGCAAGTCCCTCTGTATGTCCTTTATGGGTTTTCATTGTGCCAGACCAGTCACTGCAACATGGACTATGATCAAGTCATAATTATAGTTACTGAAGGAGAGGGTTTTAAGGGCTGTTGAAAAATCAGCAATCCCAGTTCCCGACAGAAAGCTAACTGTAAATCTGTCTTTATTCAGCCTGGAGAGTAAGGAATCTGTGCCTAATAATAGCATCACCAGTTACTAGGATGTTTTCATCAGTTGATTTGCACTTGTTAGGCTCTAGGGTGTGGATTTTTTTGTTTGTGACAAGTTGATGAAGGTGTGTGTGTGTGTGTGTGTGTGTGTGTGTGTGTGTGTGTGTGTGTGTGTGTGTGTGTGTGTGTGTGTGTGTGTGTGTGTGTGTGTGTGTGTGTGTGTGTGTGTAGTAGTAGATGTATTTGTGGGGTTTCACTGATACCTACTCTTATAGGTTCTAGGAAGCTTAGGTAGGGATTTTGTAATGGCAGCACTGTGTGTGACTATTTTGTGCTAATAGTAAAATGATATTGCATTTGTATGAATGGAGTGAAATTTGGTGATGCTCACTACATGCATGGGATTTTGAGAGGGCTGTCTCCAAATTAGTTCTTACAGATGGAATCAATTTGGCCGAGTAATTCATTTTCAGTGAGCATGTGGCAGTTATTACAACACCTTAAAACACCAAGTGCTAGAAATCTGGCAATGGACGTGAAGGTAGACTGCTGCCAGAGCTAGTATTTATAGGAACTTTGGGGGAGATGAAGGGAGGGGTGATTACGCAGTCCCAGTCCTTAGAAGACAGCAACTCTCAAACAGGCACAGCAGGCAGCAAGGCTGTTCTGGTCCTCGGAGTTCAATAAAGATCATCACAAACCAGTAAAGCTCAGAGCTGGCTGGTGCCAGTTGCCCAAGAGAGGAAGGAAAAAACTTCACTTGTGCACAAGAAACATTACCAAGCTAGACCTAGGCTGGAAGTGCATTCAGTGCATCTAAGCACAGATCTCAGTATAAAGCTGATTATAAGTAAAAAGTAAAGACCAATGAACAAATATCAGTAAATATGACTGATTAGTGCCAGTCGTCACAGAAACAGCAGCAATCAATGTACTGTCACTACACACAGACCACTGCTGCTGCAAGATAACTCCCACATCAGACCTAAACTAAACGAGTGGTAAGCAATGCAAAGAGTAAGCTAAGTGGAAAAAAGCAGTCAAAATAGAAATTCAGCAGGATTACTTACATTAATGTATGTGCAGTGCAAATAATGCAGAAAAAAATTCAAAAATAACATTAGTGGACTAAGCTAGTTGTAAACAATGCAAACCATGAACTAGGATGTTTTCGTCAGTTGATTTGTTCTTGTTCAGCTCAGGGGTGTTATCAAAGCAATAGAAATCTGACCAGATTATCTGCAAAAATGTTTAGTGCAGAGTAAATATGTCAGAAAACCTGGAAAATAATGTTTTGGGGTAAATTGTGGAGTATTAAAGTTGAAAGTGGCTTTTATAATGTCGCAAGCAAAAGCAAATCAAGCCATTGTGAAAAAAAATAAGCAAATTAACAAAAAAAAAATAGTAATAACAATAGCAATACCAATAATTATTGGGTGATGAAACTAATAATCCACAGTTCTAATTTTAAAAAAGTCCAAAAATGTCACAGAAGAGCTAACAAAATGAATGGTCATCCTCCTTCACCTCCTTAGGACGGAACACAGTCAGTCATTTATAAAGTCCATTCTTTGCAGAATATAAAACAATCCTCCTCCTTAATCTCATCAAGAAGAAACACAGCTGCTCACAAAGTATGTTCACTACCAAAGATTAAACAGTGGTTGTTCATTTGTTGTCATGTATAAAATGATACGTATCCTCCTTTATCTCATCAGTTTAGAAGGTCGCTCCAGTGGTGCAGAGGGATTAAACCCTAAATATGGCGGAGTCAATCTGGGAATAGTTAACAGCTCAGGTGACAGAGTGACAGGGAGGGATGGTCATGCCCCATCCAGGTGAGAGAGCATTCATCTCTGACGCTCCCTTAGTAGAGTAGTGGTTCAAAGAGGGGAGTTGCCCTCAAATGTAAGTGATGAGCATGGGAGGTGGGGCAAAGAAGTAGGTAGGGCATTTAAAGAAACATAAAAGGGACTCATGTTTTACTGATAGGCTGTAAGAATAACTAACACTAGCAGTACACATTCATCATTCAGATGACCTATGAAAGTCCATACTACAGGCAAAACCATGGATGCATAGATTTGCATGTACATGTACACAGAGGTGCTCTGAATTAAGAATAATAAAAAAGAGTAAGAAATATTTAATTCCTTTTTTAATAGTGGAATATTGCTCATAATTTCATTCTGCTGTTTCTAGTGGGTTGTGCTCCTTTCTTCTGTGTCTCACATTTTTGTTTACAAGGCAGCTAGCACTCATCATTGTAACTTCGTTGTAGTAGCCCCTGGGACGAACAGTAGCAAACCCTGTTCAATCTCTGCTCCACCTCCTGTCATTTCACACCTCCCCTTAAGTAGTAATAAAAAAGTACAGGAACCTAATTTTTTTTTCTTAAAGACTCTGGAGAATTAGTGCTGTACACCAATACTCTTACAAATGCTTCAGTATTTGCAAAACAGCATAAGCACAAGTTGTCGGGCAGTACTTTAGCATTAATTAATAACTTTTCTGAGAAGTCAAATATTTTTATAAGGAACTACTACAACTCTGAAATATCAAGTATGTTTTGCAAAAAGTCCATTTAGAAGTTTTGGGATAGAAATAAAGTCAAGCAATGGATACTTGTAGCAGACAAGAGGACAAGACACTGCATGCCGACATTCTTAGTCAGCAGCCAAATAACCATAGTCTAGATTAAGGAACACTATATGCATCACAAGGGCAGCAAATGTAACCATTATTTACATTTCTGAAAAAAAATCATGCCGTGCGTTAACAGGCTATTTGGTCGCATGACACCTACAAATTCACCACCCCTGACAGAAGTCACCTGTACTGAATAATGCAAATCTGCCAACAAGGTAGTTTTGACAAATCACAATACTAGGAATAATTGATGAGGCTCATTTAGACTCTGCTTATTTCCCAGCTGTCACAAGCACCAATTTTTGTTTACTAATGTGCTCCTGATGTCAATACAATTAGCATACTTGAGACATTGTAATACTGATTAGGTATGCAGCCCCGTGAACTGGACAGATGTCAACAGGAAGTAAGTTAATTTCCAATGTTCATACCTACCCACATAGCCCTCAGTTACGTCTTTACTAACATCCATCCATCCACAACCCCCTTTTCCCATTTTTGCACA
This sequence comes from Protopterus annectens, assembly GCF_019279795.1. Taxonomy (NCBI): domain Eukaryota; kingdom Metazoa; phylum Chordata; order Ceratodontiformes; family Protopteridae; genus Protopterus; species Protopterus annectens. The sequence goes on from NC_056745.1 coordinate 241,219,991, forward strand.
TGGGGAAGGGGTGTCACTTCATCAGTGACAATCATCTAGAGCCAAGGTTTACACCACTGGATGGCTCCATACCCCACAATATAGGTGTCCAAGGAGCTCTGGGGAAAAACTGGGTTGGGTTGTATGGCTAGGTTTGTAAAGACCATGGTGGTCATTAACCTAGTATAAACCTATAAATCTGTGAACCTATCAAGGTAAAAAGGTCAAAGATCTTTAGAGAGATGAGGTAAGCTTTGGTTTAGCTACTTTCTAAGGTTCTAAAAAAAATGTATTGATGCATGGTAAACAATCTGCTGGAAACTGAAGTCCTCATGCAGAAGATGTTATTACCTTTTCCTCTGCTCAGAACTGGATGTAATACAGATGACATTATGATTACACTCTGAAATCAGGAAGACTACTTTGTTAAGCACTTTTCTGAAAGAAGAAAGGTGCTTAACAAAGTTCGTTAAGCATCTTTTAGGGCTGTCGTGGTCTATCCTTATGCCAGAGAACTAACAACAGTTAGTGTCCAAAGAATTTCACAGATTTAAAGACAGTGATACACTTTGTACTGTCACGTAATAAACACAGGTGTGGCAGAGTGAAGTATCTAACAACTTTTAAAGTTGTGCACTCATCAGAGAGACACTTCACTTCCTTCTGCTGTCTGCCTGGCAATGTTAAGTGTGTTGTAGCTTTTAAATAAAGAGGTTAAAACACAGGAGTACATCCACATTACAATCTTTACTAAAGCTGACTGGCAGGATTACTGACTCGTGGCACATATCCCAATTATTGAAACAACACCCACTATTAATGTGACACTAACTATTATACTTAAGGGTGTACCTGGGAAGGAAAATCAACAATGTCCCTATCACCACTAATATGACGTAGGCAGTAAAATGAAGAAGAGTGTGGTGAAAGCCAACAGGATACTACAGTAAACAGAGTAGTAGGTTATAAAAACCTTGATGCCATCCTACTAACATAAGTGGAAATTGTAAGGGTATACCTGAAGTACTGTGATTAGTTCTGCTGTCCACACAGAGGCAGGAAGGCCAGGCAAGTGGACATATGCCATTAAGAGTTAGGAGAAAGCAATAGTGCGTGTGTGTGTGCGTGCGTGTGTGTGCGTGTGTGTGTGTGTGTGTGTGTGTGTGTGTGTGTGTGTGTGTGTGTGTGTGTGTGTGTTTGGGGGGGGTTATATTATACACTGGTAGTGAGAAGGCAAGCCTTAGCATTTAGGTTTACCCAGCAGATCACACATCTTCTGTCAGTAGTTTTGAATGTTCACATTTATGCAGGCTTCTCAGACAAAACAGTCCAGCAGCAGTTATTATGACTAATGCTGAGTCACGCACTAGGAACAGAACTCCTTGTCTGACTTTTACTTTTCTGATTCACACTGTTCCCATTACTCATCGTGAACTTCTCCTTCTCTGGTCTTCCTATCTCTGTGTCTACTTCAGTCCTTTCTATTCAGTTAACTGCTCACTGCTGTAGTTGCTAGGGAAGGCAGCATTTGCTCACAGAACATGTAGCTTTACTCATACTTGGCTGGAAAGCTGCTCTGTTTTTGCTGACTTTTGCACAATGGAAATGCATACAGCTGTGTATGAAGCACCATTATCATTTGGAGTGGAACATGTGGTCTGGAAATTGATCTCCAAATTACAAGATTGTTTTGGTAAATCAGACATAATGACTTATTGAGTTAGTAGTTATATGGTCGCAAATCCAACAAGTATATTACTGACAAAAATTGATGGATTGTATGTTCAGTGCATGCCTGTGTAAGGCTGACAAGGCAATTTTGAAATACAAATGTTGTAGTCGTAGTGTGAAATTAACTGTAATCTTCTATTGATAGATTAGTGTATACATAAAAGAGGAATGTAATTTAAGTCATTGTTTCATTTGTTATGTTTCAAATAGTCCTACTAATAACTTTTAAAACCAGTTTCATTTATGCAATGAAAAGTAAATCCTTATGTGCCAAAGTACAGTCCCGGGTGCTGGCTATGTTGGTATGCAGATAAAATGCTGATATTTTGGCTTGCATTCAGAAACAAATCAACTGTTAAAAGAACATAAGCTATGTTGTTGTTACATTTAATTATCATTAAGTTGTCCTGTGCTGATTCTTTGCTAATCATAATTGCCTCAAAAAGATGGCACTGTTAAATTATTAAAGTACATATGTCCTAGGAGAGTAATTATTCTCAAAACATTTGCATTCTTTATTCACAGAACAGCATTCTGAAAGAGAATGCTAAATGCTTACTGTTCTGACACAAGTAAAGCTTTTGAAATGAAAGCTCTTCCCATAAGAAATTCCAGGTTGTGACTGCAAAAGTATAACATTATTCTGTATACAATTTTCTCTTCATTCTCTTTTCACTTATTTTGTCTTTACTGTAATTGTAGATACTGCCAGGATACCTCCTTCCACTTCAAAACTGTGTGGTATGCTTTTTTAAGTGTTTTGTGCATTGTTAAACCTCACTTTGTTTTTGCTTGGAAAGATGATATTGAATGTTCATTATTATCTCATAAAGACATATACCATCAGACATATTTTGATTAGCTCAATTTTTTTCACTGTTATGGCACACCATTTTGTTGTAAATTATAAAAATCATATATATTCATTGTGTGTCATCTTATCAGACGTTTGCAGGTCACCATCACATTCTGTTTTCCTTTAATTGGCTTTATTTTTGAAAGCTCCATCTACCTCTGTTTTTAAGAATTCTAGAAGAAAATTTGCAGCAGTTAAGCTTCCTTGGCACAACAGTGTCAAACATATTTTTTTCTGAGATATGCTTCTGAGAACTAGTCCATCAGTGGTTTCTTAAAGGAACGCCACTTTATGGCAGTAATGTCATCTTTCCCTGATGAAGAGATTTTTTTCCTTTGTACCCCAGCACTAGTTTTCAAAACTTTCATCACAATATTCCTCCACCATGAGAACATTAGATGTAATTCCTTATGGGTCTTTATGTTGTATACCATTTTCAGAGCTCAGGCATCTACACTGATTGTCCATATGGCAGCAAAGTTAAAACACCTGCAAATGAGGTAACCAATGGGGAACATAGAACCACCAATGAGTAGTTAAATATAAAATGTCAGATAAAACAAGCCTCTGTATGGTTTTATGAGAACTAAATTAGAGTGGCACTGAAAACTAGCAGTACATAATATTTCTTTATCAGTATTTATATTCACAAATGCCAAATATGACAATCAGTTGCTGCAAGGGTTCACAGCTCTCAGAATTCATCCTAATTATTAAGGTATTAGGTGACCCTATCAAATTCAAATGACAGACCCATGTAACACACAATGAAAGCTTTCAGATGAGTGCAGCCCAGGCAGATGTGTAATGCAGTGTTTGAGATTTTTCATAGGAACTCATTAATGCAACATTTCTGCTTCCTGCCCAAGTCACACAATTTACACACACACACACACACACACACACACACACACACACACACACACACACACACACACACACACACACACACACACACACACACACACACACACTATTTAATTATTTTTACAATACAGTAGCAGTCTTGTTGCATAAGCTTATATACAGCTTTGTTGCTTCCTAATCAGTGCATACTTTCTTCATCAGAATAACAGATATTCATTTAAACTAAAGTTCTATATTATTTTATATGTCTAATAAGGTGTATTTATTTATTTACGTAAACTTGTTTTCTGTGGTGAGCATTGACCCAAATAGATCCTTTTCATTCCCAACCCAGGATTAAAAACACAAAATCAAAAGACAGTCACAACTCTTTTAGCAGTACAAGTTGTGACGACTCACCACTGGACCAGTAATCAAGGAGCCTCAATCCTCACCACTGACAACAGTGGGGGATGTTCACTGAGAGGATGACAGGTGCACACATTATTTCCAGATGCGGATCTCTGTATCAAGTGCAATTTCCCTTAAGAGCACATAGAGACCACAGTCAGTCTGGGGCTGGTATCTCCCTCTTTCTTCAGAACCTCAACTAAGACTCCCCACTGGCACACCTATAGAGTTGTGATCTCAGCTGAGTGACCAAGCCAAGACCTCCAGCACCCTTTCCATCCAACCAGTGCTTTGTGTCTGTGCCTAAGTAGCTGACACACACATTCTTTGAGGTTTGATTTACACACACATACCTGGGAAAGGCTGGCACAGGTTTACTAGCTATGCCCCCTTCTGCCCAGACTATGAGGTAATTACCACTGCCACCAGTCACTCCTTATCAGCTACTTTAGGGACCTTAACAAAGGGTGTCCAATCTTACTGTGTAATATTAATACTAATGCAAATGGTAGTTTGACCAAGAGGAAGACTTTTAGTAGTGGCCTACACAATATCACCAAATAAATATGCAAGTACTCTCAAAACGTAAATATCTCTACACAGATCAGCCACAATAAAATATTTAAATATATTTAATAATAAATAATAAAAGAACAATACAATACTAAATATATATTCAAGTGACATCAGAGTTCAAAACAACAGGAAATATTTAAAATAACATTGTAGTACAGGCTCACGCAAATAAAGTAAAAGAAAATCTAAACTAAGCATGTTCTGTAGTCCTACCTCGCCTTCATTCTTACATATGGTTCAGAGCCGATCCTTGGCTCCGACTCGGCCTATTACAAGCTCAAAGTCTCTTAGTTGGCTCGTGGCTAGGTAGGTATCTCATAGTGCACCAGTACAATCCCCAGATCTCGTTTGCCACATCTACAAGTTCAGATGTGCTTCTTGCTTGGCCGTGGCTACATTTAAAACTTTTTCTATTATTATTACCTATAGCGATTTATCTTGTTCCAGATACAGTTTAGTAGTGTTAGGAGTATTTTCTGAACTGCTGGAGTGTTTTTGACTTTTAAATTAGTTAGTTGTTGAGAACTGGTTGGCCATTGGCCCTTGTTGTTTTCCCTTTTGGTATCCTGTGTGCTAGTTTTTCTATTAACGTTGCGCGTTTGGCTTATATTTGCTATTATATTAGTGCAGTGTTTTTCTTACAGAGTTTTTCTCTGCTAGTCCACCCTTTGAGCGTGCTTTTCTAATTTAGAAAGAAATTTAGATAGTTTGATAGTTTCTGATCTTGTTTTTTCTACGACTTAGCACTCCGAGCCATAGATTTCTAATTTAGAGAGTTAGAAATTTAGATATTTAGAAATTTAGCTTGTGTGCAATGTCGTTTGATAGTTTCTGAGCTTCTTTCTATGAATTAGCCTATCTACCTATGTCCATTTAAATGAAAGGACCTAGTTCTCTGCTTATTTCTTTTTTTCCCAGGGCTAGGCCCATTTAAGTTAGAGGACCTAGTCCTCTCTACTTCTTTCCTGTGTATGCGAGTGTGGTTAGGGCTAGGCCCGTTTAAGTTAGAGGACCTAGTCCTCATTGTTCTTGTGTGTTCCTGCTTAGCTAGTTATTATGTTTAAAGAGTCTAAAGACCACAAACTTTTGGGTTTCAAAAAATGTGTAAAGTGCTCCCAGAAGATGTCAATTACAGATGGCCATAGTTATTGTTTATTGTCTCGGAGCCATTCATTTACAGGAAACTTGTTTATTCTGCCATTCCATCAACTCCAGAGTTCTCCAGGAGTGGAAGAACAAGTTAATTTTGAAAGGTCTCCTCAAGCCTTCTTTCAAGGAAGACTTAGCCAGTTCATCTTCCTCTTCAAAATCACATTCCTCTAAGAAAGAGAAGGTTAAGGCAGCCAAAAGGCATTTTCCTGTGCCGTCTAGTTTATTGGAACCTCCTCAAAAAATATCTAAACCGGATAAGACTTCTACCTCCTCGACTCTCTTGTCCTTGGAGCCGATCAAGGTTGTTGATATTGGTACTTCAGTTTTGGCCCCAAGCATTTCAGAGCTGACTACTGAGAGACTACATCGGAGCCGGTCCAGAGATCCCTTGCTGGTCTCCCCAACCTTCAGATCTCCAATTCTGCAGTGCTCCAGATCACCTACACTGTCATCCAGATCCTCCAGGAGCCTGTCAGAGGAAGATGTGGAGAGAGTAGTGCTTAGACTCCTGAAGTCATCTGCCTTGCAAAAAATGTTGTTGGCTCTGACCCAGTTGGTTCTGGAGCCACCTGAGTCCACCACCCTCATTGTGCTTCCTCCTCTGAGCAATGTCGGGCCTTTGGAGCTGGAGTGTTCGGTACCACTTTTTGTGGAATCTTTGGTTCCAGCTCCCCTTGAGGCTGTCTCAGAGCCAATTTCTGCTCAGACACCTTCGGTGACGTCCGTTGTGTCTAGGAGCCAAAGCTCACCAGTCAGCCTCGACAGAGACACTTGGACCCAAACATCCTCGGTTCCGAGTCTCCCTCTTAGTGCATTGGCTAGGGTGAGCTCGGACCCTACATCCATCTCGGAGCCGATAGCTCTGGAGCTGATGACTTCCTCCATTTCCTCGGAGCTGAGGTGATCTTCAGAGCAAGAGAGATCTGCCTTCGAGATGATGATGAGTGTGCTGTCTCGCTCATCAGCGCCACACAAGGGTACCGACACTCTTCCCCCTCGGACACCGACCTCTGTCTCAGCACCTACTCCCTCTCGTGACAGCAGAGACCCGCAGCCTCAGGAGCCCCCGGTTGGTTGCCCCCAGTCTTCCGAGACCTTCCCCAGAATATCTTTCTGAGGAGCCCCCTCAGAAGAGGAAATATAAGAGGAATCATGTAGACTCCCAGGATGAGTCCATTACCTCCAACACTGACCTCGAGGAGTCAGAAGGGTCCCCCAAGTTGTCCTCTGATTATGTCTGCTTTGTAGACATCTTAGAGATCCTTAAGCAGAGAGGCAGCTGGCCCACTGTTACCCCTTCTGATGAGGAGTCAGTGTACCTGAAGGCTTTCAGGTCTCAACCTTCAGCCTCTTGAGTGTCTCCACCTTTTGATGAGCTTTTAGACCTTGTTAGTCGGAAGGCGTGGGAGACTCCTGATGCTGTGGAGCCAGTTCCCAGAAGACCCAATAAGTTTCTGTCTGCCTCCAAAGAGAAAGAATTCTTGTCCAAGGGCATGCCTGTAGATGCCATGGTGGAGGCGGCGGCCACTAAGAAGGATCTAGCGGTGACTTCTTCATCTGTCCATCTGCTGAATAAGGTGTCTTGAACGATGGACAGATACGGGAAGCATATCTTTTCTTCAGTGGCATTCACACTTAGATCGCTGAACTATCTTACACATTTTACGAGGCTTCAATGAGATCTCCTTAAGGAGTTGGGAGATACTCTACAAGGTGCATCTTCTGAAGGAGTCCCTGAGAAGGTGTCTGCTCAGTTGTCCAGCTTAAATTCCATCGTTAACTCCTCCATGAGGCTGATTTCTTATGCAGCCGACAGAGCAAGCAGGGCAGCAGGTTCAGGAGTTTCCCTTAGGAGGCACTCCTGGATGCACTTATGTAGTTTTGCGGAGCCGTTCAAGTCTACCTTTACCAACAACCCCTTTGATGGTTCTTAATTGTTTGGATCTGCTGCTGCCACAATTAGGGTCCAATTGGCAGCGATATCTAATTTTCATTTGGGTCTGCATGAGTCTAATCTGATGTTACACAGATTGTGTAAAATCTTCCTTAAAGGTGCTACTTTGCTGAGATCCCCCTTTCAGGAACTGGTAGCTTCCTGGGATCTGAACTTTGTCTTGTCCAAGCTAACTTCACCGCTCTTTGAGTCTGCCCATTCGTGTTTGCTGAAACTTCTGTCTTGGAATACTTTGTTTCTAGTAGCCATCACATCAGCTAGATGAGTATCAGAGTTGCAAGCACTGTCTATAAAGCCTCCTTATCTCATTTTCCACAAAGACAGAGTTTCTCTTTGTATGAATCCTTCCTTTATCCCTAAAGTTTGCTCTCAGACTAACCTGAACCAAATTATATAGTTACCGGTGTTTTTCCCTAACCATTCTAATGCAGCAGAATACAAATTTCTTCAATTGGATGTTCACAGGCAGTTGCGGTTCTACATTCTTAGGACTAAGGATCTCAGAAAGTCAGATCAATTGTTCATATCCTTTTCTGATTCTAGATTAGGTCTGCCAGTCTCTAAAGTGACCCTATCGAATTGGATTTTGAGCTGCATTTCCTTCATTTACTCCTCCAATGGAAAAACTCTACCGTTTAAAATTAAGGCTCATTCTACACGATCCCAGTCTACATCTGCTGCCTTCCAAGCCAGAGCTCCAATTGACAATATTTGTGCAGCAGCATCCTGGGCTACCCCTCATACTTTTATTACTCATTACAAATTGGACCTTACCTCTAGGGGTAGAGCCTCCTTTGGTTTCATGGTACTCAGGAGTATTTTTCCGTGAGCCACCCAAGAATAAGGTGCTAGGGATGCTTTCCCATATGTAAGAATGAAGGCGTGATAGGACTACAGAACATAAAGAAGTTATCTACTCACAATAATGTTCCAGGTTTGTAGTCCATCTCGCCCTTCATTCTTACGAACCCACCCACCTACCCCCACCCTGGAAGGATCTGGAGGCAAGATAGCATTACTTTGACAGGGTGGAGACCTTTCATTATTGCTGTTTTTTCTGGATAACCTTAGTTCTGTCTTTCTATAGTTTAACAGCAATCAAGATCTAGGAATTGTACTGGTGCACTATGGGATACTTACCTAGCCACGAGCCAACTAAGAGACTTTGAGCTTGTAATAGGCCGAGTCGGAGCCAAGGATTGGCTCCAAACCATATGTAAGAATGAAGGGCGAGATGTACTACAAACATGGAACATTATGGTGAGTACATAACTTCTTTTTCACTATATTCCTGACTGTGTCTAAAGAGAGTTACTATACCCTAATAACGTACTTGGAGCACGGCAGATGCAGTGAATGCTCTTTTTGTTGTTGTCAGGTCCAAGACAGAATGCAGAATGCTCTGTCTCACTGAGAGACTTCTCAAAATAATATCTAAAATATTACTGCTGGGATAGCTTGCAGAATGACATCATTTCTGGTAATCTGACTTCTTGTTCTCTTGCAAGCCCCCATTGCTGGCAGCTGATAGTATTTAGCATCTGCCTGTAAAACATCCAGACAAGGGCTTTTGCTCAGATCTTTGTCAGGTGCTGGAAGTCATAAAACAATTGCATTCCTTCATGCTTCCAAAGTAGCACTTAGCTCACCCCAAGACAATATAGAAAGCTTCCTAGTATAGACTTTGTGTCACTGGCTACATCTTTATGGCCTAATCTATAAAGTTATTTAATTTCAGAAATATTTCTACAGTTTACTGGACTGAAGTTAACCCTCCAGTTTCCTCTGTTAAAACAGATACATTTAAACAGTTACAATAGTGCAGGTACATTTCTGTTCTCTTCCAGTAGGGCACACTGTGGATAGAGTTTAAGCACAAGCAGTTTACAGATACCATTTCAACACAAACATCTGTACAGAACAGTTTGATATACACATGACATATAGTTCTAATACATTTGTAACACAATAATCTTATATAAATTAGTTTGATAGTCACAAATGATATATAATTATTTGCAAAATTCCAGCTAGCCATGCTAGCAGTACCTCCTTTCATCACATTTCTTCCCCCTTCAAAGACTAGCTAGTTTTTCAAGTGCTCCTTGAGAAATGTTGCTTGAGAAGGATGAGCCTATTTGGGAATACATTACCCCATACCCTGTCTTGAGATCCCAGCTGTCTTTGCATTGCTGACCCCATTACAGTGTTGCACTGTCACATCATATGCCTACAACCCTAGGCTCCACCACAGTAAGTTGGGATTTTGCTGGCTGACTCCCTGTAGCGATAGATACCCCACAGACTACTCCTGCTTCCTACTGCAAATACTTATCAACAGGCTTCTCTATCATGGTAAAGTTTAATCATGTTAACATGGTACAGTTTGTGCCCCTGCCTCCTGCATAGCAGTTCTACCGTGTAGTTAACATCACTGACCTTCCTTACCACTTTGAAGGGTCCATCCCAAGCTGCCTGCATTCTATTGAGTCTGACAGGAATGAGAGCCATAACCTGCTGCCCCACAGTATACTCTCTGGCTTGAGCATTCATGTCATAACAGACATTTTTCTGCTGTTGGGCTCCTGACAGATTTTCCTGGGCCAGGCCCATGAGTTCCCTGGGCCTTGCCCTGAGTTTAGGACCTATGCCACAACAGACTTCTTTTGGGATTCCCACTCACTCTCCCACTCATTGCAAATCAAATCTAGAGGTCCCCTCACCCTATGCCCATGCAGAAACTCAAAGGGTGAAAAACCTGTGTATTCCTGGGGCACCTCTCTGTAAGCAAACAACAGATGGGGCAAATATTTGCCCACTCTCTCTTAAACTGGTCTGCAAATGCCCATAGCATGGTCTTTAATCTCTCCACAGGACCATTAGTCTGGGGATGGTAGGGGGTGGTCTTTAGGTGCTTCACCCCACAGCACTCCCACAGACAAGCCAGCAGGTATGACATGAAATTGGCACCTTTGTCAGTCAGTATTTCTTTTGGGAAACCTACCCTGCTGAAAATCTCTAACAAAGCATTTGCCACATTTTCTGCCTCGATGGAGGGCAGAGACACTGCCTCAGGGTATCTGGTAGCATAGTCTACTACCACTAGAATATACTTCTTCCCTGTGGAACTTAGGGTACTCAGAGGCCTCACAATATCTATAGCTACCTTCTGAAATGACTCCTCAATCACAGACAAAAGCACCAAAGCAGCTTTGACCTTGCTCCAGCCTTGCCTACCTTTTGGCACTGCTCACGGATCTTGCAGTACCTTTTACATCCCTGGAAATACCAGGATAACAAAAATTCTGCATAATACATCTCTTGGTATGCTTTATGCCCATACGACCTGCAAAGGGAATATCATGAGCTATGACTAGAAGTGCCAGATGGCAGGCTCTGGGCACTACCAACTGCTGTATTCTTTCATGCTGTTGCCCTCCCTCAGGAGTCCACTCTCTATACAGCAACCCTTTGTCCCAGTATACATATTCCTCCTTTCCTTGAGAATCAGGTGCCTCACAAGCTACCTCTCTCAAGCCTTGTAATGTAGGGTCTGAGAACTGCAGCCTGCTTCAACTCTCTCTCTTTGTAATCGTTCCCAGATCCCCTTCCACAGGAAGTCTGGTATCCTCTGACAGTGGTGACTCACTGTTAGCCTGGGTACATCTACTCACCTCTGCCCTTGCATTCACTCTGTCCAAGGGAACATCATTACCCACCAGCAGCTTTGGCTCACCTTCAGTCTCACTGCTGCAAGGTAGCTCCCTCCCTGAAGTAACCACCTCACCAGTCCTGGCATCAACTGTAAGGTCTGGCTGGGTCCCCCCAGGCTACCAGACCCACATTCCTGTTTCTAGGCCTGACTGCATGTAACTGCATGCACTCAAGGTACTGCATTATCAAACTCATTACATATCAGGACATCTGCAGGGATATCATCAAACACATCAACTTGCATGCTTCCTTTTCCACCCTCTCAGTGAAGGTTAACCATAGCCAAAGGTATTTGGAATGGGTCCTTCTTAAAGCTCTAACTGGAGTACACTGCCCAAGCAAGTAGTGCTCCTCTTTACACACTGCAGGCTTCACAATGGTTAGATCAGAGGCTGTGTCTCTTTTAGCAGTGGCCTTTTTCCCATCTACTAAGATAGGATATAACTTGTAGTAGTTTGGTACCCTTGTTGTCTCTAAACAACTTACCACTTGTATTTTGTCATTCCCACTTGCTGCCACCCCCCCCACTCTTTGTTCCTTGCCTTGCCTCCATGGACGTCTATACGCTACATGGTCCCACTGGTTACATTTAAAACATTTAACCCTAAATCCTGGCCAAGTACCTAAACTAGTGGCTTCTCCCTTTTACTGTCGACTCCATTGGGGTGGTTTAGGCCCATCATGGGTTCCCTTAGACCCATGTGCAGTACTGGGTATCCCTTTCCTGTGCAGTGATGCCCTGCTTGCTAGGTATAGGTCTCCCTTTTTCCCCAACTCATCTCTGGTGTTGCATTCTCTATCTGCCAACCAGATTCTCATGTACTCAGGCAGAGTTCTAAGGGCTTGTTCCCTCACTAAAAGGTCTGCCAGCCCTTCAAAAGTGGTGAACTGACACCCACTCACCCACCTATGAAAATAAGTGCTTAACTTAGCAATATAATCACAACACACTTTCATCTGCCTTGCATCTATGCTCACAAAACTTTTTTCTATAAGCTTCAGGTGTTAACTTAAAACACTCTTGTGATGAAGGAGATACTGCCCGCACAGCTAGCTAGAATTTTGTAAATTATATGTCATTGGTGAATATCAAAATGATTTATATAAGATGCATGTGTTACAAATGTATTAGAACTGTATGTCATGTGTATATCAAATTGCTCTGTACAGATGTTTGTGTTGAAAATGTATTTTTTAAAGTGCTTGTGCTTAAAATGTATCCACAGTGTGCCCTACTGGAAGAGAGCAGAAATGTACATGCACTATTGTAACTGTTTAAATGTATATGTCAACAGAGGAAACTGGAGGGTTAACTTCAGTCCAACAAACTTTAGAAAAATAGCTGAAATTAAATTACTTTATAGGTGACACAATAAAAAGGCTATCTCTTACAACTACAATGCAGCTAGAGAATACTAAGAAGATTTCTGTATTGTCCTTGGAGTGAACAAATGGCTACTTTTAAAGCATGAAGGAATGCCATTGTTTTATGACCTCCAGCATCTGCCAAAGATCTGAGAAAAAGCCCTTGTCTGTATATTTTTACAGGTAGAAGCTAAATGCTGCGAGCTTCTAAAAATGGGGGTTTTGGCCTGTGAACTAGAAGTCAGATGACCAGAAATTATGTCATTCTTCAAGCTATCCCAGCAGTAATATTTTAGATATTAATCGGATAAGCCTCTAAGTGAGACAGAGCATTCTGTCTTGGACCTGAAAACAACAATGAGAACAATTCACCACATCTGCTTTGCTCAAATGAAGTAAGTTCCTAGGGAAGAGTATAATTCTCATAGATACAGTCAGGAATAAAGTGAAGTTTAATTTAGATGTTTTTCATTGTGTGAGCCTACACTGCAATGTTATTTTAAATATGTCCTGTAGTTTTGAACTTTGATGTCACTGTGAATATGTATTTAGTATTGTCTTGTTTTTTATTATTATTAAATATATTTAAAGTTTTCATTGTGGCTGATCTTTGTAGAGACATTTAAGTTTTGAGAGTACTTGCATATTAATTTGGTGATGCTGTGTGGGCCACTCCTAACAGCCTTACTTTTGGCCAAACTGCCATTTGTATTAATATTAATATTATACCCTTTGCTAACAGCCTTAAGGTAGCTGACAGAAGGGTCCTGGTGGCAGTGAAAACTATCTTGTAGTCTGAGAAAAAGGGGGCATAGCTAGTAAACCTGTGCCAGCCTTTCCCAGGTATGTGTATGTGTGTGTAAATCAAACCTCAAAGAGTGTATGTGTCAGATACTTGGGCAGGGACATGGAGCACTGGTTGAATAGAGAGGGTTCTGGATGTCTTGGCTTGGTCACTCAGTTGAGATCTCAACTCTACAGTTGTGCCAGTGGGGAGTCTTAGGGATCTTGGGGATCTGAAGAGGGAGAAACCAGCCCCAGACTGACTGTGGTTTCTGTCTGCTCTTAAGGGAAATTGCACTTGATGCAGAGAGCTGCATCTGGAAATACTGTGTGTGTACTTGTCATCCTCTCAGTGAACACCCCCCACTGTTGCCAGTGGTAAGGACTGAGGCTCCTTGATTACTGGTTCAAGACCATATGGTTGATAATTTAGTTCATCAAACCCTTCTGACTGAGGCTGAGGTACAGAGGGGATCGGGGAATTTGTCCTTTTCTGTCTGTACTGCAATCTCAGATTTGGTATATTTAATTAGCAGGGGACGTGGGAGGTGCATTGTTTGTGTTGTTTGAGGGTGTTCTTTGGCTTCTTGTAGGTGATTAGTTGACCATATGGTCTTGACCACATGGGCTTCAATAATATGGTTCATCAATCAAATGAACTACATCCATATAGAGACAGATTCCGCTTACAGTTGTTTTTAGTGAAGTTTGATTCTTGTGGAGGCAGCTACTATTAAAGGAAAACAGTATTCTAACTGAGGGATGAATATGTCTTTACTTATGGCACTTCTCCCTTATGGGATAAGGAAGTGAGTGATTTTAGGTAATCAAAAGCTTTAGTTTCTCCTATGTGAAATGAAATATCACGTTTCTGATATAGCCATATTCCTAAGTAATTGTTGTTATTTACTTAACATTTTTTACTCAGGTAAATTATCTGGTTCCAGAAACCTTTTAGGTCATGTCCCAGGCCATATAAAAAGAAATAATATAAGGTGAAGGACCAGATGAGAAGGCAAAAAATGTGGAAAAAGCATAAATATAGTCGCAAGTATAGAAGACTTCTGGGAGACCCTCATGTTAATTAGGAACAAATGCAGGAATGGTTAAGGAGAGGCAAATTCAAACCAAGATATGAAAGGTTAATACTGGCAGCCCAAGATAGTGGGCTATGTACACATTGGTTTACAAAGTCCATTGAACATGTGGATGAAACAGACAAATGTAGGTTTTGTAAAACTGAATTGGAAACAGTTGCACACCTTGTTGCAGGTTGTAACATACTAATGGCAGAAGGACTGTATACTGAAAGGCATAATAATGTGGCAAGATTGTTGCACTGGGGATTGTGCAAACATTATGGTAGTGAAGTGGCTGAAAAACACTGGAAACATGAGCCACAAAGCATCATAGAAAATTATGAAGTTTATATCACATGGGACCACCCATTACCAACAGTTCAAAAGACAGATGCTAGAAAACTAGTGGGACAAGAAAAGAAGACAAGAGTAGCATTAATCACTGAAATCACCACACCCACTGACTACAGTGTCTTGTGTACAGAGAGACACAAAGTCATAAAATATCAGGATCTGCAGGTAGAAACAAGAACAATATGAGAGAAAGATACCCAGACAGTTCCGATAGTAGTAAGAGCAACGGGTCTTATAAAAAAGAATCTATAATCGTATTTATATATGTTACCAATCCATGTTACCCCATACGAATTGCAGAAGGAGTCATTACTGGGCACATTGCGGGTGCTCCAAAGAGCACTTTTGGCTGACATCAAAGATTGAAACAATATTAATTTCATGAAATTTAATCATACTTTGACTTAGGAATGCGGTCCATTCCCATCATGGTATTAGAAACCCAAGATATTTGGAGGAATTAAAAAAGGGCAAATGGACTGGAGAGAGGGGTCCGAATGAAGAGGAGGGTCTGAATGTAGAGGGGGATCCGAATGGAGAGCAAGCAAAGGAGACTAGTACTGCTGGAATTGAATTCATCCTCAAGTCTTGGTGAGTACCTTCATGAGGTAGATCCTGTTTTTCACAAAATCTCACTGAGACAACATTGATATATAGACTGTATTTTACATAGCATATATCATGGACAGAAGTAGGTAACAAAATAAAAAAAGGCACAAGGCCCAGGATAAAAAAGTGCCCAATTCTGGTAGGTGCACTGGTGCCAGGAATGAGTAAAATGGCAGTGTAGAATCCTCAAGAGACAGAAACAGTCCTACAATGGGGGCTAGGCCAGGTTCAGGGGGAGGATAGCCCCCCCCCATTGTAAAAGGAAGTAGTAGTCCACAAAAATCACAAAAAAATGAGACATTAAGAAGATAGAGTGGTCTATTGAGGATAAGAAAGAAATTGTGTGTTGTTACTGTTATGCAAGAAGAACAGAATTTCCAGACAGAAGATGTCACTCTCCTATCTAGGACACATGGGTTCTGTTTAAGCAGCTTTATGTTATACAAACACATCACTATAGAGGCTTACTGACTTTTTAACTTAAGTAACTTATAGACAGACTAACAACTGCGATATTGTATACTCTCTCTCTGGCTGCTCCTTCAAAATGGCACTAGGGATTGTACATGTCTGGAATTTATACATGCATGTACAGCCTCGCATGCTTCTTAAAGATATAGCGTGCACACACTTGCACTCTGATCTACATCCTCCCCTCTTTGAGAAATAGAGCATACAATTGTTATGAGACTATTTGGCATGCAGAAATCACAGGTAATCCTTAGTCAAGTATTATACAATACTAAATACACATGTCTATACAATCAATTCCACGTTGCTGAGTATTTCACATTAGGCTTAGATACCTGTCCATATCATGTGACATAAAACTGGGAATTAGATTTAGCATCTGGAACAGTTTCTGCAAAATGATTGACCTGTGGAATGTTTGAATCATTTTCTGAAATTGAATCAGAATTTTGAACACATTCTGGTCTGGAAACAGTGTCTGATTCACTCTTAAACTTAAGAGTCTGCATCACACTAACAATGCAATGATGATGATGATGATTCTGTTACAGGAAGAAGATGTCTGCGGTTCCTCTTATACTCCACACCCTCGGAGTCTACCAAATAGGATCTTGGCTTGGCACAGATATTTGTAATATGTCCTATTTGATCAAGACCTTTTGTTGTCTGAATTCATACCATCTCTCCTTCCCTCAATAGACAAAGTAATATGCTCGATCTGTTGTAACTAGATTTCTTGATATTGCGCTTCTTAAACAATTGAGCCTTGATGGTTTTATTGTTCTCAAGTTTAGGCTACAATAAACTGGAAGAAATAGGTAGTGTTATGCTTTGATCTTTCAAGTAATTTTTTTGCACTCTGCACTGCACGTTCAGCTAGACCATTGGACTGAGGATATTCAGGACTAACATGGACTGAGGACATTCAGGACTACTAATGACATGTACAAAGTCCCAGTCTTTTGCAAATTTCTGAAACAACTGACTAGTGAATTATTTATTTATTTATTTCAGTTTGATTACCGGGGAAGTCCACTGGGCCATGAAGTGTCCATTTTCAGTGGAGGCCCGGGGAGAAAAGCTCCATAAACAATACAATACAATAAGGGTTACAGAGTGTTGAAGGAAAATACAAGAGTAAAATTCATACAATTAGGAGTTTCAAAGCAATACAATACCATAAGGGTTACATAGTGTTAAAGGTAAAATAGAAGTGTAAAATTCATACAGTCAGGAAATGCAAATACATAAATGTACATCATAAGACACAGTTAACAGTTTTTTTTTTTCAATGGCAACATGGCAATACTGATATTTACATACTTGGAGTCAAGTGAGAAATTTGCTTGATCTGTGACAGTCAGCAAGTCTAATTTGGGAGAATAGAAATAAAAGCTTGAGGGAAGAGTGGAGCAGGGGGTATAGAGAGCTCAGTGGGGAAAATTCCCTAGATTTTATGTAGGGTGAAAGCAGGAACATTTCCGTTTGGATGACAGGTATAGGAACAGTTGGGTCTTGAAGGATTTTGGGTTAGGTATTGTCCTAAGTGAGGGAGGGAGAGAGTTCCATTCCTTACCTAGAGAGAAGGAGAGTAGAAGCTGGCCAGCGGGATGTTTGGGTTTCTGGATGGAGATTAGGTTTTGGTGTTCAGATCTCAGAGATCGATTTGGGATGTATGGTGGAAGGATGTTTGTTAAGGCTGGGCATTTATAAGGGTAGAATATTAGTTTGTGAGCGGTGGTTAGTTGGAGATAGTCTAGGTGGTTGGGGAGCTCTAGCCAGTTCAGGGATTGTAGGGTAAGGCAGTGGTGAGTTAAGGTTTTGGATTTAGTGGCAAATTTGGAGATCTTGTTATAACAAATTTCAAGTTTTGAGGTGTTGGAAGCAGACTAATTGAATAGAAGAGGGGCTCCATAAAGTAGAGAGGGTAGCAGGTAGGTAATTGCCAAGGTATGCCTAGAGGAGTTGGAGAGAAAGTGGTTATTCCTGTAGAGCATACCTAACTTTTGGTGGGTCTTCTTTATGTTTTGTTGTATATGGATATCGAATTTAAGTTGTTCATCTATGGTAATGTCAAGAAGTTTTGCAGAAGGGACCACTTCTATAGCAGTGTTGGTTTGGCTTAGGACTTTGAAAGCATTTTTGTCAAAGTAGAAAGCCCTGGAGGGAGGGAAAAGTAGAATTTTAGATTTATTCGAGTTGAGAGAGAGATGATTTTGGTGCATCCAGTTCTTTGTAGTGGAAAAAGCTATTTGTGTTTTAGTCAGAAGTTCAGGAAGGTTAGAGGCGGCACAGACTAAGGTAGAGTCATCAGCATATTGGATAACTGTGGTATCAGGGATGACAGTGTGAAGGTTATTAATAAAGATGTTGAAGAGCATGGGTCCAAGGATGGACCCCTGGGGAATGCCGGTAGGTGTTGGCAAGAAGGAGGAGGTAGAGTTCTTCCATCTGACAGCTTGAGTTCTGTCTGATAGGTAACTGGAGAACCAGGATAGAGTAAAAGGGGAGAGATTTAGGTTGGCGAGATGAAAGAGAAGGTGTGTGTGGGAGATGGTGTCAAAAGCTTTAGAGAGATCTAGCAGTACTGTGGATACTAGAAGTCCAGAATCTCAGGCTCAATTGACTGTTTCTAGGAAGGATAGTAAGGCAGTTATGGTGCTGTGGCCGGGGCGGAAGCCGTGTTGGGTGGGTATTAGTAGGTGATTTTGAGTTAAGAAAGGCAAAAGTTGGTGGTGGACACATTTGTCTAGAATTTTAAATATTAGAGAGAGTAGGGCAATGGGGTGGAAGTTGGAAATAGCGGTGTTTTTGTCTCCTTTGTGAAGAGGTAGAATGAAGGCTGAATGCCAAAGTTTGGGTACATACGACTCTTTTAAGGATCTGTTAATTAGGATACAGATGGGGAGGGCAATACCTTCGGCAGCACATTTGAGGAAGGAGGAGGGGATGTTGTCAGGGGCATTAGAGCATGGCTTTAGTTTGGATAAGAGCCTTTTTATAAAAATGGTTGAAACTGGTTTGAGCTGGAAATTAAAAGGACAGTTATTATGGTTGTTGGGTGTTAAGGAAAGAGAGTTGGGTGGATTATTGCTTGGGAAAGTTTTGGTTAGCTTAGCTATGGTTTCAGTAAAGAAAGAGTTGAAGTGAGAGCTCAGCTCCATGTCAGTTAAACAAGGGTCAGGGCAAGGATTATTCCTAGACCCTGGATGGAGAAGGAAATTAACAGAATTCCAGAATTGTTTTGGGTTCTTATTATTGTTGGACTGAAGTTTATTGTAGTAGTTTTTTTTGTCCAAGGTGATTAGTTTTTTTACTTGGTTGCAGAGTTGGGTGTATTGGAGCAAGGTGGAAGACGATTTATTTTTCTGATAAAGCTTCCAGGATTTGTCCCTGTGACGCATGATTTCTTTTGTTTCTTTGGTCAGCCAAGGAGCAGAATTGGCTTTGACTCATTTGTTTCTTAGTGGGGATAGGGAGTTAAGAGTATTTAGGAAGACAGAGTTAAAATGTTCTACAGCATTGTCAAGGGAAAGAGTGTTTAGGATTTGCCAGTTAATTTGTTTAAAAATGTTTGAGAAAATTGTGGGGTTAAAATTGCTAAGATTATGAGTTTGAATGTAGTGGTGTTGATATTGAGTGGAGTTAGCTGACCTATGAATGAAAGCAGGGAGATGGTCACTAAAGGTATCAGGGATAGTGCCAGAGAGAATTATTTTGTTAGGATGGGAGACTAGAATTCTGTCTATGGTGGACCCTGGGGGATGGTTTTTGTTAGGACGAGTTGTTGAATGGATTACTTGGGTGAAGTTGTAGAGGTTAATGGATAGGGAGGGGGAAGGTGTGTTGATTTTATTCCAATCAATATTGACGTCGCCTAGAATGTAAGTTTCATATTTTATTTCAGTTGAGGCCCAGTGAAGAATATTTTCAAGGATAGAGATGTTGTCACCTGGGGAGATATATAAGGAAATAATGCAGATATTCTTATGTTTATTTAGTCGTAGGAGACTTGCTGTTAGTTCAGAATTTTTGAATTGAGGGGTTGTGATTTGAAGAGGGATTAGGGAGAGAAGGTTAGAGTAGATTAGAGCAGAGCCTCCACCTTTTTTATTTAATCGGTCGCTTCTGAGGATGTGGAAACCAGGAGGTAAGATTTCAGAGTCAGCAATATGGGGTTTTAGCCAGGTTTCAGAGATGGCTAAGATGTCAGGTTGGTTGTGGTTAATCCATGCTTGTAGTTGGTGTACTTTGTTGTTAAGGCTCTGGGCATTGATAGTGAAGAACTTAAGAGTGTTAAGAGAGAAAGCACAAGAAGAAGGGGAAGCGGGGAGAGGTTTATTTGTAGTAGGAGAAGTAGGGGGGGGGAGGAGTTGTTTGTAATGAGGCAGGGGCCGGGGTTAGGATGGATATCTCCAGATAAGGCTAGGGCATTACTGGATATAACTTTTAGCCTTTTAGGTTTGTATAGTAGGAAGTTGTTTGGGGCTAGCAGTAGTTTAAGAGTGAAAGTTTTTGTTGAGGTGGAGAAGAGTTTGGGATGGAATAGGTGCAGTAGATTATGAGGAATGAGAGAGGGGGATATGGAATGGAAGTGAGTGAATAGAAGAGGTTGCAGTTTAGTGCAAGGAATAGTTTGACTAGAAGGAAGGCATGGGGGAGCTTTGGAAGAGAAAGAGGTAGCATGGTAAAGAGGAATTAGCAGTATGAAAAGGGAGCAAGGGATCTGGAAAGTGTAGAGGATTTGGGAGGGCATGTTTAGAATGGGGAGAAAAGAAGGGAGAAATGTAGTGGAAGAGAACAGGCTGTTTGAGGAGGAGTGGTAAAGCAGTAGAAGGGGTTATATTAAATTGCAGAGAGGAGGGGAGGAGATTGTGTGTAGAGAGGGTGTAGGATGGTGGAGTGGGAGGAGTAAGAGTGGGAGGGGTGATAAGAAGAGGACTATAATTAGTTAATTGATTTGGGTGGGAGGGGTAATAAGGAGAGGACTGAGATTGGTTAATTGATATGGGTGGGAGGAGAATGTGAAGAATAAATGTAGAGGTGCGGGGGGGGTGGAATTTGGGGGCAGGGTAGGGGAGTGGAGTGAGCCCGCAGGGTGAACGGAGTGGTTACAGCCAAAGGAAGGAGAATGTGAGGAAAACAATCAGTAGAGTGTGAGAACCAGAAGGTAAGTTTGAAGAGATGTGTAGGAGGATTGAAAGACTTACAAAGAAGTAGAGTAGTGGGTAGATATCTGAATGCAAGACAGTAGAAGAAGGTAAGAGGCTTTATGAAGGGTAGAGAAGGGGAGTTTGTGGAGTAAAATGAGGATAGGTAGTCCTGGGACAGTAGTGGGGGAGTGAGCAGAGGAAGAGATGTCGAGGACTGTGTAGGGGAGATAAGGTAAGAGTGGGTGAAGTTAGTAGAGACAATAAGCAGGTAAAGGAGTGTCACCTAGTGGCCAGTAAGTGTGAAGTAGCAAGGTCCCCTGAAGAGATATCAGGTTAGGGGAAGGAGTGGGCTATCGTAGACTGGGATAGGGGTGTAGATATAAAGGAGGGAATAGGGTGTAGATATAAAGGGGGGAATAGGGTTATTAAGTAACAAAGAAAGGGGAGCTTAGGCTGCTGGCTAACCAGGCAGGGAAGCGCTCAGCAACCTAGAAGAACTTATGTACTATCTTTAATTGTTACATTGAATTGAGAACCATTGTCAGAAAAAAGTTTGTGTGGACTACCAAGAACTGAGAAATGACATTTCAACTTAGTAATAACAGTGGATGTTAGGTTAGGTAGTAGATCAATCTCAAACTAATTTGAATAAGAGTCTACCAAAACTAAGTACTGTTGATTGTTCCACTCAAAGATATCAGTTGCGACAGTAGACCAAGGTAGTTCAGGAACTGGACTTAGCTGAAGTGGTTCTCTTTGCAAATGTGGTTTAGTACTATTGCATATTGAACATGAAGAAAGTACGTAATCAATGTCTTTTGGTAATGAAAGACGACATACTAATTCTCTAGCTCTTCTCTTAATGGATGTGAATCTTGGTTGACCACATTGCAAAATCTGGATATATTCTTGTTCTAAGGAAGCAGGAGCAGCAATTTTAGGACCTTTCAAAATAATGCCATCTTCCATCAACAGTTCATCTCTGTAAGGAAAATACGTTTTCACTTCAGGTGATACACTAGATTGCTTTTACAGCCATCCAACATTAATATAATGATTGAGCTTTTGTAAAATTGGATCATTCTGAGTGTGATCTCTTTACTCATCAAGTCTAGTGGTGGAAAAATTACGCACTGACATCACATCATATTCAAAATTCTCTGCGCCAAGCTGTTCTGTTGTATTTCTGGGTGATCTGCATAAGGTATCAGCCAGATAGAGTAATTTGTCTTTTGTGCAGAGCATTTTGAAATTGTACTTTTGCAATTTGAGCATCATTCTTTGTAATCTTGCTGGAGTAGAATGCATAGGCTTCTTTAGAATAGTAACTAGAGGTTGGTGGTCAATTTCAATCTGAATAGCTTGACCATAAATATAATCATGAAACTTGGAACATGTAAATAATATTGCCAAAAGATCCTTCTCAATCTGAGCATACTACATTTCAGTTTGGGTTAGTGTTCCAGATGCATAGGCTACTGGTTTGTCTTCTTGATGTATAACTGCACCTAGACCAAATTTTGAAGCATCACAGAAAAGAGTTACTGGTTTATTCACATCATAGTATCTTAACATAGGTAAGGTGGCAATTTTCTGCTTGAGATTTTCAAATGCCTTCTGGTGCTGTTCCAGCCATGACCATGCAACATTTCTGTGTGTGAGTTCTCCTAAAGGTGCTGTCAACTCACTGAAGTCTGGTATAAATTTGCCTAAATAGTTGACCATGTCCAGGAAATGCTGTAAAGCTTGTACATTATCTGGTGCTGACATCTCAAGGATAGCTGGCTTGCTTGGTTGGGCCTGATCTCAAGCCTGTACTCATAAACAAATGACCTGCATACATAACTTTTGGAAGTCTGAATTTGCACTTTAGAGGATTGAGCTTCAAGATGACTTAACATGCTCTGTCTAGAACTTCCTTGAAGTTTCTGTCATGCTCTGTTTCACCATTGCCTCCAAGAAATGTATCATTTACTATTATGGCACAAGGATAACCCAAAAAAATTTTCTCCATTGCACGCTAAAAGACTTCAGTTGCAGAATTTATTCTAAATGGCATCCTTAGGAATCCTTATCTGCCAAACAGAGTACCAAAAGTAGTTACAAATGAGGATTTGCGATCCAGTATCACTTGCCAAAATGAAATCTTTGCATCCAAAACAGAAATACAGTGGCATTTGGTATTAGAGCTGCAACTTCTTTGACTGTGTGCATTAGATGATATGGTCTCTTTAATGCTTTTTTCAGATCTCTTGGGTCAATGTATATTCTGATTTTGTCTGAGCCTTTTTTTATGAGCGGCTAATTTGGATGACACCCATTCAGTTGGTGCTGTGAATGGACAAATCACACCTTGCTGCCCAATTTTATCCAGCTGAGCCTTAACTTTATCTTGCATAGCTATCAGAACTCTTCTTGCTGGTCTGACTTCTGGAGTGAGCTCTGGGTCTACCTTCATGGAATACACAACTGGAAGCTTGCCTAATTTGTCATTGAAAACACTGGCATACTCTGAGAAAATAGCTTGGGAGAAATTAGAATTCGGAAATGCACTTACATGATGCACTTGTTTAGCAAAAGAAAGCAGATTCATTCTTAGACTATCTTTGAGACCAAATAAAGATTGCACTGGTCTTTGGACTACATAGAATAACAAGTTGCAACAGTCCTCAGCCAAATAACATGAAAGCATCACTGAACCTTCGGTTTGAATTTCTTCTCCTCCATAAGCAAGAAGTCTTGCACTACTAGTTACACTGAGCTGTTCATAAGTTCTCACTCTAGCAAATGTGTTTGCTGATATAACATTGTACTTTGAACCAGTGTCTACTTTGAGCTCTGTGGACTTTCCATTAATCCGGACAGTACAAAATACTTCACTTTTTGTTAATAAGTTCACTGCATCAACTCTTTCACTAAACACTGATACACCATCTACATACAAAGCTGACTGCTTTGGCTCTACTTGATCAACTTGCTTTTTTGTGTGAACTTTCTTTAAAACTGCATGAGGCTTACTTGACTTGCAAAACTTTTGGAAATTATTCCATTTTTTACACTTGTGACATTGCTGACCAAATGCTAAGCACTTCTCTCTTCTTGACTCATGATTCGCACCACAGTTGTGACAGTTAACAATAAAGCTAGATTTTGGTTTAGCTGATTCATGCTTGTACTGCACTGAGCTGGTGCAAGCTTCTTTCTTAGAACTTTCTGGAAAGCCACATGCCTTCTTTGGAAACCCTGTAGCTGCCACATGCTTAGGCCTGCTTTTGTTTGCCACATATTGCATACTATCTACATTTGCTCTGGAGCCAACTGAAACCATGCTCTTGTCACTCGCAAGCATACTTGTATGTTTTTCTGTCACCTCATGGATTTGACAAATCTCTATGGCCTTGCTCAACATTAAATCACTGACACGAAGTAAGATCTTTCTCACAGCAGCACTGTTAATACCACACACAAGCCTGTCCTTTATCAGCTCATCCTTTAAATCACCAAACCGACACATTTTAGCTCTGTTTCTTAAGTCAGTTATATAAGCTGCAAATGTTTCCCCTGGTTTTAGATCTTTCAGGTAAAACAAATGCCTCTCTAATGTAATATTCATCTGGGTATTACACATTTCTCTGAACTTGCACTTCAAACACTCAGAGTCTTCCCTTGATTCAGTTTGTACAACAATATGATGGTCTGCACCTTCTCCTTCATATACTGCTGATGGATACAAAAATGAACGCTCTCTTTCTGTGGCCTCTGACCCAGCTAGGTTTAGCAAAATGAATGCCCTGGTGCACGCATCTTTAGCTGCATAAGCTGCTTGTATAAAAATATCATACTCTTGCTCAAATATTCTCTGCAATATTCTGATCAAATACAAGTAGTATGGGTTTTTGAAATCTGTCTGCTGTATTAACACATACTAGCGAAGGGTTTTGTACATAAGTACAAACATACACACATGCCAGAAAGTAATGCCAGTATTTGCTCAATGGCTTTGTACACTGAACTTATACCTTTTGTACTTTTCAGAATTATGCAGATGAGGGGGTCAGAGCCTAATTGGCCAACTGATATCAGCACTTTTTCAGAGCTCCACAGAAATAGGCCAAAACACAGGAAAATAATTAATTTTATTCATCAAAAACAACAAAATTTGGAAGATAAACATCTGAACTACTAGCATATCAAATTTGAAGATTTTTTTTTTTTAGATTTTCCTGTCAAAACAACTTGGAGATAATCTTGCTGTGTGGAAATGAGTAACTCAAAGGACACCCATTCTGAAACTACACTGAAAAAAATAAATACACTTGATGTCTTCTCTTCAGGAACTGTCCTTGAAAATGGATGGCTTCAAGGATAACCTAGAAAATTTAAAAGAAAACTGCCAAAAACAAACTGAAGCCTTCAAAGAACTACTGCAGCAACAACAAACTAAAATATCAGACATTGATACTTCCCTTTCTGACATAGAGGGGAGATTAAAGGAGGAAGAAAACCACAGTGAATTTCTGTTACAGCAAAACAACTGGCTAATTAATAAAATAGATGACCTGGAAAACAGAGAAAGGAGAACACACATCAGGATTTTTGGTCTTCAGGGGAGAGCTTAAGGTGAGGACATTATCTTATTTTTAAACGCATGGCTACCAGAAATATTAGACTTAAAAGAAGTGTTCTCCAGTGGAATAGAAAGAGCCCATAGAGCCATAGGAAAGCCAATTTCCTCCTCTCCTGCTGCACCTCCTATATCAATCGTGGTAAAGTATTTAGCATACTTAGACAAAGAACTGGTTCTTAAATCAGCCTGGAGGAAAAGCCCATTAAAATATAAACAATGTCAAATCAGATTTAACAATGATTACTCTACTAGAGTACTGCACTTGAGGAAAAAAAACTGGTTACTAGTGAAATTGCTTAAACAGAGCTAAATAAAAGCTCAACTAGCATATCTTGCAAAAATCAAGATCTTCCACTTAAATGAGATGAGAACTTTTAACAACACTGAAGGAGCATCTGCCTTTATTAAGAACAACAACATAGTCACTATTCCAGAAGAAATGGACAGGGCATCATCTACTTCCCTGAAAAGATCTCCGGTAAAAAACTCCTGGACTGATGTAAAAAAGAAGAAACAAAGGACTGAAACTAAAAACATAACACCCACAAACTCTCTCAAAGAATCTACTAAAGTTTGAGGAACATATTACAGAAAACAAACATATATATGTTAAGCTACTCATTTAATTAACCTAACCATATAAATATTAATAGATTCTATATAGAACAAAATATTTCTAAAACGATGACTAAAAGTGAATAGAAAAAGTCCGTACCATTAATGAAAACATTGTGTGTTCTCACATCTGTGTATGACTGCAATATGTGTTTTCTTCCATGTGTGTATTTGTATTTGTATGTATGTGTATTTCTTTAACAATCACAAGTAAAAAAAGAAATGACCAAAAGATAATATGATGCTAATAAGTATCTGTATAATTAATGAGAAGCAAACAGGGTAATGAGAAGCAAACAGGGCTTACTTGAACTGTCACTGACTAGATTATGGGTATGTTGCCTAAAGATTGCTTGTCACAATGATTCACATAACTTGCTTGAGTTTAAACATCAAAAGTAATAGTATACAATATTCTAATAACAAAACACATGCTGGTAATAATAATTTTTTGTTAAAATTAGTTAGAGAACCTTTTTCACACTGGAAGCCATGCGTTGACAATTTCAAAAACAAGAGAGAAATGCGAGTTTCCGAGTGAACATCTGAATAAGGGGTCTATATTAGAACATCAACATTTCAGAACTTCGAATGTTCTAATATCGACACCTAATAAGCGAAAGCTGAAAATAGCGAAGTTTTAGATAACCAAATTCTTTCCTAGGGAAAGAATTTGGTTGCCCGTTCCTGTCGCTTCGCTATTTTCAGCTCTGCGGTGGAAAGTTATGGGTCGGGATCAGGTAACTGTACAATTGTGTGGACATGAGGGTTAGGGCGGGTTAGGTGAGTTAGGGTTAGGGCACGGGTCAGGTAAGTGGGCAAATATGTGGATGTGAGGGTTAGCGTGGGATAGGTGAGTTAGCGTTCGGGCACGGGTGTGGTGTGTGTGCGATAGTGACGGACCTTAGGGTTAGGGTTTGGGTTAAGGTAATTGGGTAGATAGTGGTGTATGTACAGTTTAGTGTAGGTTTAGATTTAAGATTTTAGGTGTATGTGTGTGGATTGCTGTTTGTTTGGTGTGTTTGTGTTGTGTGTATGTGTTTTGGAACAGCAAATTTTTTCCCTAGGAAAAAATTTGCTGTTCTAAATTTTCGATGTTATTGGTTTTTGGTTACTAGGTGTCGATATTAGAACATTCGAAGTTCTGAAACTTCAATGTTCTAATATACACTCCTGAATAAGTATTATATGAAGCTTATTGTCTCTGCACTGAGCATGGGAAGGTGGAGTTCATGTATCAAGGAAATGTTCTAATTCAAAAGACTAAATGTCACAATAATAATGTGAATCTGGCTTGTAACTGTTCAGTGCATTTATTGAACATAGAATAAGCCACTTGGCAAAGTGTGCTGAATCAGAACAGGAATGTATACTTTGATAAAAAATGACCCATTGACAATGCTGTTCGTTTAAGAGAAGCACAAGCTTTTGTGTAAACAGCTTAAATGATCATCATAAAAGCTTCCTGTAGATACACAAACACTATAGAACTGATTTAGGTATAAAAAAGGGAGATTGCATCACATATGTCACGAAGCAAAACACTTGTAGGAAATGGGAGACTAAACTCATTGGTCGATCCTAAAGGGTGAGAAACACACACTAAATGCTAATAGTGGATGTCTGACTCACTGACATGCTCTGCAAAGTCAAAATATCCCCTGTTATAAGATTGCAAGCCTGTGCGAAAGCTATCTTATCTTAACAAGTGTCACCAAAGTACGCAGATATAGCAATCTAAGATATCGTAAGAAGACACTATCACAAAAGCTAATAAAACCTCCCACAAAGCAGATTTACTATCAGAGAAAGAGAAGGGAAGGAAACAATATATACAATAGAAAATAAAACATGATGAATACCAGAGATCATGCAGAGCCGAGAAACTACTATCTTGGAAGAAAGACAAAATGAACAAAAACAAAGACGGACCCCTATTTATGGTACCTTCCCCAGTCTCCTATATTTAAATAATGTATAAAAGTTAGTCATAACATGAATACATTCCTGGACACTAGCAGAGCAGCCTAGGCATAACATATAGACCACTTCCTGAACATTTTAAAGGGACAGGCAGACATTTCAAATGTCAAGAAGGAAACTAGCCTGAACAAATGCATACCAATGCGGAAATTGTTTTTACATGCCAATATTTAAACGGTGACATATAGAATAATGCATTGCCACAACAAATTACTTCTAGCCATTAGTTAATTTTGGTAAGGCCATAAAAATGTTATAAAATCATACAGTTCAGTACACAAAGACAATTTAAAGCTCCATTAAAGAACTGGGATATAGTTTTGAGGTCAACATTGCTCAGGTTTGTTTTTGCACTATAATGAAGATTTATATAAGGCATTGTTAGGGTCTGCTGTTTAATGTCATATATTGTGCTTGTAAATCCTTTTTGGAGCACACACTATGTCTTCCCTACATAGAGGACTGAAGAGGTGACGCATTTAGCTAGGCACACAACCCATTTAGAATTACATGTCCTCTTGCTAAACAAGATCTTGGTCCGAGTTTGCACTTTAGCAATAAAAAGTAATAGCACAAACTGATAGGAACAACTTTAACTGCTGTTGGATGACTAGTACAGATATGGTAACAGGAGCTGGAAAGGACGGATACTAATCTAGTGATCAATGATGGGGTGCAGAGGGGTCAAGGATATTCACTGTACTCAATGTAAAGTACTACAGTTGTAGGCTGCTACAGAGGGACTACACTAGGTCTCAATATAAATTGAAGACTCTGAACAGTTTAACCAAGACTGTCTCCAGTGTGACTGGTATTCCACACACTGGGGAGTAATACAGGCACCTTTTAATAAAAATAAGGTGACAAGTAAATCAAAAGTTAGACTGTTTTGTGCATAGCCAATACATTTTTCAGAGCATATAAAGAGACCTGAACATAAGAGAAAGGAAAGACATGAAAGAAAAGACAGAAAGTTATGAGACAATAGAGAGGAACATAAGAAATTGGGAAGGTCATCATCTATATTGTTTTATAACAATAAGGAAGAAATAATGATAAGAGTAACTAGAAAACTGGAAAATACTAATAAATCCAAATAAGAGTGTGGAATAGTTGGGATTCATTTTTTTATACTAAGTAAATACCAGTCTAATCTGAAGGAGGGGAAGAAGGGAAGGAAAAGAAGGGAAAAAAAAACAAGAATGAAGGAAAGAAAGATGGGAGGGGAAGGAGAAAGGAAAAGGAAAAGAGAAAGAAAAAAGAAAAGAGAAGAAATAAGGAAAATAGAGAAAGGAATGTAAAGGGAAGGGAAAGGAAAAGAAGGAGAGGAAAGAAAGCAAGAAAAAAAGGAAGCGCAACACTTATTTTCTATTGAGATGGACACACATATCTAATTACAGCAATATATAGTTAAAATTAAAACATAAACAGAATTGTTTCATATAACATACATTAGGTAGACAACAATGAGCTTAAACAATAAATGACTACTTGAATTCACAATATACACCTAAAAGTATTTACTGGAATATGTATATATTCAATATTTTGTTCCTGATTCAAGAATAATCACACATGAATCTGCATTATGATTATTATCTACTTTATTTGACTTTTATATAAAAAATGTTAAAGCTCATAAAGTTGTTGTGTCTTTTGGCTTTTCCTGGTTAGGGGTCGCCACAGCGGAACTCCGGTCCGCTAATGATTGGCAGTGGACTTTTACGTGCCTAGTTGCCAGCCCTGACTCACAACCTTCAATGAAGGCATGCCCATTCACGCATGTCTCCACACAGAAGACGCTCTAACTGGGAATTGAACAGGACAACGTCTTACTGTGAGGCGACAACGCTACCACGGCAGCTCATAAAGTATAAAAAACAAATGAGTGTTCATTAACAGATAGTATTGATTGATGACAGTGTTATAACAACATTATCAGATGATGCATTTATGGTGTTCAATTCTCATACAAATATATTACGTTTATTTATTTATTTATTTGACATTTGTTGACCGGGAATGTCCGACTAGGTTCCACAGAGCCTGTTTTCAGTGAGGCCCAGGGAGAAATGCTCCAGATGCTACATATTTGAGAAAATATGAACGTAAACTGAATCATAAGAACAAAGTTCCACATGTAATCAGAATTAATTGAAGACTTAAAAGATTAACATGTTTAACTAAAGGTTAATTTACTCTTATAAATCTAAAAGCTCTCCAGTGAATTAAATATGGAGCACAAAGAAATTTGTCTGTTAAGACATGAGGGATAATTTGATAGATTTTTTTTTTGTCTATCAAATTAGGAATGTATATCATTCCATGTATGATAGTTAGAATGTTGAAATTATGGACCACATTGTTAAAAATAATTCTTCTTATGTTATTTTTTTTTTCTTCTATTATGGCCTGAACTGAATTCTAATCTAAACATGTCAAAAGAGAAATCCAATCTAGTCAAGATACATAAAAATGGAAAAACATTTATCAACTAAAACATTATGAAAGAAGTCTGAGTATTATTATATGTACTAGTAAAATTGAAATTCAGCAAAACATATGGACTTAACATTACTCTCCTTAAACACATGATCTAAGCAATCCAAAGAAAAGATCAAACTTATTAAAATATTTAAAATTAAATAAAGCACAAGTAGTCTTTCTTCAAGAGACTCACTTCAAAATGAATGAAAAACATCTGTGTAACCCAAATGAATATTTAATGTTAGCTCACTCATCATATAAAACAAAAACTAGAGGAGTAATGATTTTATGCAGAAAAAAATATTATTAATCCTCAAGTCGTATATAGTTATGAAGACAAAGAAGGACATATTATAATGCCTGTTATAATAAAATTCAACAACAGAATTTGGACAATAGTAAATTGTTACTGGTTTCTGGGCATAGGAACAGAAACAGTTAAAACACATTTAGATCTTATTAGTAAAACATATAAAGGTAATTAGATAATAGGTAGCAATTTTAATTGTATTCTAGATAATTCTGAGACCCCTAACAAGAGAAATCTATGTCTAACTCCTTCAGCAAAACTACTCAAAAAATGGAAAGAAAACCATAATATAATAAACACATTTAAATTCAAAGAAAACAACTCATTATTACTTTCCCATCAAGACCATATATTTGATACTCAAACAAGAATAGATAAAATTTATGTTCCCCAGGACTTAAACACAAAAATAAATAAAAAGCTCCAAATCAAATACTGCACAGCAAGGATATATGTAGGACTATTTAGGCAAGATATTAACTGTAAAACAGTATATATCATAACAGTCCACGAACCGGCAGGCAATAGTAACACTTCAAATATAAGTAGAGTGACACTTCGAATATAAAAAAGTTCTTTTATTACAAATAGGTAAGCGCTTTTACTTAGAGCTTTGTCAGACCATTAAAACAGAAGTGGTCACAAGTTCATTTAAATATAACCCACTACCCAATCAAGTATAATTAATTAACACATACCTATCAATTTAAAGGGATATAACTTCTAACCTAATATGGCCAATAAAACAAACAAATATAAATTGAAAGTTCAGTGCATCTAGATAAAATTATATTCATTGTAGATGTATTAGAGCTATATATATATATATATATATATATATATATATATATATATATATAGCTGTAATACATTTACAATGAATATAACTTTATCTAGATGCACTGAACTTTCAATTTATATTTGTTTGTTTTATTGCCCATATTAAGTTAGAAGTTATATCCTTTCAAATTGATAGGTATGTGTTAATTAATTATACCTGATTGGGTAGTTGGTTATATTTAAATTAATTTGTGACCACTTCTGTTTTAATGGTCTGATGAAGCTCTAAGTGAAAGCACTTACCTATTTGTAATAAAATAACTTTTTTATATTTGAAGTGTCACTCTACTTATATTTGAAGTTTTACTATTGCCTGCCTGTTCGTGAACTGTTTATGATATATACTGTTTTATACAAAAATAAATAATTTTCCAATAGTTCCATGTCCACTATCAGATCATAGAGCACTTCTCCTTAAAATTCAAGTAGATTTTAAGAAATGAATACAAATGACAAGAATACCAGCATACATCACAAAACTGAAAGAATTTAAACCTTGGTTACTTACTGAGCTACAATTTTTTTTTAGATACTAATTATTCTGATGAGCTCAATAAAGTTATGCTATGGGACACTTTAAAAGCCTGTATATATGGTAAAATTCTTACATGGTTCAAAAAAAGTTTAAAAAAATGGGAATCAGAATTACTCAACATAAAAACCAACTCTCAAAAATAAATAATAATGATTCAACAAATGTACTCACTAATAAAAAGAAAATTGATGAATTAAATAAAAAAATATGATGAAATTTTAGCACATAAAACTAATTTGGCATTAGAAAAATTAAAACTAAATTCATATTCTGTATCCCCTAATCATAAGCACAATATAGCAATGAAAGCCAAAATGTAATCTAGAGCAAATAACGGGTCTATATCAGAATATCGAAGTTTTAAAACTTCGAATGTTCTAATATCGACCCGTTTTAATTGAATGCTAAAAATAGTGAAGCTGCAGAACACCAAATTCTTTCCTATGGAAAGAATTTGGTTGGCTAGTTCTGTGGCTTCGCTATTTTCAGCACTGTGGTGGAGATTTATGGGTCGGGTTCAGGTAAGTGTGCGATTGTGTGGTTGTTAGGATTAGGGCATGGTTTAGGTGAGTTAGGGTTAGGGTACGGGTTAGGTGAATTAGGTTTAGGGACGGGTTAAGTGAGTTAGGGTTAGGGCGCAGGTTAGGTGAGTGTGCGATAGTGACGGACCTTAGGGTTAGGGTTTGGGTTAAGGTAAGTGGATAGATAGTAGTGTATGTATAGTTTAGTGTAGGGTTAGTTGTAGGATTATAAGTGCATGTGTGTGTATTGATGTTTTTTAGGTCTGCTTGTGTTGTGTGTATGTGTTTTGGAATAGCAAATTTTTTCCCAAGAAAAAAATTTGCTGTTCTGAATGTTCGATATGTGGTTTAGATATTTTAGGTTCGATGAAATAGCGTTCGCTATTTTCATCTTTCGATAACGTGATATAAATGCAAAATAACATTACTAATATCATCCATGAAGGGAAAAAAAATAAAAAAGTATCAGATATAAGTGATATACTACTAGATGTCTTCAAACATCATTATACTGAACATTATAGAAATGATAGAAATCAAACAACTTAAATTTAGAATCAAAATTTAATATAAATAAAAAAATACCAGAGAAGTTCAAATTAAAACTCCAGAAACAAATTTCTCATAAAGAAGTTATAGAGAAAATTAAAGAAAGTAAAAATAATAAAGCTCCAGAAATTGATGGTATTATAATTGAAATATATAAAATCTTCCTATCAACTATAACCTCAGTCTTTCATAAAGCCTTACTTGAAGTACAAATGCAAAATATAATACCACCATCTTGGAGATATTCATTACTCATGCCTATAATAAAAGAAAACAAAGATCCAACAAAATGTAGCTCTTATAGACCAATATCACTACTTAACAATGATTACAAAATCTTTCTGACTATATTAGTCAATAGAATCAAAAAATCTATGATAAATATTATAAATGAAGATCAAATGGGTTTCATATACAATAGGTGTACCTATGATAGCATACAAAGAATATTAACTCTCACTGATATCCTAAAGAGAGAAAAACAAGAAGCCCTATTAATTGCTTTAGATATAGAGAAAGCCTCTGATGCTTTTAAATGGAACTATTTATTTAAAGCACTAGAACTCTATGATTTTCCTCATTTTTTTATTTCATTGATAAAGAATACATACAAAAATAATCTAGCATATGTGAAACTAGGTCCTTTCAATTCTGAATCAATGGCACTAACAAAAGGTGCAAAAGAAGGCTGTCCCATGTCTCCTATATTATTTGCACTAGCTATTGAATTATTTGCCTCCTCAATTCGCAGCATTCCCAAAATAGAAGGTATAAATATGTATAGCCAATACAATTCCAAAATCATGTTATTTGCAGATAATATACTTCTTACCATGACCACATCTAAAAAATCTTTAAAAGACTTGGACATACAAGTTAACAATTTTTATTCAGTTTCAGGATTACATTTTAACAAAACAAAATTAAATTTCATGATATTGAATAAAAAAGTGATCGTCTGGTAGGTGATAATCAAATAATTGGTAAACAAGTTTCCACCTTAAACTATTTTGGTATAATACTAGGTACAAACATAGAAGAAACCTTAACTATAAATTATAAAAATATTATAAACACAATAAAGACTAATGTAGTAAAGTGGAACAGAATATATTTAACCTTTGAAGATAGATTACAACTAATAAAGATGATATTACTTCCAAAAATTATATATAGCACAAGCCATCCCCGAGATACCAGATAAGCATTTTTAAAAGAAATAAATACATTATTATTAAAATTTCTTTGTACCCCAACAAAAACAGAATAGCCCTCACTCATCACATCAGACCCTGGGAACAAGGAGGGATTAACTTTCCAGATGTAGAAACTTATATTAAAGCCTCCATTTTTAGAATCATTATAAATTGGATAGTTCCAAATTATTCTTCCAACTGGAAAATGTTACACACTATTATCTATTCAAATGAAAATACCATTTTAAAGAACCTAATGTGAGATGAACACATTAATAAACCATGGCATATCTTATGTGCCAGTTTCCAATATAATCTAACAAAACCTGCTAAATTAAAAATCATGAATGACATGTTTAATTCATTTAGAATATTTGTAACTTCTAATATAGACATAAAGCTATGGCTGGATTTGTTATATCCTTTTAGTGTTGCAAAAAACATTCATAATAAGATACATAGGATGATCTTTACTACATGGGAAGTTCAAAACTTTATTTGTTGGCAAAAATGTATTAATCAAAAAGGTTATAGATAGCCATCATATAATAAAAGCATATGACCTCTCTTCATCAGATTGGCTCATACTTCAAAATGTATTATTATATTCACAAGATCTATGCAGAATGATCAATAATTCTTCTTTCAAAGATAGACCTACATTTATGAAACATCTATTTGAAATAATATATAATCAAAATTGGGAAAACATAATATTGAAATTATACAAAAGTTTAATAAATCACAAAGTTAAAACCAATCAGAAATTTTGGAAGTATATTACTAAAGGGCATTCAATACATTTATCCTTGAAAAATAAAACTAAAATATTAAATTCTATTCAGTTAACACCCAACATGCAATTCTGGAGAATTTACACATGGAAATTTCTGCATAGATCTTTCTATACACCCAATAAACTAGCTAAATTTCTTTCTTCTAAGAATTTCATATGTTGGAGATGTTTACAAACATGCAAAGCAGATTGGATGCATATTTTTCATGATTGTATCAAAGTTAAAACATTCTGGGAAGATATTAGTAACTTCCTACAAACCATATTTTCAGATACATTTGTGTTATTTAAGACTTTAATCCTGTTGAATGTCAATAAGAATTTAGAAATGAATAACAACAATTTCTATTTACTTTGGAATATACTAGCGAATGCTAGAAAATGTATTTCTAGAAAACAGAAATCTAATTCTGAACCATCTTTTAAAGAATTCTTAACACTACTGAAGGAAACTGCGCTAATGGATACTAAAGTTAAAGAACTAAGGATTACACCCAAACTATGGAACAACAATCCATGGAAGAAAATATTATCTCTTATTGAGACATTAAATTTGAGCTCAGAGTCTTCATTATTATAAAGGGAAAAAAAAGGAAAAGAATGGAAAATACTCTCGTTTTTTTTTTGTATGACATTACTTGATTGGATTGGTTAATTCTACAGTTAATCTTCAGGCCAATTGAAAATATTGTACATAGTAATCCTGTTTTAATCATTAGACAATGTATTAATAAGTTATATGATAAATCTTTTTGAAAAATCAATAAAAACTATTTGAGTAAAAAAAAGAATTATGCAAATGAACAAACTCTTAGTACCTTCAAATAACTGGACTTTACAAAATAAACTTCTCGGGTGTTTTGGTACTTTTACAACAAGAAGCGGTTCGGGCACACCAGAAAACAGCACACTGTTGATTTATGGAGATAAAAGTTCTACACAAGTGCTTTCGTCCTGCCACAATGCAGGGCATTATCAAGCGGAAAGTGCAAAAAAGCACTTCTCTGGAACTTTTATCTCCATAAATCAACAGTGAGCTGTTTTCTGGTGTGCCCAAACCATGTCTTGTTATATTGGTTTCACTTTTGCAGTTATTTTCTGCTGTTTTTGTTGTTTTGGTACTTTTGTAATATCGTTGGAAAGGCTAAAATGCTAAAGTCATTTATCATCATTTTAAAAAACGTGATAACCTTACAATGTGACTGAATAACTCACAAGTACTGTAATACTCTTGTAATGTCGTCTTTTGCAAGAAACCATCTCTTATCAGTGTAAGAAATATGTCAAGTAACTGCACAATGTGAACAAATCGAACATTTGTTGCCCAAAACTCAGTAACTTTTCGAAGCAATTTCACTTTGTGAATATCTGCATAGAGCACACTGAAATGTCACCAAAATGGCCATACCTTAATAGGCAACTCTTTACAGTACAAGAAATAGTCTGTAATGGCAGCACTTTGCGAATAGACACACCCAGCACAAGAAACTTTTTGAAATGGCTGCACTTTGACTATATTTCATGAAATAGTTGCACTTTGCACACAATAAACTCTTCAAAATACATGCATAACAATAAGCACACACTGTAATCAGTTTTACACACTTTAAGATACTTCAAATAACTTTAGTTATGCCCTTGATACAATACGAAGTTGTAGTTATGCC
Organism: Protopterus annectens; assembly: GCF_019279795.1. NCBI lineage: Eukaryota > Metazoa > Chordata > Ceratodontiformes > Protopteridae > Protopterus > Protopterus annectens. The sequence goes on from NC_056745.1 coordinate 241,257,150, forward strand.
CAAACACAGCACTTTGCCAAAACACATACAGTTGCCCTGCTTTATTTTTGCTTACTGTGCCCTTTTCTTTTCTTATTATATTCATTTTGCTTGTTTAAGCCCTTTTCATGCCTAATGCACTTTTCTTGTGCTCGTTTTACTCTAAACATGCCCAGCTTTCCCTTAAACACACTCATTTTACTTTAAACATGCTCATTTTGCTTTACTTTTAATTGTTTCATCAAATACTTTTATTTTAAAAATTTTTTTCAGTTAACATATTTTTTGTTCTTTCCAGTTTCTTGATAATGTGGTTTGTGCCCATGTAATGCCCCTTTTTGTCTTTGTGTCAAATAAATAGTTTGTGCTATTACTCAATACCTTTGATTCTTTCTGGCTCTGTTTGTGTTTTTTTCTCTCAGTTTTACCTTCACTGTCATCTTTGCACCTCATGGCTCCAAATATTCTTCTCTCTTCCATCCCAGTTCTGACACCATGTCGCTCTCCTTTCCAGGACACAAAAGAAGAGTCTGCATGGGTTCTGTTTAAGCAGCTTTATTTTATACAAGCACATTACTATAGAGGCTTACTGACTTTAACTTAAGTAACTTATATACAAACTAACAACTGTGATCTTACATGCGCTTTCTCTCTGGCTGCTCCTTCAAAATGGCACTAGGGAATGCACGTTTCTGTAATTTATATGTGCACATACAGCCTCTCATGCTTCTTAAAGATATAGCATGCACACACTTCTTGCACTTTGATCTACAGAAGATATACAAAAAAATTAAGTGAGAATTTAGAGGAAAAAATACTTGCAAAAGAAAAACTGCCAGATGCTTCAAATAAAATGTTGTATTCATTAATACAACAGATTTATGAAAAACATTATATAGACCAAGAAACCTTGAGCCATTTGGAAAAAGAAATAACTGAAGAAATGCAAAAATATAAAGAACAAAATCTAGAGATGTTTGAAAGGTATGAAAAAGAAATGTGGACATGGGAAAGAATGAGAGATTTGATATAGTGTAATATTTATGCAAAGGAGAAATCCAAATTAATCAATACAAAAAAGCAGCCCCAAAGATATTCAAAGAGAAATACAGGCAAAGACATAGACATAGGGAAAATTTCACAGTACTAAAAATAGTATCACAAAGAGGGAACAAAGAACAGAAGATTAATAAATTAGATATTAAAAAAATAGAAGCTGAAGGTACAGAATACCTACAAAGTGCAGAATTTAGTGTAGAATGTCTAACACAGATCATATCACAGCATGATGGAACAATGAATCCCCCAAGTAAGGAGAAACAGGAGGAGCAGGAGACATCTGAGAAAGAAATATAGACATGAGAAAGGAAAAGAGATTTAATATGGTGCAATGTTTATGTAAGTGAGAAAGCAAAATAATCAATATTAAAAAAGCAGGACAAAAGCTATTTGAAGAGAAATACAGGCAAAGGCATCCAGATATGGAAAATTTACAGTACAACAAAAAGAAAACAAAGAGGAAAAGTAGAAGAGAGGATTAGTAATGCAGAAGTTGAAAAAATAAAAACTGAGGTTATGGATTACCTCCAAAGTGATGGATTTAGTGCAGAAAATTTAACTCTGATAACATCACAGTAGGGTAGAGCAACAGATCCCCAAATTAAGGAGAAACCAGTAGAGCAGGAAACATCTGACCAGTTGGCATATGAAGATGCTTTGGAGCATTCCACAGGAAACCAGTACAAAAGTCAGCTGGAATTGCACAGCAAGGGAAGGAACAGGAAACTGTGGCAACTCTGATACAGTCAATGTTGTGAAGCAATATGCCAGTGAGTTCCCATATGAAAGAGAAATGGATGAAACTGAAGAGAATGTGGCACAGGAAGATGCTCTGGAATGTTTTCATACTCGTAGGAAATAGAGAATAAAGAATGTGCCCTCAGTTTAATAGAAAATGATCTAAGAGAAGAGTTGCTTGATTTAATAGAGATGGACAGATATATTAAGATCAATGAAAGTAATAGACTACAGAAACGCAATAAAATCCAAAAAGTTAGAAATTTGATAAAACAAATGAACACAGTAATCAGGACTATACATAGAGATTCATGTGATATAACAGAAGTAAATAGGATATATTACTGTGCAGCTAAATTAATAACAGATAAAGTATCACCACAAAAATACATGGCAGTAAGGGAAAGGAAGGGGAAAAATCAAATGCCATCATGGAGGTATCGAATAGAGAAAACTATAAAGCAATTAAGACAAGAAGTGTCACTTTTAGAAAACTATCGAAGAGTGAACAAATCAACAAACATACTTGGAAAGATAGACATGATAAAAGCAATGCACAGTATCAGAACAGATCAGGATCTATCATGTACTATTGCAAATAATAAATTAAAAATATCAGTAGAGGCAGAAAACATTAGAAGATATGCAGATAAATATAAAGGAAATTTATAAAATAAACAATTTATTGATGACCCAAAACATTTTTATACAGAACTGGGAAATAAGGCTAAAGGAATTGAAGCACCACCAAAAAATAAGAAATAGACACATTTTGGAGAAATATCTGTGAAGATCTTGTTGAACATAATAAAGATGCTGAATGGATAGAAGAAGTAAACAAAAAGAACAGGAAGTTCAAATGTACAGGATATGAAAGGGGATGAAATAGTGGCCAGACAGTTTGAAGCAAAGTTAAAAAAGCTTCCAATTGGACACCCCCAGGCCCAGATGTAGTACCTAACTTCTAGCTAAAAGTATTAACATCACTACATGAAAATTTAGCCATGAGTAAGAACTATTTATATGCATACCCCGAACAGAAACCAACCTGATTAACAACAGGAAGAACAATACACCCACTTAACAGTGAACCTGCAAATTATCCTAAAAACTACAGACCAGCAACTTGCCTTCTGACAATGTATAAACTATACACTGCAATTAATGTTGACAGAGTTTATAGTCATTTAACAGAAAACTCAGTCATGGTAATAGAACAAGTGTTACAAAAGAAAGTCATATGGAACAAAGGATCATTTGTTGTTAAAGTCATGATGGAGAACTGCAAAAAGGGGAAGACTCTAAGTATGGCATGGATAGACTATAAAAAAGCATTTGACAGTAGAAGAGTACTTAAAAATGTATAAGATACACCCTACACTGATCAATTACATTACAATGACCATGAAATAGTGCCAAACCACTTTGCAGTTAAGCCATTATAAGAGACAAATTATTATTTCAGGGATAAAAAATTCATAGGGGATAATCCAGGGTGACTCTTTGTCACAGCTGCACTTTTGTCTTGCCCTTAACCCTTTAAGCTGTCTACTTAACAGATTAGGTCATGGCTACAAACTGGCTCCCAGAAAACAAAAAAGTGTAAAGACTTCTCATCTTTTTGTAGCTAATTTAAAACTGTATAGTTCATTAGAATATGAACTGAAAGCACAACTGCAAGTGGTAAAAACTTTTTCAGATGATATAAGAATGTCATTTGGTTTTGATAAATGCAAAAGCAGCCTTTAAAGCAGGACAGATGTAACACTAAGAAAACATTAGCCTGGGACAGGAATGTGATAGAAAAGAACTTGAGCAACAGGGAGTGTATAAATATTTGGTAATTGATGAAAGATCAGCAATAAAACATGAACAAATGTGAATAAAACTTAGTAAGGAATATTTTCATAGGATCATAGGAAGTTACTATGCTATTGGCCCTATGGCTCTTACAAGCCCAGCCAAGAATTTAGCCCATGTTCCAACAAGTCAGCACCCTATGCCACTGTCCAGCAGGGACATGGGTGGAATCCCAGAGTTGCACTTTCTGTTCCCCATCCAGTTATTCAGGTTGTGCTTAGAAAGGGTTAATAAGGTGCTCTGCTTAACATGGAGAGGGGAGTCTATTCCACAAAAAGGGGCGTCTCTGGGACCGTGGTTGTCCTCCACTTGGCTGGGATGAAGCCAGTACTCAGGCTTTGGTTGAATAGGGTGCCTAATGGTGCTGCAAGTTAGGCTTTGGTTGAATAGGTGCCTAATAGTGCTGCAAGTTCCTGCCTGAGTTCATGTAGGATGCAGCCTGGGATGTTATCGGGTCCCGTGGAGGCTGTATTTTTTGCCTTTGAGAGGGCAGTGGTGACTTGCTCCATAGAGATAAGGGAAGGGGGCAGGTACGGGGGATGTCCTGATTTACTGAGGGGGGGACAGAGGGGAGAAATTTTCACTGAACCTGTTGATGCCACAGACCAGGTTGAGGTTGCGCATGTTGGTTACCCGAGTATGGCTTGACTTGCGGATATGCAGCAGTCCCATCAAGGTGGGGCTTGAGATTCATTTGTATGCCAGACAGAGGTCACCTCTGAGGAGTCTGTAGGAGGCTGAGTAGAAGGACAGGACCTTTAGCCTATCTGTGTAGGATAATTGTTTGAGTCCCAGGATTCTCCTGGTGAGGAACCTCTGTGGTCTCTCCAGCTGCTGCATGAGCTTTCTGAGGTACATGCCAAAAGGGACATTGTAGTCAGTAATGGATCTTATAAGGGAAGAGTACAGGGATGTTATGACCACCTTGTCTCAGGATGAGATACCCTTACTAATAAGGTGGGCCATGTAGAAAGCTTTCCATACAATGGAGGCAATATGGTGGTCAAAAGTCAGTTTGCTATCAGGCTGGGTGCCCAAGTCCCTCACAACTGATCGTATGCTTAGGACCTTATTATTAATGTGATAATTTGTGGGGATGTCACTCTCCCTATAGGGGGTGACAATGCATTTTTTGGCATTCAATTTGTGGCCATGTTTCTGGCACCAGTCATTTGTTTTAGTGAGACTCTCTTGGAGGATGTCCACATCACTAGGGGAATTGATGACAGCACCCAGCTTGCAGTCATCTGCAAACTTGGTCATCTATAGCCCACTGGCTTTGGCCTTTATCTCAGAAAAGTATATCCTAAAGAACAGAGGCTCCAAGACCAATCCCTGGGGTACACCGCTCATTATGGGTCTACTGTTTGAGGTGGCTTCCCCTATTTTGACTAGGTGGGTTCTATCATTGAGCCAGTTTGCTACCCATCTGGTAACATATGGATTGATGCCTAGTTGAGAGAGTTTATCTATTATACTGGAGTGGGGAATAGTATCAAAGGCTCTGGCCAGGTCAAAGTAGGTGGTGTGCACCATCTTCCCCTTGTGCATGGCTTTGGTGACTGTCTCAAAGAAGTCGACTGAATTTAACAGGCATGACCTCCCCTTGACAAAGCCAAACTGTATGGGATCGAGCATTTGGAGGTTGCCAATGTCCTTGTCAATGAAGTCCATGCTAATCCACTCCATGGCCTTGCAGATCAGGCTAGTTAGGCGGATGGGTCTATAATTTCCTGGATTGGTGGATGCTCCACCTTTGTGCAAAGGGATGACAGTGGTTGTCCTCCACTCGGTTGGGATGAAGCCGGCACTCAGGTTTGGTTGAATAGGGTGCCTAATGGTGCTGTAAGTTCCTGTCTGAGTTCATGTAGGATGCAGCCTGGGATGTTATCTTATCCCATGGAGGCTGTATTTTTTGCCTTTGAGAGGGCAGTGGTGAATTGCACCCTAGAGATAAGGGGAGGGGGCAGGTATAAGAGATGTCCTGATTTACTGAGGGGGGGACAGAGTGGTGAAGTTTTCACTGAACCTGTCTGCCAGCAGGTTGGCTATATCTATGATGTTTGTGTATGTGGTGGCCTTGACCACCAGTTCTGAACAAATCTGGGTGCTTCTTTTGAGATTGCAGACATATGTGAAAAAGACCTTATGATTCTCTTTAGTAGATGTGGCCAGTTTGGACTCGAAGTTTGCTTTGGAGTATTTCACTAGTGTTCTTATTTGCTTGTTCAAGCTAAGGAGAGATTGCTTCCAATTAGGCACCTGCTCCTTCTTGGTCCTGGACAGCAATTTTTTTCCTTTGGTTATAGAGTTTATTTATTGCAGATATCTATCAAACAGGTTTACTCTTCCTTGAAGAGGATGATTTTGTCCTGTCGGATATTCATGATTCCATGCAGCTACATAAATGCTCATATAGTACTTTAGCGTAGGTTTGAACATACGTTCCAGTTCTTATGGAGGCGGAAGGGGCTGTGAAGCTGTTTATAGCTTCCTTCAGGAGGTTTAATCAGCTTTGGAGAAGTTTTTTTGCTTGACCCTAGCTGGGGAGGGGGTTGGGGGAGATAGTGACTTTGAAAGTGACCGCTTTGTGGTTGGATCTTACCAGGGATGACGACACTGTAGGGATGCTGCAGTGGTTACTTTTGTTGGTTAATGCCAAGTCCAAGATATTTCCAACTCTTGTGGGGGTTTCGACCAACTGATCCAAGATATTTGCATGGATGAAATCAAGGAATCTCTGGGCATTTGTGTTTTGAAATAAGTATATCTTCAAATCTATGGTTGGATAGTTAAAGTCACTCAGTATCAGGGTAAAATGTAGAATCTTGATAGATTCAAAGAGGTCCAGATAGGTGGTATGGGCATTTTGAGTCAAAGTTGGAGGCCTATGATTTGAATAGGTGTCTTGTCAGTTGCTAACTGCACCTGGTGTGTTTCCTGTGCATCATTCTGTTTGACACGTCTGGAGGTATGTATGTCTTTTATATATATTGCAACTCCACCTCCTTTTGCTTTGTTGCCCATGGTTGGGGTCTGAATGTATGATAGGCTAAGTAATCTGGTATGGCTGTTTTGCTTTCCACAGCTTTGAACCAGGTTTCTGTGACTGCACAAATGGCAGCATCTTTTAAGGTTAAGATGCTTCCATTAAACTCCTAGTATTTAGCAGCATGACCTTTAATTTACATTTTGATGAAATTTTCATATTGGCAGTTTTGAGCTCATGGCATTGCTTAAAAAGGCACTATGGGGGAGGAAAGAGCCTTTGCCAGGAGCCTGAAGGCCAAGGGAGACAGATGTAGGCCATCTCTGGCAAAACTTCATGGTTTGTCAGTCATGTCATCCCAGGCTGTTGGGTACTGGGTCCCCTTGGAATGACACCAGAAACTAAGCCAATTTAGAAACTAAATTTAATATTGAAAAAGCACTGACATCTAGTAACAAAATCCAGGCTATAAACCAATTTGTTCTTCCTTGCTTATCAAATGATTTATAAAAATCTGTGTGTGCCGAGACTATTTATTCCTTGTTCTGAAGGAAGTATGGGCTTCCTCAAGTCTAAGATGACTTCCCTACTTAGTTAGTAGACGATATATCGTGGTGGGAAAGAAAACCAAAAGTAGATTGCTGGATATATTAATGGCAGAAGGAATGTATATTAAAAGGCATAATAATGTGGCAAGACTGTTAAAATGTGGATTGTGCAAACATTATAATATTTAAGTATCTGGGAAGCACTGGAAACATGAGCCAGAATGCATTATAGAAAATAATGAAGTTTATGGAACAACTTGTTACCACTCCCACAAGAGGGGAAAACATACTGGACCTGATCATCACCAACATGGGGGCTCTATGCTCCAGACCAGAAGTGGATCCCTCACTGGTAAGATCAGACCATAAACTAATCTCACTGGATATTCACATCCCAACCCCACACCCTGCACAGAAAACCACAGTGAAAAACTTCTCTAAAGCAAATTTCACACTCCTCAAAACCAAGGTGGAATCCTTCAAAGCCCCCGGGCCTGTGGAAAATACAGCCCAGACCGCAGAATCCTTTATAAATGCATTCTATGAACACCTTCAGGAATGCATGGATCATGCAATCCCAAATAAAACCAAGACCCAATCCTCCAAAGGCAGGCATCCTGTCTGGTGGACCCCAGCCATAAACAAACTATACAATAGAAGGAGGAAGCTACTACATGATAGAGCAAAATCCCAAAAAGGGAAGGCATCTCTGATCAGTATTAGCAAAAAACTACGGGCATTCATAAAATTGTCTAAGGCCAGCTTCAAGAGAAAAATGGCACAGGACACTAAGGATAATCACAAGGCTTTCTTTAGTTATGTTAGGAACCTGGGTGGTAATTCCCAGATATGCTCAGAATTAGTCCAAAATGACAAAAAATACACTGAACCCACAGACATTGCCAACATCCTAGCTGGCAGGTTCAGTGCAAACTTCTCCCCCCCCTCCCCACCAAAAGGGCAAATATCTATCCCAGCAGAGTGCTGCCCCCCTGACATCTCAGATGCTCAGGTAAGAGCCGCCTCTCCAAAGCAAAAACACAGCATCAATGGGACCAGATGGTGTCCCGGGCTGCGTCCTACATGAACTCCAAGAAGAGCTAAACCCAAACATAAAACTACTGTTCAATCTCAGCCTTACTACAGGATATGTACCCAAAGAGTGGCGTACAGCAACAGTGGTCCCTCTCCACAAAGGTGGTGCCTCAATGGATCCTGGAAACTATTTCCCCATAAGCCTGACTAGCTTGGTCTGCAAAGCTATGGAAAGGATCATCATGGACCTCATAAATAAAGATATTGAGGACCTACAGACACTGGATCCTACCCAGTTTGGCTTTGTTAAGGGCAGATCCTGCCTTTTAAACCTGGTCGATTTCTTTGAAACAGTCACCAAGGCCATTGACGAGGGAAGGTGGTCCACACAGCCTACCTGGACCTCGCAAAAAGCCTTTGATACAATACCCCACTCGGGCATTATAGATAAGCTCACCAGCTTAAATATAAACCCCTATGTCACTATATGGGTTGCAAACTGGCTCAAGGACAGAACCCACATGGTTAGAATTGCTGGAGCCATGTCAGACTCCAAACAAGTTACAAGTGGCATCCCACAAGGCTCAGTCCTGGGACCTCTCTTGTTCGGTATATATTTCTCAGAGGTACAGGCTAACATGGAAGGACTGTGGCTGATCAAGTTCGCAGATGACTGCAAACTAGGCACCATAATCGACTCTCCAGCTGACAGAAGCATCCTACAAAAGGGCCTCATAGAAACAGACAACTGGTGCCAGAGTTATGGCCTCAAGCTAAATGCCAAAAAGTGTATAGTCATCCCCTTTGGCAAAAACAAAGTGCCCACAAATTACCACATAGGTGGTAATCCATTAAGTATGGAAGAAGTAATTAGGGACCTGAGGACCCAAGTTGATAGCAATCTCTCATTTGAAAACCACGTGGCCAAAGTGGTTAGAAAAACATTTTATATAGCCCACCTAATCATGAAAGGATTCACATCTAGATCAGGGGAGGTCATCATGCCTCTTTACTCATCCCTCATCAGGCCCATAATTGAGTACAATGCCCCTTTTGGGATGTACCTTACCAGACACCTGCAGCAACTGGAAAGACCCCAAAAGTACCTCACCAAGAGGATCAAAGGGCTCAAACAGAATCATGCCACATGCTGCCCTGTTAAAGAAACTCCAGCTCTACTCAGTGGCATACCGCCTGCTCAGAGGCGATCTGTGCCTGACGTATAAAGCCATGTCCAACCCGGAATTAATGGACATGCTGCACCTCAGAAAATCCAAATCCCATCGAGCTACGCGCTCAAGAGACTTGAACCTCAGCACTGAAATAAATAGGACATGCTGGAGGGACAGATTCATAACCCAGAGGCTCCCTTCACTCTGGAATAAAATCCCAGTCCAGGTTAGGCAGAGTTCCTCATTGACTCTCTTCAAGAGGAATCTTGATGAGTGGATGGGAGATCGTAGGTTTACCCCGGGTATCACTTCTGTGTCACTGTTAGACATAGGCACAGTATACTAACCTCGGAAAAGGGCATAGCAAAATTCATTTAAAATGGGGGGCGAAAGACAAACACACTCTGGCTAGGCTTATAAATGCCCTAGGGCAGATAGCCTAGTATGAACCTATGAACCTATATAACATGGGATCATCCATTATCAACAGTTCAAAAAATTGATGCAAGAAAGCCAGATATACTACTCCATGAAAAGAAGACAAAAGTAGTATTGATAACTGAAATTGCTTTATCCAATGACTACAGTGTCTTACGTACACAGAGACACAAAGTCATAAAATACCAGGATTTGCAGGCAGAAATGAGGGCAATGTGGTAGGAGGATGCTCAGACAGTTCTAACAGTAGTAGGAGCAATGGCTGTTTTGAAAAAGAATCTACAATTGATATGTTACCGATACATGTAATTCCATATGAATTGCAGGAGAAGTCATTACTGTGCACATTGCGGGTGCTGTGAAGAGCACTTCTGGCTGACATCAAAGGTTGAAATAATACTAATTTCATGAAGTTTAATCATACTTTGACTTAGGAATGAGATCCATTCCTGTCATGGTATTAGAAACCTAAAAGACTTGGAGAAATTAAAAAAGCAAAAGCGATATATAAGAAGGCTAGTAACAAAGATTATAAATAAAAAGCTAATAGCAAAGCTGAAATAAGTAATTACTCCAAAAGATGATAATCATATACAAACAATGATAGTGATAATATATGCAAACTTCTTCTAATATAATATAAGGAATACCAACAAAAAAAAATCTTTAGAGAAATAGAAGGGTAAAGGAAGTGACTGGAAATTTCTAAATGATTGTTCTCCTTTATGGTTATTTGCTAGTCAGAGTGGACTGTTTTCAGCTTATGGGGTATCCTAAAGATCATTTTCTTATTTTTTAGTGTAATTTGGATAAGATTGTTGCTTTCCTAACTTGAAAGTGAATAAGGAGAGATCTTGTTTAAATTTTTTATTGGACTAGCGATCTGTGCTGGATATATACAATATCATATCATTAATATATAGTATACGGGGAACTTTGGATATCATAACTGGAAGATGGTTAATGAACAATGAAAAGAGAAGCTGAGCAAGGATTTCTCTTTGGGGAACTCTGTGTGAGTGGTGCATATTCTGATTTTGAGCTACAAATTTTGGCACAGAATTTAACTGATGTAGCCTTTTATCTGGTTGGTAGCTACTGAGCTGAAGCCAGAAGGTAATAAATTTGTGCATGTAGTTATTCTGACCAAGATTTACAGATCACAATATTTATATGGTTAAGTCTGATGACAGAATTTTGATCACCATTTCTTTGTAAAAGTTTGAAAGCCTTCTAGGAGTCCAACTCATGTCCTCCAAAGCTATGCTTTTCAAAGCATCCTTCTGGCATTGTTTCTGTCTGGTACATCCTATGAATATTTGCCAGAAGGTATGTCTTCCTTAATGTATATAACTATTGCAATGCTATCTTTCCTGCATCACATTTGTTTATATGATACCTCACTGACATTTAAGCCCTAACCTCCTCCCACACTATTTCCTCATTCATTCTCCAAGGTGAGTACCCTACAGCTCATCCTTGGGATGAGAGTCATTTGAGCCGAATGTGGAAGCCATCATCTGCACATGAAATATCTGGGTTTTTGTTCATATGCTTTAGCTTCCACTGTGCATACATGTAGCATCTAAGGAATGTCAAGCAATGAGCTGTCACTATGTATATAAACGTCTCCATGAGTATGTAGTCATATAGCTCTGCCTCTTTGTAGAGAGCACCTCAATATGACCCCCAGACTCAAACAAAGATCTGATCATGGATGCTATCCCAGGTATAGGTTCCCTTTCCCTTCCCATGAACAGAAACATCAGGTTAAATCTAATCATTCCTCCTTTCCCCATGCCATCTATAGCAGGTGCCTGAGCCAGTAGTTGAACTCAGGTCTCCTGGGCAATAGTCAGGCTCTAAGTCTTTATGCCATCAGAACAGGCTGTATTATGCCCTTTTATAGAGAACAGATTATTCTAAGCCAGTAATTCTTCATGGCATTTTCCTTAGCCTACATTCAGTAACTTTATTCTGTCACATCATAATTTTCCTGCCTTTAATTAATCAATCTTTAAGTGGGGAAGGGGGGCAGATGAGTGCTATTTGTCCCAAGAGCGAATGTAAAAAGGATGGGCAAGGAAAAAGTGCTTTATGTTGGTATAAGCTTATATGTATCTTGTTGCAATTTAAAAAATGCTAAAATATATTCTGAAGCTGTTCTGAATGTTGTTTAATGTTAAACTACGAAATACTTCTAAACATAGCAACCCTTCCTCACTTGTGCTAAATGACCGCTCTTAGCAAGTTTATATTATCAAGGATGGTAAGCTATGTATGTCTGTATAAATGATAAGTAGATATCTCAGACGTATTCCTACCCTGACTAACCAAGAGGTAAACATTTCATAACTCCTTGAAGGCTTGTGCTGAGGTGCTATAGTTTATCAAACGTTATATTGGGTCAGTCGGTCTTAGTAGTTTGTTTTAAATTTATATTCTTGAATTGTTTTTAGGTAAACTTTTTCCCTTCTGCATGTTTTCCTGTCATCAGTGTCCAGCTGTACTGATTTTCTCTGATTCATGTCATTATATCAAAGTGTCTGGCACCAAATGCGACACAAATGAAGTTTAAGTATCAAAACTGCACTTTGAAACCCCCCAAAATGTAGTTTCATTAAACATACAAATATGAAATGATAATAACGATGTTTTTGCAGCGAGCAAACTCTCAATAAACTCCTCATACAACAGTGCAAGAAGCACAAAAGCCTCCTATATGGAAAGTAACACACACACACACACACACACACACACACACACACACACACACACACACACACACACACACACACACACACACACACACACAAACTCTGCTAAAATACAGCTGCAGTAGTTGAACAGCAACTGACAACACACATCAAAACATACAACAGCAGAACCTTTTCACAGTCTGTTACATTGACTGATCGTTTCCTTCATAATACATGCAAAATATATCTTCTGAGAAACTGTTGGTCAATACAATGGAAAGGACAAAATGCTTTAATGAAACAGAATGTGCCAAAATGCTCCCACTTTTTCATACTCTAATGCAGAAAGTGCACTTGCATCTGACTTATTGTTTGATCCTTTGATGATAACCCTTTAACAGAATGCACAGTTTTGTAAAGTGTCCTCCATTCTGCTGTGCTATGTATAGCAAATAACATTTATCTTAAATGATGAATAGCCATATTTCTGTTTATATGCACAGCATGCATTAAGTTGAAGCTGTTCCAGTAGCCCCACTAGTGTGTTTTGTTTCAGAGAAAGTATCCTCCATTTCCATGGACCCAAATATATCTATAGAATCTGTTATTAAACTACTGAAAAACAAAGCTCCCCTGTTTTCTAATGGGTACACTTAACATTATGTGGCAGGCAGAACAAGTGCAGGGTCATGTCTGGTAACAGTGAATGTACAATGAATATATTCCACAATTTTCTGGGAAGGACACTTGTAAGTTATCTAATATTTTATGTCCGACACAATGGCAAGAAATGTTCCTTGTTTTGAGGATCAGTTTCTATTTGCCCTTGAAAGATAATTGTTTCATATGTAAAAGAGAATTACTTAGTTAAAACAAAGAACCAGCATATGAACTGCTTATACTCTTTAATATGCCTCTGTTTCATAGTTTTCTCACAGTAAAATCATACTTGGCACAGTAAGGGAGTAACTAGCATTTTAAAGCTGCGCAGCAGTTTTCAGACTGGTGCTGCACCTCTACCCCCACCCCCACTCCTGGTTTACCTCCATTGCAATACATACTATCTGGCATTTGGTTAAAAATAGCAACAGCAAAACTCAGCTTACACTTTGACAACTACAGAACATGATTAAAACGCAAGTACAGACTTCTCCAAATCAGGGATCTAATAATCATCCTACTGCTCACTCAAAGAAAAAAAAATCTAGTTTTTCACATTTCTGAATTTGTGGAAAACCTTTACTTCTATTTAATTTGTTATTTTATTATTTACACTTTGTTGACCAGGTCTGCCCCACTAAGCCAATGGCCCCTTTTCAGGGGAGACCACAGAGATATTCATACTGAGCAGGGTGAACTTGGACAGGGCACTTCCCCTACTCTTTTCAATAACAGCAATGGGATCTTTTACTTCCACCTGAGCTATCACCAACTCTGGCAGATTGGGCTTCAGTTTAACACCGCAATCAGTGGACAACACACACCCTTATACTGCACTGCAGGGTCAGTACTGGAACTTTAATTCAACTACCTGCTTGGGGAATAGGCCCTACAACATTTTACACCAAAGGAGAGTGTGCTACCTGCTGAGCTACAGACACTGTGCTTTAGCTCCTAACCACGAACACTTGACACACCAAACACTTTATTGTAAAGCTTTCGGGTCCACACCCTTCATCAGTACATAGTAACTGTGTTTTCTCATCATTTAAAAAGGAGGTGTAATTAAACCACATGCTTCAGCCAGCCTATCACTCTAACCACTATTAAACTTAATTTTTAGAATTCTTTTAATTCTAACACATTATTCATATCACCTTTCCTCACACCCATCTTTACTGTACATATAACTCTAAATTTAAATCTATGGCTTGAATGCTATGAATAATGTGTTAGAATTAAAAGAATTTGAATGGATTATTAGACTTCAGGCTGATATGAGTCCAGGTTTGAATGATGCGGTTAGTTTAAATCCTGTCTTAATGAAAATGCAGCGAGAGAAAGTTTAATTCTAATTTTATAAATGAGTAGTAACTGATTTTATGATGACTTATAAATTTGTATTTGAATATATATGCATATAGGGTATATTTTTATGTATGTTTATTGTAGAAATATATGTGAATTATTTTATATAGTTTAATATGTTTTTAGATGTCCTAAATGTATTACATCCATTATACTTTTAGATAGTAAAATTTTTCTTTAAAATTTAATTAGTGGTTAGAGTGATAGGCTGGCTGAAGCATGTGGTTTAATTACACCTCCTTTTTAAATGATGAGAAAACACAGTTACTATGTACTGATGAAGGATGTGGACCTGAAAGCTTTACAATAAAGTGTTTGATGTGTCAAGTGTTTGTGGTTGTTCGATATATTTTTGAAGCAGTATCACCAGTGTTGTGACTTTCTTTAGCTCCTAACACCACACAGTGTTCTGTTAACTCACAAACACCTGTGTAGTGTGGAGTGTTATACCTCTAGCAGCCTAAACACATCCTTGCATTCCAGAGTCTTTCCATAAATAATACAGTATAATGCATACAAACCCAGAATTATATAATTTGCTAAACATTTAGAAACAAACTGTCATGTCTTGAAAATTGTACAACCTAGATCCGTATTGTTATAGCACTTTTGTTAACCATTCATAAGCCTTCACTTGACAGCAAGAAAATCCTGTATGAGTGCATGTTTACTGAGAGATTTACACAAATTTGAAAACATAACCGGGAAAAGCTGAAAGACACAACAACAACACTTAATTGTATAATTAGAAATATAAATAACACTGAATATCTCTCAAGATGTGCATCTTGCATTGCAAATATGAAAGGCAGTTTTCTCCAACAACATCTAAGCTTTCACCTGCTACTGTGTAATAGTAAGTCACTTGTTTTCTGAATTATTACAAACATATGGAAATATCTCCACTATAGTGTGATATAAATAGACATTGGCAATAGATTTTCCAGTCTCCCACCATGGCATTTCACGCCATGCCCCACAATAGCATATGTGTTTCTTAGTGAAAATATGAACATAAATATGAAAATATGAATAATAACTGAGAAAGAATGATTTTTCTACTACAAGACAGCCTAGATTAACCTTAATCTTATTGTCATTTTGTAAATAACTCCCTGCCCTTTCTAATACTTCCTAGCTGGTAAAGAAGCGTGACCCAAAAAGGTCTGGACACTATAAGGAGCTATGGGTGTTAAATGGAAGCATAAAAAAGGCACTATAGGCTTGAATGAGTACACTTTGGGGACAGTCCTAAACTTCCTTCTTTGTACTTACTGTGTCCCACTCTGAGGTTTGCAGTGCTTAATTATGTTTCGTGTATGCAGCCTTCCACTGCTCACTCCTCAGATCTCCATTACAACCTTCAGATAAGGCAGACACCTGGCAGGCTCAAATACATCTTCTTATTTGTGTTACTGACTTCTTGCAGAGACAATTCAAGGACTATTTTGGTAAATTATACAAAGCTGCTATATTTTATAGTATATTTCTTAATTTTATAGTGAATTAGGGTAAGATCTGCAAAGCATTAACTCCACAAAAAGGGACTAGTGAAAAAATAACACAAAAGATGAATATTTTAAGGCATGGGTAAGATAGTATCACTTTTACTACATTAAAATGGAAGCACAAAGCATTGTAATGTGATATGCCAGCTCTTCAAAGACTTGAGGATATTTTCATGAAGTAATGTAAGCCAGGTGTACTGTCTTCCTCTGTAAAGCTTCTAAATCAGATGCCTTGACTTATGAAAACATTCTCTTTCCAGTTCAGTCAGTCTTTGAAGGGGCAGCACATGAGTGTGTTAATAAGTAGAGTATTAATCTGTTGACATCATCCAGATAGTTACTGCTGTGTCACAAACCTCATTTACTATCAGATTTACTCTGGAACCCTGGCCTTAAGAAAGCCAACATCCTGATCCAAGCCTCGGAGTGATTAAGGTTATATTCATTTTTGGAAGAAGATGACCTGTTCCAACTAAGTACTGCATCATAGAAGTTGGGATTTTGTCCTACCCTGTTTTCTATCTCCCAGACTGGCATAGTCACTCGGCCTCGGCCACATGCAGGCGTGCCCATTCTCTTGCACAATAATCATTAATGGGGTTTATTGCCCACTTAACATCAATACTGTATACTATTTTCTTCCAGTATCCTGGGGGATCACTGTTACAGATACCAGTGGTAAGTTCTTTGTACCATGAAACAGCAGGCATACTAAAACGATAATTGCCCCAAATGGAAGTGACACAAAATCTGTAAGAGCACACATGCATGCACATAGAGAGATAGATGATACCTAAATAGATGGAAATAGTTGATGCTCACTTTATCTTATTCAGAGTCATGTAGGCAGTGGGCTCTATCCCAGATACACATACAAACATACACATGCTTGAACACACACAAACACGAACACACACACACACACACACACACACACACACACACACACACACACACACACACACACACACACACACACACTCACTCAAACACATGCACATACCACACAGAGTTGTAGGCACTGACAGTACTTACCCTGTTGTAGTTTACATACATACCTTTCATACATGATGATGTGTTGTGCTCTTCCAACACTGTCACATTGGTAGGATGGGCTAGGATCACATGATGATGTATTGTGCCATTCTCACACTGTCCCATTGGTAGGATAAGCTTGGGTCACCTGCAAAACACTCTCTACTGTACTTATTATATGCATACATATAAGTATGTGTAATAAAGGAGGAATTGTGTGTTTTGTGGGAAACTGAAGTGTTAAATAAATGTAAAAATACACAGCAACAACCATCTTTATGTCCACATGTACTCATCTGTTGTTACACATAACTGTTGTTGCATACCAGCACCTCTCCATCAGAGATGTAGGTGCTGTATAAGTGCACACACAGGAATTCCTGCATTCCCTGTTTTCCCATTTTCTGGCATATGTCATATTCTCACCTTGTGTTGCTCCATTCCCTGTCATTTTGTTGACATTGGCTTCTACCTCCTGAATATTATCCTACAGTCATGAACCTTACTTTGTTCCACCTGACTCATCTGAAGAAAAGCTGGAATGGATGTGCAGTGCTGACCAAGAAGTATCCAGAGTCTGTTATTCCATGACTCAGTATTATTTTGTATCCTTGGGGAATCCTGCTTCAGACAAATGGTAAAAATTCCAGAAGTGTGGTGGGCACATTTGATTGTTGTGTCTCTTGTTATTGCAGTGTGCCCCTTCCCATGATGGACAGCTAGTTATATAGTTATGTTCTCTAAAGTCTAGTAGCTGGGTGGCCCCTGGGAGAGGAAGGTACTGATGGAAGTTGTTGACTAAGTCTATGATATCTACTGGGAGACTTAACTAAGGCCTACAAGCGATTATTCCCACAGAAGAAAGGCACTGTCTGTGCCATACCTGTTTGGCAGTCCCCTGTTATTGTTTCTAGCACCAGATGTGGCCTGGAATAAATAAACGTCTTCTTCATACTGACAACTTCTGCCAAGGAAAGTGTATTGCAATGAATTCTGGGCTGAGCATAAATATTTTCATTGGCAGACTGCAGTAGCATTTCAAATACCAGACCATATCCTTTTTTCTTCTGACTTTTGGGCTATGGCAACAGAATAGGGCAGTACCTCCACTGTATTCTTCATTCCTACATGGCCATGCTTGAAGTATGGTTTTGTTATTGTTGGCATACTTTGCCATGCATAGGAAATGTGCCATCCATCAGGAGTATATTTCAGATCCAGCAGGTTGCCCATGATCTTCCAGTTATGTTTTCCTCAGTGGTGGTCATTCTGTGCAGTAGTCATGGCTTGGGAGGTGTTTATAGCTGCAAGCCTCTCTTCCTGTTCCTTATGCTAAGCTGTGCCAGTGCTTTCTGTAATGGTTGTACGTCTGCCACCTCATCTAAAATCCCAGCTAGTATGTTTCCCAACTATCTTTCCAAGTAAGTCACTGCAGCACTTGCTCCATTGTGGTATGTCCTGTAGTAGTGCCACTCTTGTGAAGGCGGTGGGCCCTGCTACATGATCACGTCTGTTGGAACAGCTGGAAAAACATGGCAACAGAGCTACAGCTGTTGCCTAAAGACAATCAACACATCATCTGCTCTCTAAGAAACAAGGGAGCCATGCACATGTATTAAATGTGTCTCTCTCCTTTAAGAACAGTCATCTTAATATGTAGAAACTGAGTCCATGTTGTCATTACTTTTCATAACTTACCAGTTTAGTGGAGAACATCTGTGTCACATTCAGAGGAACAGCAGAGCTCATATATGTAATATTAACATTTAGTATGGACAGCACAAAAGGAAATTGATGTTCTCATTATGACTAATGCATATAAAATCCTGTTTCTTCTTTTTCCAATTAAAACAACAAAGACAATAACAGAACACAAGGGCAACTGGACAGTAGCTCATAACAGGAAATCCTCAACTTACAAAGTTGAACTGCAGTGTTGCGTTTGACCAGTTTCAGTCATTAAGTCAGGATGTCTCACTTTAGCTAGCTAGATAACTTTTGCACATTTGGAGACAGACACACAGATGAGCCTTTAGTTGTGACTTACAACTGTGTTAAAACCTCTTAGACCATGTAGTATACAGATCAAAACCTAAAAGTTACTGCCAGATTTGTACAATGTTTTAGCGACATCTAAATATTGTATACCTATGTATTTGCACCTTTGCCTGCAGACTTGCATGATGAGAACTCATAGAAAGGTCATGGGGTGAAAAACTTGATCACAGAGGGAAAAGGTGCTAAAATACCTGACAGTGCAAGGGTGATATGCCCTGTTATCTGCTGTAGCCATTTGTCTTCATTCCTCTCCAAAGTTTAAAAGAAAATGTTATTTGTTAGTTACATAACTTTGCACTTTTAACTTTCTATATATTCCCAGTATGGTATAAATACATCAGTGGGTGAGTTTATACTGTGTTTGCAGTTTCAGAGGGTACAAAGTGTCTTTGTTCGATGCATCCTCACAATGAATACTTTGGCAGAAGGATCACCATAATTGAAAGTATCAGCGCAAGCCCATTTTTATCAATGTACTCCGAAACCAGTCCCTCAAAGTCCTTTTGCACCAATACCTTACCCAACTTAATCAACTGAATAGCTTCATTATATCAGGAATGCACACTATTTAGAAATTTAAGCAAACACCTGGCTGATAGTGTACATGAATTACCAATAAGCTACATTTTCCAAACTGGAATGTCACTGTTGTCTGGGTTCTAACTTAACATCCCCTAAGTCATTAAACTGCTGACTTAAGGGCATCAGTTATATTGAGTACTAAATATGTATTTAGTGCCAAGCTTAGCAGAGGTGATCATCTGCTGATTTCTGCTAGGTGATATTATAATGAATTGCACAAAAAATAGCTAAACTTCAGATCTGCTTTGAATGTCAGTTTCCATAGGAGACTGTATTGATCTGAGCTGGATTTGGTTTCATTTTTTTATTTGCATTTGGCTCTTTATCAAACATGGTTTGCTTCAGTATCAGGGGACTTCTTTTTTTGTCTTGATTTACTGGATTTGGTTTCACTCATTATTAAGTAATAGATTAATTGTTGCTAGCATTTATTTTTTGTTCAGATGAATATTTAATAAGACATTGTTTGCAATTAGTTAAATGATATATAAAAATGCCTGTGCTTTCGCCATGAAACTGTTATGTAAATAGACTTGAGGTCTAACGTGCTTGAACATTTGCCAGTCCTTCACTCAAAATAACAAAATAAAGGTGCCATTGAAGTTTTATTTGTCTTTATTCCTGTTGTGATGGTGTTTTCGGATGTGTGTGTTTTGATATTTAATTTATATTATCTGATCCCACTTATGTGACGTTACATGTCAACACCATGCGATGCATTTTCGCATAGATTCATCTGAGGCAACAAGTTACAGATTGAACCCAGGCATAAGGAGTTTATTTTTTAACCATCATGCAATACAAGTTGGTTATATTCACTCACTACAAGAAGAGGTAATAAGCACAAACTGTCTGCCTTATCTTATAGCAGATTAAAAGATAAAAAAACTTCTTAACTATAAAGCACTGGACCTCGTCTCTACTTTAATACTTAAAAAACAGCCCTGGGTATGTTATACATGCTATCTCAATGTACTGAAATCCAAAGCTGCCCCAGGGCAGCACTTATAAGCTCTGTTGTACAAAGAATCATCTGGCACAGGATTATAGCCTCTCATACTCACAAATTGAAGCAAAGTGCTGTATAGCTCTTAGTGATGTATACTGCTTCGGATGCTTAAAAATGAAGGAGTGTTACCCCGGGTACATGGCCAGTATGCAAAGATTTGGTCTTACTTTTCAATTTCAATTCTTGTGTCTTTTATACATCAAATTAATTCCCATATGAAAATCAGGAACACTGATCAGAAAAGAATTGCATAATGAGATGAGCAAATGTATAAAAAGAAGAAGGTGTGATGATTTGATAGTCTGTTGATAGACACTAATCAGGGTGGTATTAATATTTGCATTGTATTTGCATATGCATAAACTTGTCTCTTTTAAAGCCACAAGGTACAGCCTAACCGCTACAAAAATGTGAAAGTTTCTCCAGGTAGTTAACTGAAATGAGAATACACTTGGAATAGAAATTAATAAAGAAGGGCAACAAACAAAATATGCTAGGCATCAAAGATACACTGTCATGGGGGTTCAGTGACAAGACAATCATGAGGAAAGGACCCATATACTTTATAAATTGGTAAATTGTTAGCTAGCCACAATGCAATTTTCATTTGTGTCACAGGTTTTTATAATTATGGATAGGCCCATGAAGAAATACTGAAATCTGTGACAAAAATAAATAACTAAATAATTTTCTTGAAGATAGCTATTCATGTATTTATCTATATATTATGGGTGATAATAAAACATAAACATAGTTATGGTGATGATGCAGGAATACATAATGTCACATATAATCTGCTTTTACCTTCTCCAACACACTTTTCAAAGCTCAGAAATGGGAAGAGGAATTCATCGTGTGTGATCTGGCTGCCTGTACATAAACAATAATGCTTATTTGAAAGCACTGATACATTTGTGCAACAAAATGATTTCATCCTGAGCAGAAGCAGCCAAAGTATACAGAAAAGCTACTGTCATAAAAGTGACTGTAGTGTTTAGTTCACTATATCTGTATTTGTCTTGGGGTATAACTGCATTACAATAGTCCTAAGGTCAAGTACAAACAAATAATGTGTATCTAAAGGCA
The DNA here is from genome assembly GCF_019279795.1 of Protopterus annectens. Taxonomy (NCBI): domain Eukaryota; kingdom Metazoa; phylum Chordata; order Ceratodontiformes; family Protopteridae; genus Protopterus; species Protopterus annectens. The sequence goes on from NC_056745.1 coordinate 241,278,973, forward strand.
TGACCGTCACTGCTCTTACTACCTAGATAACAGAAGAAGGCACTGTAGTGCTTTAAAATGGTTATGCTTCAGGAAGAAGTATAAACATTTTAAGGAGAGAATTCCAGTAGCATAGTTTTGCTAAACTGAAATGCAGATATTTTATAATAGTCCCATAACATTGTAGCAATATTTCCAGTGTTTTGTCTTCAGAGGATAAATGTTGTGTCACAGCTGAGAAGCAAATGAAGTTCTCTGGGTCATTCTGTGTGAGAGAATATGAAACATTAGCTAAACAGCCCATAAGGCAGTTATCTGAAAGGACGTGCAAAAGAACAGATGTTCTGGAACACCTCCAAACCTCCAATCAGTAAGAGAGCACTGCAGATATTGTTCTAGACATAGAAGGATTGCAGCTCTCTTCATCTGTGGATCATAGCCTGAATATAGTGCTCATCTGCAGAGTATGATTCATAGTTTGGTGCAGCTGATTATCTTGCTAATGTACATCCAATTATATGACCTGTCTTATAAAGTCACACTGAAGAATAATGGGAATGCCTATGAAACCTGTACTTCCAAAGCAAAGATAAAAAGTGCAGCAATTACTTTCATTGTGAGAAAAGATTCCACAAAAATTGTGAAAAAAGATTCCACAAAAAAATGAACAGTCAAAAGGTCACCAAAGCACATATGAACTACAAAAGTGATGCAGCTGTCCAGAAGGTTACTGAAAGGAACATCAAACGTCTACTGCACACTATGCATCAGAAAATGTCTTGTATAGCTAAGCAGAAACATCTGTTAGCTGACAACTTCAAGCTATCTGAATTCCTTAAATTAAATGGAGCTTCTCTTTGTGTAACTTTATAGTTGAAAAAACTTTCTGAAAAGTGATTGATACAATTACTGAGCAAATGCATATCTGATGAACTTAGTGTTTTTTCTTGTGTGTATGTGTGTCTGTGTATATGTGTGTGTCTAATTTAAGCTATAGCTACTGTTGATTGAAGTACCATGTCAAAACAATGGCCCTGTATGCAAAAGCAAAAGGCCAACATGCACTGCACTGTCCTAGTAGAACTATTGTGAATCTTACCAATTATTTTACTCTATATATAACTATATATCTATATCTATGTATCTATCTATATGTGTGTGTATGTATATATATATATATATATATATATATATATATATATATATATATATATATATATATATAGTTTACTATTATAATGTCGAGGTGAGAATGCACCCATATGAAAAATTCAAACTATACATGATCAAATGTTTCATATGGATGCATTCTCAATGTTCAAATGTTTATTTTAGCGAATGTACTGTGCATTCACTAATATAAATTTGAAGAATTGTAGAGAGATCACGGTACAGTGCATTTAGGGAAATGTCATCCCTTTCCTCACTGTAGTGTGATCATGGAGTTGGAATATATAGTTAGCAGGGGGTGTGGGGGTGCAACCCCCACAGGTAGATGCAGGGGGGCTTGCCCACTGCAAAAACCTGATGCCAGGTATAGGAGTTTACAGTATGTGAACTCTTATATGGACATCAGGTGCTGTGTTCAAAAAATTCATTCAGCAGATTCAACGTTGTAACTCATTCTATTTTTTTATGTTCGAGGTTTACTTTTGATATGTCTGTCGAAAAATTATTTTGACATTTGACATACTTGAACTTCAAAAGGCTGATACCATAAGATTGAAGTTTTGAAACTTCGAACGTGTTGAATGGAGATTGCCGTACAGTGTGGAATGGGATATTTACTGTTTTCCACACTGTCATGTGATCTCAGAGTTGGTATATTTAATTAGCAGGTGGTGTGGGGGCACAGCCCCCCACGTGGGGGGTGCAGGGGAGCTTGCCCCATTGCAAAAACGTAAAAATAATTTTTTTGTTTTTATTTTTTTATTAGGTTTTTGAAGTTTCAAAACTTCAATCTTATGGTCTTGGCCATTTGAAGTTCTGAAGTAGATCTATATATATATATATATATATATATATATATATATATATATATATTATATATATATATATATATATATATATTTTTTTTTTTTGTATGTTTAGTACACTGATCCAGGTGTCTGCTGAAAATTCTAAGGACCATAGATATAATCCTGAGAATAGCAGAACTACAAATTCAAATGTAGGGAAAGATGTACCTCAGAATATTCCCTACGGTACAGAGATCTTGGAGTAAGTACATACATAGCAGGATGTGGGGAGTGAAACCCTCACACTTATCAGTGGTACGCAGACAACCCTCACCTGTAACATATTTTATTTTTTTAATTGTGACATTTAAAATTCATTATTTTTATTTAAATCATTTCACATGCTTTGCACCCACAATTTTATGTCTTGCAGTTGTAATAGGGAGCCATCTGATTTATCCAGAGGTCAGGAGCAATGTTAGCCAACAATATAAAAAAAAAATCACACCTGGAAATACTGCAGACCAAAATGTGATTTGTTTTATGAAATTAAAAATAGTTTTTTTAATAGCAGGTGTATGTCGATGTTCATTTGAACATGTTTCTAACCTGATGAAGGGTTGGAAGGGTGGGCTAATGTTTAAGGTGTTTGCCTTGCAAACACAAGATGCAGGGTTTGAGTCTCACAAGGGATAATTGTCTAGACTTAAAATGGTTAGTTAGGGCAGTTAGCCTAGTACCAATCTATGAACCTATGTTCATTTGAACAATTTGAAAATGTTTATGAACTGAAGGACATATATATATATATATATATATATATATATATATATATATATATATATATATATATATAGCCTGAAAGTTTGTGATTTTATTTATGTGTGGAATTTTGTACCTGGCCCTGTTGACTTTTTAAAAAAGGCTGTCAAAAGCAGTGCATTACAAATGTTAGAGAAATTATATAGGACTGCTGTAATGACTTTAGATTTGCTGGCAGTAAAACATTAGTGTTTTATTTTGTTGATACAGGTTGTTGGATCCTAATTTAACAGTCTGTTTTTTTTACAATATGACTATGTCTTCCTCCTCATTATCTGGTAGATAAAATATCTATGGCTTTAGTCAATTTTATTCATTACAGTTTAAAGTGTCATTTAATTGCCACAACTGCCTTAGGATTCTGAATATCGAAACTTCACACACACACACACACACACACACACACACACACACACACACACACACACACACACACACACACACACACTGTATGCATACAAATCAAAGAGTAATTGTTCAGTGGAATATGGTATTAAACATTTGCTGACAATCAAATCAGTGATCTTGTAGTTTGGGAGCATGAAATTTTCAGACCCTAAATTATTATATATTTTTTTATCTCTTTGCTGGCCTTTGCTCATATTGTGGCTAAAGGATTACATAAGAACAAATATTGTTTTACTCAGTGCTTCATATCTCAGATCATGGATCCTTCATAGCAAAATGAAAAATCTAAAGGCTATAGGTTTTTTAGTCATATATCTTTGTTCAGATAACTGGCTAGTTTTTTATAAAAACCGGCAAAAAATTAACATGTTCTGCCAAGTAATCTCTAGCTCAGCTAACATACATGGATGTCTCAGATTACCTTGCTAGTTCTGCTAAAAGTAATCAAATTTCCCATGAGTGACATTAATTTATTTTCTGATTGTTTTAAAACCCATTTTTATGCCAAAGATACAAAGCTCATTACAATAGACTCCAGTAAAATTACACATGTAGGAATTATGTCAAACACCATTAGTGATCACAACCCAGCCTGTGTCATACAGAAACATACTGAAATTTATATATAAGCATCCAATATAAAATAGTCAAAAATGCAACTAATATTACTAAAAAGACCTTCTTGTCTGTTAAGACTAGCCAATAGAAACCATTAAAAATGCTACATTTAGATAATGAAGTAGCACACTTAAAAAAAGCTTTCTCATTATATTAAACTCCCTGGTCCCACATCATAGAAAAAAGATTAAAATCAAAACCTGTAGCATTGATTACTCCAAAAATAAAACCAAATAACAGCGATAAATCATAGAAAGCTTGTGTCTAGAAAAAAAATCTGCAATAATATCAGCACTTGTGAATACAAACTAAGAATACAACCTAAAAGCTAAACACTACTGTACGAGTCTAGAGGAATCACAGAAAAAAAAAACTCCAAAATAAATTGGTCAACAATCAATAACCTTGTACAAACTGTAACATGAAAGAGTGCCATCTTGGGAATTGGTGAATTAAATTGTACTGTAATGGATCACTTTACATGTACCGTGGGCAAGGATTTTTCAGGAGAAATACAGTAAACCTCATACTTAAAAGGGTGTGATTGGTTACAACACAAAGAATGATAGAATGATTTCAACCAAATATTAAAACAAGCCATTCAACATTAAAGTGATACAACTTTATATTCTAGGGGTTCTGTCGTGTGACTCGAGAGACATTTCCCTGTGAGATGCATTGCCGAAACAAGAAGGCTGCATCAGTCCCTAAGGACAGATATCTGGCTGTATCCTAACAGCCATGCTAGAAGAGCTGCACATTCCTTATCTTCATTCAAGGAATTAATTTATTTGTTTATTTATTTGTTTTATTTGTTTTCAGAATGTTCTGTAAACAAAATGAAGAAATAAGTTCATTCCTTGAATGAAGATAAGGAATGTGTAGCTCTTCTAACGTAGTTGTCTCTGTTAGGATACATCCAGGTAGCTGTCCATAGAGATCGCCACAATGTGCTACTTTTCCTTACAGAGCATACAGCTGCAGCAATTGTGCTTTTTAGCCATACTGCTCTACAGCAAATTGTTGCTGCAGCTTTCTGGTTTCGATGATGTAGCTCACAAGGAAATGTCTAGTGTGTTACATGCCAGAGCCCATATTCCAGCTATAGATGTTGAGGAGAAAGTCAACTAGTTTTATTTGAAACTACAACACCGACTGTAAATAGCACCAAAATTATATTATATTTGTCATAGGTGTTTGGAATTCTAGAATTGATAGTCAAAATTCATTTGCAATAATTGGCATGCTTAGCCTTTGACTGCAAAATCAAGTGGGATATGGTCAAGCAGAATTCTGCCAAAATTATTCACTGGCCATATTAAACAATTTTTTACAACATTCTAAGAGATGGCTTTGCCAAATGATCAGTACCAAAATCACAGTGACTACATACGTTGCAGAAAAAGTGCAGCTCTATACATTCTACAAAAAAAAAAAGACTTGGAGCCAATTATGGGTTAGACGAGCAGCTTCAGAATCAAATTAAAGAAATCAAGAAAATCCTCCATGCTATCAATGTAAACTCAGTAATGCAGTGCATGGAGCACTGTGGTTGATCTACAAAATTGGAAAAAAATATAAATCTGTTACACTCTTCAGTAGCATAACACCAGACTGTAACAACAATTCCAGAGGTGTGTAACATTTTTTGCAGTTGAGTCTTAGGCAAGGGATGTTGATTGACTCTCAAATGTGCGTAAATATATTGGCACATATTTTTGTTTTGTCCCTGAAATTTTACAGACATTAGTCTGTTAGTAACTTATTTAATTAAATTAGAATGGTATTCAGAACCCATCCCTGATATTTTTCCTCCACTTTCTGCACTTACAGCACTTGCTAAGTGATTTACTGGCTTTAAAAGCTAGTAAAACTTTTTTGTAGCACTTAGTACATGGAGTAGATACAACTGAATGCACTACATAGAGGTATGATAGGGTCACACTAATCATAACCCATTATTATATGTTCCCAGCATGGATGCCAATAATCACTTCTCACTCTAGAGGTGAATTTCTTGGCATCCAAGTCCCAAATATGTTACAACATGGTTATGAATGGTGACTCAGTCATAACCCTCTATATTCCAAAGAAATACACAACGGAGTGAAGAGCAGATTTAAGGGATTAATCCTGGTAAAATGGGTGCCTGAAGAACTATTAATACATATTCGTGATAATGTCCAGGATATGGCAACAAAATATTCCAACTAGAAAGATTATTAAGATGGTAAAATTGTTTTCTGTGGATGCTTTAGCACTGACCAATAAAAGAAGGAGGGTAAAGGCAACAGAGATAGGGAAAATATGTCAAACTGAATACACAATTTAAGGGAATAGATAAGGAACTGGAAGAGGATAATAGAATGTGAAAGGCAATGTGTCATTTTATGAATATTGATGATATTAAGGGAAAGTTCCAGTAAAAAGTGCAAAATAAAAGACAGAAACAGCAGGACCTAGCAGAAGCAGAAGATATTGAGAAGAGATGGTCAGAATAGACAGAACTATATAAGAAGAACCCTAAACTCAGTAAAACATATGATGGTGTGTTGTCATAACTGGAGCTAGAAGGTTACAGGAAGTGTTGGGATTCCAGCTGAATTATTTAAAACATTCAAAATGGTGCTGTTACATTGTTGCCTGGAAATTGTCAGCAAATGTGGAAAACACCACAGTGGTCACTGGGTTTGAAAAGATCATTCAGGCCTGCTGTGCTAAAGTCCTTGAAGTCATGAAGGAATAGACTACACAATAATAAGAATGTAAATATAGATAATTTTCAGATAACCTTACATGCAGTATCCAAACAGTCTATTGGCAACAAACTGCAATTAAATATAAGCAAATGGCATGTGGTATTTATGGAAAAACACAAAACTTAAGGCAGTATATGAACTAAGTGGATAAGTGGAATGAGTTAAGAATTAAAGCTGATAATTATTTTAGTAGAAATTTTTGTCAGCTGGACAATACAGATGTTGGGAATATAATGAAAGTTGCTGTCTCTAACTAATATCAGCTAAATATTAACAAACACAAAATAACACGTTTTAAGTAACACTACTAGCAGTCAGCTTGTCTCATTCCATACATATGAGATAATCACATATCTAGAAAGTTTAATTTATCTAAATACAGAGCCATAAATTTTCTTGGCAAATTCCTGAATATTGTTGTAAAGATTATGGAAACTACCTTTCCAACTTCCATTTATAACCATGAAATGTATTATTAGGCATATTGTTACCTTCCCATTCAGTTTAATGCCAAAAATGAGATATATTGGCCAGATTGTGATTAAAACAAAATTCAGTTTACAAAGTAAAAATCAACTTATAAGTAAGGGCATGGCATCTAGGTCCAGAGAAGTAATTGTACCATTGTACTCAGCCTTCATCAGACTCACAGAGTATAAATACCCCTTTGGTATGTGCACAGTCAATACTTCAGATAACAGAATAAAGTGACTGGAAAATAGTATTGTGAAATTCCAGATAAAAAAATCCCGAGCACTCACAGCTGCAGGCAATAGATGAAAATCCAATAAAAACTCCAATAGGCACAATGGTAACAAATGTTTAATAGTAGGCGCTTTTGCAGTTCTCCTGACCACTTCTTCAGACTGCAATCATACAATACAACAACATATTCAAATACTAAAAACTGGCAAATCACAGAAGATTAATCATATGCTCATTAAGAAGTTAAAAACATATGCTCACATATAATAACATTTTTTTTATAAATACAGGAATAAGTTCATATCATTTCAGCATTTAAGTGCACAAGCTTTTAGAAATAGTTTCAAAGAAACTTTACTGGTGGTTTGTCTGCTTTGAAAAACATTATCCACTTCTGCTCATTGGCCTCTGTAACATTTCTCAAATCCCCTCCCCTCGTATTGTCACGTATAATTTCTAGGACAAAAAATTTAAAGCTGTGTTCATTCCCTTTTTCCATAACATGATGGTGCTAAAGCATTTTCCAACATCTTATTTTTAATATCTCTAAAATGCTCTAGTATCCTTTCTTTTAAAGTAGGATTAGTTTTGCCTATATAAAACATATGGCATGTTGTACAAAAACTAAAATAAAGTAAATTTCTTGTTGTATAATCTGCATAGAAATTAAATTCAATTTTACTATCTAACTGATGGTGTATAAATTATCTACCACTAAAAATATGCCTACATGCTAGGCAGCCTCTACAGGGATAGGTCCCCAGCCTATCAGAGTATACAGTTTTCTTTTCAGAGCTACCCTTGTAATAAAGATGTCTTTTTAGAGATTTATTATTCATAAAAGAGAAACTTGGCTGACTAGTTGCATAATTCTTTAACTCTTCTGTGGTACTTAAGATGTTCCAATTTCTTTTTATAATATTACAGAAAGTTCCTACATCATTAGAGTACGGTAATGTTACTCTCAAATAATTTCTTGGGTCCTGATTCCCAGTCTCTGATCTCTCATTAGTCCTGTCTTCCCTACTCACTCTAGCATTATGTTCACCATAATATGGTCTACATCTATTTTGTCTATACGACCATGCATTATTAATACAGTTATCTATGTCCTTCTCCTTATAGCCCCTATCCAAGAACTCATATTTTAGATCTAATAAAGCTAATTCTAACTGTGAGTCCTCATTATATAAAAGCATGATTCTGTATACTTGTCCTTTTAGTACATTGTGTTTAACATGGTTAGGGTGCATACTCTTGTTATGTAATAAATTGTTTTTCCTCATTGGTTTTCTGTATAAACTAATTTGTATTCCTTGTAATGCATCCTGATTTACCTTAACATCCAAGAAATCAATCTCATGACTCAAATATTTATAGGTAAATTTTAGAAAATCAGTTGTCTCATTAAAATACAGAATGAATTCCTTCAACATTTCTTCTGTGTCATTCCATAACAAAAAATGTTGTCTACAAAACGTGCGTACCATTTTAGAGAGTTTTTAAAAATTTTTATTTTGGAGAACATCATTAGTTTCCCATTGTACTAGAGCAAGGTTGGAGTAGCTATTGGCACATGGTATGCCCATAGCCACGCCAACCCTCTGTAGAAAAAAATCATCATCAAAGGTAAACACATTGTTTTCTAAGATAATGTCTAATAATGCACATATTAATCTAATCTTGTTAGGATTGACACCTTTAAAAAACAAAAATGTCCTTATCTTGTCTATACCCCATGTGTTTGGTATGACCGTAAAAAATGATTCAATGTCTAGAGTCACAAACATATAATCTCCATTCATATCCATAATTTTGAGTTATAAGTTCTGTAAAAACATTTTTGTATCTCTTAACACAGTATCACAACTTTCTAAAAAGGGTTGTAAGTTAGTTATTCTCAACAAATATGGAGAGAGGCTCTGTAGACCAGCCTCTGCTGGAAACTATTAGTCGCATTGGTAGTATTATGAGTTGTTTATGTATCTTAGGTAAACCATACATATTAGCCACCAATGGATGTTCAACAGCAAAATATTTAAACAAATATTCTGAAATCATTCCTGTAATTAATACATCAAAAACTAAGAACGAAATTCTATCAATAATGCCCGTAACAGCATTTCTAGAAATGCGAGCAGATGTATTTTCATTATTTAAAAGACATCTCATTTGTTGCAAATACAAATCTTTATCTAATACTATCACACCCCCACCTTTGTCACCAGGTCTAATTTCAATGCATAACATTTCTTTTAATTCATGCAAGGCTTGAAACTCTATTTGAGACATACTATAATAGATAAATTTAGTGCCTTTACAAAAAACTGCCCTTATCTCATTCTCACAAACCTCTAACAATGTTTCAATAGTAGGATGGGGTGGGGGAATAAATGTACTTGGTTTCTTAAAGATATCATAACATTCATTATCCCCTTTAGACATCGTTTGTAGTGTTAATTTTCTGCCAAATAATTTAAATTCTTTAAGAATATCAACTAAATTTGCCTTCTGTGATGGTATAAAATTCATACCTTTAGCTAACAACATTATATGAGCATTAGATAATGCAAATGATGAAATGTTTATAACTGAACCTGGCTGTAACTTTTCCAGCTCTTCCCTTTGCTTCTTGGGTCATTCACACTGTTTAGATGCTGGACTCTGCCTTTCCTCCCTCGATTTCTCGAGCATTCTCTTATTGGTAATGGGTCTTTCAACAAAAAACGATTCTCTTGTGAGGAGGCATAAGTACCATTTCCTCCTGAGTTAACCCGAGTTGTTTTTGGTCTCATGGCTCTCTCATCTTCATGTACTGATATATCCTTTTCAGTAACTAATTCAGTATGTATTTCAGTGTTTTCCATAGATGGCTGCCATTGCCTCTGTTCAACCGGATGCTCTCCTATGCTCTCTCTCGATGACGTATTAATCACTTCTGTTGCAGCATTCGGAGGTGAAATAGTGGGATCTGATGATACGGCTGGAATATTTACAGTCAATATTTTTATAGGTTCTGCAGAGTTATTATTAGTATTAATAGTATTGTAATGTTCTTTCGGCCAGGAAAAAAATGGCACCTTTCCGAAAGTCACATAGATCTCTATGTAGTTTCCAGATCTTAGTTGCCTGCAAACGCTTCTCATACATAGTAATATTCTTATATAATGAGTCCATCTTATCACAGATAATATCAGCAGAAAAAGAGTCATATATTTCATTCTGTAGTAGAATTATTTCATTAAGTAATTCTTCTTCCTGGGGTTTAAAAAGTCGATTAAAAGATGCATATATTGAGTGCTTAATTTCAAATTCAACATCTGCCACTGCCTCAATAATTCCGGATACGTTTGTCCATAACTAGGCATGGTGAGAACCCATAGCCCTCTTGGAACTATTTGATGCTTAAGTGAGGCTTCAAAGTGGAAGCGTTGCTATTGCGTATGCTTAAACTTATACAGTTTGTCTTCCAGTATTCTGAATTTGTCTTGAAAATTTATCAGTAAACGTTTATCATTTAATTCAGGCATAGCTTGCCGAAAGAGGATTATTGGTAGCTTCAAGAATCTTATTAAGTCGTTGCTTCTTGTTTGATATTAAACCAACCCCATTCATTGGGCTATATGGAATTTCAACCTGTACTTGATTTAAATTCCCCTCAGCCATGTTCTGTATCAGACAACAGTAAAATAAAAATATAAGCACAGTCAATACTCCAGATAACAGAATAAAGTGACCGGAAAATAGTATTGTGAAATTCCAAATAAAAAAATCCCGGGCACTCACACCTGCAGGCAATAGATGAAAATCCAATAAAAACTCCAATAGGCACAATGGTAACAAATGTTTAATAGTAAACACAAACAGAATCAGAACTACTAGATCAAAAGACCTACATTTTTCTTGTCACATGAACATGACATGTTGGAGATAGAAATATGTTTCTCAGAGAATTACCATTCTGTAGAACAGGCTACCTGTCCACCATGTGAAGCAGAGTTCCTCCTCAATCCTTTTTAAGTATACCTTGGACCAATGGGTGGATAATTGGAGATTCATCCCTGGTCTGGCACCTCTGTTTCTGATGAACAGAAGCAGTCAGTAAATCACCCCCCCCCCATATAAATAAAATTTGTGGGTCACATTTGGGTTGCCAGCTAGGTTTATAAGGACCCTAGTGGTTGTTATCCTAATATATACCTATGAGCCTATGAACCTGTAGGGAAGAAGAAAAGAAAGGAAAATAAAAGTTAACCCTTGAATGGCTCGTTCAGGTTTTTGAAGGGGACAACAGTACGTTTCAAGAAAACAAGCCTTGGCAATATTAATAATATTTTCAAAATATTGGCCAAACTTCATAATACTTCATAATACAAACTTCAACATAGGCTGAAATTCTGTGCAAGACTTTTGCAGTTAAGCAAATCACTGTCTCTTTAACTGATATCAGCTAAATATTAACCTCAACAGCATGGTTTGGTATCACAGGGAGACATTAAATATCCAGATCAAGACATGCAGTGTTTATGCACAGCTAGCTGTGCTTCAGTGTACATAGTAAGCTATGAAGCAATGTAATTGAACCTAGCCATGTCATAAAACTATGTAGTAACACATCAATATAGTGCAGTTCATACACAGACAAACAAGACACAATCTGTAGAATGGTTATGATCTTGCAACTACCAAAAACATGAAGGTAGACTCATACATCTCAATATAATTGTAGGTTATACATACTATTCAAGCCTTTAGTGCCTTGCATTTTACAGTGTTGCATTTGATTTACATTATTTCCTGGCTCAGATGTATGTATACCTCCTTATTTCAGCTATGCTAGTTGTGGAATCCAATAGTGTGTATTTGCTGATTGACTGAGTTATGCTAAGACTCAGAGGTGCTAGTTATTGGGCTCACTTCCTTCCCAGGCCTTCCTTAACTACATTCACATTCCTATGCACAATTCTAGTACAACACACTTAAAGGAACACACGACCACTACTTGTACAACAACAAAAAAAAAAATCTACACTCATAGTATATTGCTATTTACTCCATACAGTCAACAACTAAATTCTTATTGAACTATATTACTCTGTACAGGACCCTAACTATTTTGTAAATCAAAAACACCAATTATACAATGACCCCCCATTAATATTCCAAAATGTGCACGCTAATTGGTCAGCGTGCACATTGTAAATCAGACTTATACTAATGGTAAAATGTCCGGTCGCCCGGACGTTTTCCATTAGTATGTCTTTTTTTTTTCTTACAGCAATGGAGAAAGCAAGATCTCTGTTGCTTTTTAGAAATTGTCTCCCTATGTTAAAGGAGTTTAACATAGCAAGACAGCTTTAAAAAAAGCAACAGAGAAAGGAAGATCTCCATTGCTTTTTTTAAAGCTGTCTCACTATGTTAAACTCATTTAACTTAGTGAGACACTTTCTAAAAAGCAACGGAGATCTTGCTTTCTCTGTTGCTTCCACCCACAGCTCTGATGTACTGCGTAAGCATACGCAGTGCATCAGAACTGCCACAGAATACCGGACAGCTGTGGAAGGGCAGCAAGGAGGCATTATACAATGCCATTATTTAAGAAAACTAAGTATTTTTTTTCTTAAATAATGTTATTGTATAATAGTAATAACCCACTTCTGGTTGTGGGTAATGCTGGATTTACCCACGGTTGTCTTTGGCCACTCAGACTTCACCCTTGTGACCAAACCATGCCAACCATGGGTAAAGCCAGCATTACCCACACCCAGGCATGGGTTATTGCTAAATGACCTAATTATTAGCAAAAACATCATGCATTTTTGCATTAAAATATCCTCACTCTTTATTTTTTAAACTCAATATTTTGTATTCTTCTTCTTCTTACCAAGCAAAAAGCATGAATCAAAACCAAGGATCCACATTACCCTCAATAAATACATTAATTTTCCATGGATATTCCAGCACTGACTCATTAAATCCAGTTTACAGTTCTGTAGTTGCCCCAACTTTCACCATACCTACATTGGATATCCATAACAATTTCACAAGAAAAAATACTACTAGTTGATGTGAATGTCAGTTGGTTGGGCATAAACGACTCCCCTACATCTCTTGTGAACTTATTTGGTTTCACACAACTAATTAATAGTCCCACACATTATAGCAAGATATCAAATTCCCTATTAAATTGGATCCTAGTATCAGACCCTAGCAAATATACCACCACAGGTACAATATCTGGCTGTCTCAGTGATCATCTCCCAGTCTATACAAGCAGCCATCTCACACATCCACTTAACTAGCATGATTATAAAACAACTCGCACCCTTCCAAGTTTAACCCAGAAATGTTCTTTATTAACCTATCCTCTATTAACTGGAACTTCTTAAATACCCTCCCCTTAGTTAATGCTGTAGATGAATTCAATAGAACTTTCCTGAATATCCTAAATAGCCTTGCACCTCCTAGAAGGAAGTGACTAAAAACAAATAATGTGATCTGGCTATCCAAAAAGAGAGTAGAATGCTAGTAAAGGGTATCGAAAAAGTATGGAAAGAATGGAAAAAATATAAAACACCACAATATCTTGAAAACTTCAGAATGATTCACAATTGTACTAAAAAGCAAGTTAATGAAGAAAAAAAACTATGCTATAATAACTTTCAGAATGATAGTAAACACAACCATAAAAAATTCTGGACAGCCATTGAAGAAATATTGCATCCCAGCCATAAATTCAGTCCTAATTCCTCTACCAATAACTCATTGCTCATAAGTACTATATAATTCAACTCTTATTTCATAGATAGTATAGCATCTCTAAATAAGTATTCCCTAACATCTAATCCTATCCCTGCCCAGCAACCACGTAAAACTACATGTACTTTCAGCTTCAGACCTGTGCCCACATCCTGTATAAAACAACTCTTAAACTTAAACCATGCTCTACTTCAACTGATGACCTTCCAAGTGATTACCTTAAAATATCAGCAGATAGCATTGCCTACCTTGTCTTAATCCTTATAAATAGCTCAATCCAGGAATTCCACATTCCCTCTCTATGGAAAAAGTCACATGTTATCCCTCTGAGCAAAGGAGGAAATTCAACAAACATTACTAACTTTAGACCTATAGCAGTATTACCCCCCCTTCAAAAATACTTGAAAAATGTATTCAAAAGAATTCCTAAACTATCTCCTGCAGGAAGAACTTCTATCCCACACACAACATGGTTTTCATCCTTCCCACAGTACTAACACTACACTTCTAGCCTATAAAGACATGGATAATAAAGAAGAGAAAATGCTAAGCTAGTCTCCTCCTTATTTCCAGACTTATCTAAAGCCTTCAACACAGTCTACTTCAAACGTCCTCAGTAGGCCTCTCTCATCCCACCTCTTTGGCAGGGGCGGCTCGTGGCATAGGGCTGCCGGACTGCAGCCCCCTCAAAAATTAAAAAAAGAAAGAAATTAAACGAAAAATAAAAAAAAATTATTTTTAAAATTGCTGGACTTCGATGCGCATAGACCGAGTCCCGACTTATCGGTCTATGCGCATGCCCATCCCCATAGGGGACACAAGGGACGTCTGTGCACTTTTACAGTGCACAGACCCAGGAGTATAGGGCGCGGTCCGGACTGCAAGAGGAGCAGCAGGGACTCGGGACAGAGCCTTAGGGATCTCGCCGGAAGGAGCATTGGGATCTCGCGGTCTTCAGTGTTGAAGGATGTATGTACGTTAACTGGATGTATTCATTCAGGTAAGGTGCCTTTTAATTTACTATGTTTATTGAGTTTGTGCTTTTTAATTTACAATGTTTATTGAGTTTGTGCTTTTTAATTTACAATGTTTATTTGTGTGTGTATGGTGCTTGTGCTTTACTGGAGTTTGTGTATGGTGCTTGTGCTTTACTGGAGTTTGTGTATGGTGCTTGTGCTTTACATGTGTGTGTGTGTGTGTGTGTGTGTGAAAATGCCCCAGGTGCTTATGGTGGTGTGGTAGGGAATGCCTCAGGCTTGAACCCTGTACCCTGTATGCAGGTGTTAAAGACTTGAGTTCACCACCATTTGTAAAAATTTCAGATTTTTGCCTCATATTCGATCTGATCTGTTCCTCATAATATCTGTGGTTTGTAAATGTTGCAATGCTTGATATTTGATGGTGTAGTAGTAGCATTGTTGCCTCACAGCTGCAGGTTCTTGGGTTTGATTCTTGGCTGGGGTTCCTTCTTTGTGGGGTCTGTATCTTCTCCCTGTGTTTGTGTGGGTTTGCTTTTGTGTCCTCCCATGTTACAAAGACATGTCTGCATTATTTCTTCCTTGTCCTCTGCTGAAAATTGTTTATTTGTTCCAAGTCAGACTGTCCTGATTAAAAATGTTAAATAAAATTGACAGGCATTTGAATTTCAGACTTAAAGGTTTCTGAATGTTTAATTCCTTGCGTATTTGATGGTGCAGTGGTAGTATTGTTGCCTCACAGCTATAGGTTTTCTGGTTTGATTCTTGGTTGGGGTGG
Source organism: Protopterus annectens (assembly GCF_019279795.1). Taxonomy (NCBI): domain Eukaryota; kingdom Metazoa; phylum Chordata; order Ceratodontiformes; family Protopteridae; genus Protopterus; species Protopterus annectens. The sequence continues at coordinate 241,294,736 of NC_056745.1, forward strand.
CTTCTGTGTGGAGTCTGCATCTCCTCCATGTGTTTGTGTGGATTTGCTCTGGTGCCCTGCCATTTTACAAAGACGTGTCTGCAGTTTTAATCCCTGCTGAAAATTGTTTTTGTTCTGTCCGCAGTAAAATTGACAGGCATTTGAATTTCAGACTTCAGGTTTCTGAATGTTTAATTCCTTGCATAATTGATGGTGCGGTGGTAGTATTGTTGCCTCACAGCTATAGGTTTTCTGGTTTGATTCTTGGTTGGGGTGGCTTCTGTCTGCATCTCCTCCCTGTATTTGTGTGGATTTGCTCTGGTGCCCTGCCATTTTACAAAGACGTGTCTGCAGTATTAATCCCTCTGCTGAAAATTGTTTTGTTCTGTCCGCAGTAAAATTGACAGGCATTTGAATTTCAGACTTCAGGTTTCTGAATGTTTAATTCCTTGCATAATTGATGGTGCAGTGGTAGTATTGTTGCCTCACAGCTATAGGTTTTCTGGTTTGATTCTTGGTTGGGGTGGCTTCTGTCTGCATCTCCTCCTGTATTTGTGTGGATTTGCTCTGGTGCCCTGCCATTTTACAAAGACGTGTCTGCAGTATTAATCCTCTCTCTGCTGAAAATTGTTTTTGTTCTGTCCGCAGTAAAATTGACAGGCATTTGAATTTCAGACTTCAGGTTTCTGAATGTTTAATTCCTTGCATAATTGATGGTGTGGTGGTAGTATTGTTGCCTCACAGCTATAGGTTTTCTGGTTTGATTCTTGGTTGGGGTGGCTTCTGTCTGCATCTCCTCCCTGTATTTGTGTGGATTTGCTCTGGTGCCCTGCCATTTTACAAAGACGTGTCTGCAGTATTAATCCCTCTGCTGAAAATTGTTTTTGTTCTGTCCGCAGTAAAATTGACAGGCATTTGAATTTCAGACTTCAGGTTTCTGAATGTTTAATTCCTTGCATAATTGATGGTGCGGTGGTAGTATTGTTGCCTCACAGCTATAGGTTTTCTGGTTTGATTCTTGGTTGGGGTGGCTTCTGTCTGCATCTCCTCCCTGTATTTGTGTGGATTTGCTCTGGTGCCCTGCCATTTTACAAAGACGTGTCTGCAGTATTAATCCCTGCTCTGCTGAAAATTGTTTTTGTTCTGTCCGCAGTAAAATTGACAGGCATTTGAATTTCAGACTTCAGGTTTCTGAATGTTTAATTCCTTGCATAATTGATGGTATGGTGGTAGTATTGTTGCCTCACAGCTATAGGTTTTCTGGTTTGATTCTTGGTTGGGGTGGCTTCTGTGTGGAGTGTGCATCTCCTGCCTGTGTTTGTGTGGATTTGCTCTGGTGCCCTGCCATTTTACAAAGATGTGTCTGCAGTTTTAATCCCTCGTCTCTGCTGAAAATTGTTTTGTTCTGTCCGCAGTAAAATTGACCGGCATTTGAATTTCCAACTTCATGTTCTTCAGAATACATAGTAGCACAACCTTTTTTTTTTAGCAATTTTCAAGTTTATAAGATGAATATTTTAAATTTGTCCCTATTTTTGGGACTGTATTCCCCATTATTGGCTTCCAGGTTTTGTGCTAAGGTTGACAGCTATGGCAAGAACTGAATTCACTGAATATGTTTGAGGGCTGTATTCCTCATTACTGGGTTTGTCCAGGTGTTTTGTACTAAGAGGTTGAGCTATGGTGAGAACTGAATTCACTAAATGATAGCCATTTAAGTTTCAGTCTTCCTCTTTTTACAAAGCAGCTGATGTGGCGAGTGGTATGTTACTCTGACTGTTTTTGCTCAGGGACCTTGGCAGTAAAATATATGGTGGCAACACAACATTTTATTCTAGCAACTTTCCAAGATTATACAAGCAATGTTTAATGTGTCCCTGTTTTGGGCTTTTGACCCCCAATACATTTTGGCTTTTTCCAGTTTTCTTGAGCTGCGAAGTTGAGATGCAGTTGAGTATTGAGTAGATTTTACAAGGAACTGAGAGCTGCAGGGGAATAGAAGTTTAGTGCTTTGCCAAGTTAATACTATAGCACAACAGGCTGTGTACTTGCTTTTGATGCAGAAGGTTGTGGGTTCTACTCCGCAAGGGGTAGATGCTGCCGCACTGAGAATGTTCTCCTTGGTGAAGATACTAACTATGAGTTCGTTATCAGTTTGCCATCCATTTCCTTTTGCAATATTATTACTAGCTTATCATTTTTTTAATGTAATATAGACAATTTATTCCTGCAGGGCAACAGACACTTTATTTTTCGATGAAACCATGAAATATAAAGGTGATTGCTAGCAGCAACCACTTCATTAGTTACAGATTTCTTTAATGTGGAATTATTTAGATGACTGACTTCAGAGATTGTGCATATTTACTGATAATGGACTGTAGAATTGTGCATATTTACTGATAATGGTGGACTGTGGAATTGTGCATATTTGCTGATAATGGTGGACTGTGGAATTGTGCATATTTACTAATAATGGTGGACTGTGGAATTGTGTATATTTACTAATAATGGTGGACTGTGGAAGTCTGAGTAGACTTTTTATGATAAATGTTCTCAACTGGGCAGTTTTGCCATTATGGGTGCATATGGTTTGTTTCATTGCTTACTGGAAAAATGTTCAAAACAAATTTAAAACATCCTGTAACAAGTGTACTGTATTGTACAAGGAATATAATTTTAGTACAATGAGGAAGGTGTATCAAAGAGCACATGTATGTTTCATATGCAAGGAGCCTATGATTCAAAACAGCCCAAAATTAATCTTTATCTGCCACTGGCAAAATGTATTTTCTTTGAATGTGGGTTTCAATGCTGTTTCAATGAATGTGAGTTTCAAGGGCAGAGAAGTTTTAATGCTAAGTTTTCATTGTGAGACTGCATTGCTTTGTTTAACAGATGACTTAGTGTTTGTGCTGTAAAATACAAGATAAAACTTTCAAATGAAGTCCAACTCATCATAGAAGTAAAGCAGTATGCACATTAGTGTTTATGGTAAATGGAGTGAAATAGCCAAGTATAATGGTTCATTGGAATGGCTGCAGAGGCTCCATTCAACCATTGTTTTGTCAGGGGAAGGGCAGCAAACTCAGACAGGCCCAGCTGAACTATACCTCCCAACTGTCCAGATTTTCAAAGAATGAATAGATTTTTGCTTCTTATTTTTGGTTTGTTCATAAAATTTGTAGTTTTAATTCCTAAATGATTTGCCAGAAGTCACTCTAAGTTTCAGACTTCATAACCTTCAGAAAAATGCATGTTAAAGTAAGAGCTGTTGTATCAACTGTCTCAATTTATACAAGAGCAATTTTTAGTACTGTTTATATGTGCCCCAATATATTTGGCCTTGTTCTGATTTACTGCATTAACAGGTTGAGAGGTACATGCAAATAAATTGCTTTATAGAATTAGGCATAGCCAACCTCTCAACTGTCCCCAATTTTTGGCTCAAAATGTTGCTCTTCCCCCTTATAATCCCTCCGCAAAATAGCAATTTTGGAAGAAAACATGGAGGGTTTACAATTAAGAAATAACTGTAATAATCAAAGTTATAGATTACTTGAAATGCATGTAGATTCTTTTATATTTTGTCAGCTGCTCAAGGTAGCAGTACTAATATTAAAGTGTCCCTTCTTTGACAGGTAGCAGCTGTATTGTGTGTCTATTTTATATTTTTGCATCACGTTTTGTCCATTTTTCATAAAATTGTGTTTTTGGCAAATTAGTGACATCACTAAAGACTGAAGTTAGAAAATGACAGACATTTGAGTTTCAGATTTTATACCCTTCAGAAAATTCATACTAATGCAAGACCTATTCTATTATCTTTCTAAGTTTATTAGAGCAATATTTAAAAATTGTCCTTATTGTTGGGCCTTTGTCCCACTTCTGTGTATGGCTTTGTCCAGATTTCTTGCTCTTGAGGTTGAGAGGTATGACAAATGTGTCAGGGCCATCACAGTCAGCCAGTGAGATTTCAAATTTTGACATGCTTTTTGCACCCATGTAGTGACTCTGGATGTGTCCAAGCAAGGCAAGGAGTAGTTGTATCTACCTTGGATGGGGAGGACACACTGCATAAGTACTACAGTGGCTTTTCATCTGTCCTTGATTTTGCAGAATGGTCTGGTTTCTGTCATATTTTTGTACTGTTGATTTATGCTTATTACTCAAAGTGCCTGTTGCTCTGTGTTTTTAAGTAGCAATGCTTTAATGACCATAAGGTAAGCTTGTCTGAGATCGTAAGATGCAAGTAAGCTTTAATAAGCATACTGTTAAAGAATTGCCAACATTGAAAGCCTATCTGTTGTTGCCATGCAGAGAATACTTGACTAGATAATGTATAAGCCTTGGGTATTAAAGGACAGGATTCCATTATTTTAAAAAGCTCATTACACTTGTTGGAGACTTCCAGTCAGCTCTACAGACTTTACCCGTAAACTAAACAGAATGCCAATCATGTGTGGTCCATAACCTGTACAGTAATCCTTTAAGCAATGTATCTTGAGCTTGTTTCTTGTTTGCTTTTCATTTTTACTTTTATCATGTTTTCCCATGAAACAAGTTGTCAGGCAGCAGGTCTTTTTGGATAAGAAACATTTTTACAAGTGGGGGCATCACATAGATTTCTACTTTCAGCATGTTGCTTGGTACTTTAATAAAGCTGAATATATTATAATTAGATCTGCAGTGCAAGGAGAAGTGGTTTGAGTTGAGTGCTTCTGGTTTTTCTTATACTTGATTTTGACTGGCATTCCAGTAATGTATTTAAAAAGTAATTTATTTTTTCATGCCTCACAACCTTTTGTTTCCATCTAGATATTAAGTAAGCTGTCATGCAGCCAATGCATTGAAATATTTTTATTCTTCTACACTTATTTTTGTCTTGATTGGACTTTCATAATGATGGTTTGCCACCCAGGGCAGCGTATTTAATTAAAGTTAGTTTTTTGTGGTTTTGTGCATAGCTCCTCCCCTTTATGGTTGACCACACCCCTTCCCTTTGACCCCACCCATTCAGCAGCCCCCAGATTTGAAGTCACCAGCCGCCACTGCTCTTTGGTGAATCATTTGTGCACCCAAACCTAAATTTACCCATATGTTGTACAAATAGTTGTAATCTTAGAGACATCTTACTGTTTTGTAGGCTACGCTATGCAGATTTGGGAAGCTACATTATCTGGATCTGTAGAAGATCTAAGGAGGCACAAAGTATACTTAAGGTGTGGGGTTCACTGTTTTTGTCTCTCATAGAGTATGCTTAAGGTGTGTGGTTAACTATTTTGTCTATCTTCCTCATGCTGTGCAGCCTTCTGTGGAATTCAGATTACAAAGATTATCCGCAGAAATATATATGCTTGCATATGTGTCATGTGAATAGGTCCCACTGGCAACACAAGTAGGGTACAAGATCAATGCAAACTGTCCCTTTACATGCCAGTAACTTTTGTCATCTTCTAGCTAGACTATGTTGGTGAGTACATCAGTCATATACATACACTTGTGTACCAACCAACGTACTAGGTTAGGGCCATATCACTATATCACTGGCAGTTATCAAGGTGACCCAGCTGTGGACAGCAGTGATGCTTTCCTTACTGTAGATATCCCTGATGGTACCTACACCTGCTGTAATACATCACTTTATTGCACTCATATAGCAAACCTCCAAAATATCTTCCTTTGACTCTAGTTTGCTATAAATATGTAACTGCTTTGTCAGTACCTGTCAGTCTACCTACCCAGTAGTATACAGTTTGTAAGTCTATGTCAGGTGTTTGCAGGCATCTGCATGTCTGAAGGATGAAGTGTGCGGCAAAGGCTGGGTAATTTAAGTTGTGCTAAAGATGATACCTTCATATAAGCACATATTACAGCAGTGTTGTTAATATGAACCATAGTAGCTATCCTTGGGGACATACAGAAGAAGCAGGCTGACAAAGCCAGTGAGTTTTTGGTGTTCCTGCAGACAGACAATGGTTTTAGGGTTATCACTAGTAGACTGGATGCTGGCATCAGGTTGGACCCACCCATAAATGTCTTGGTAGATTATTCACCAGTTTCTTTCCTCTTTCACAAGACGTCTGTGCAGTATCAATGCACATAAGCACTACTAACTGCAACAATTTTGGCTATATATTATTTTAGGTGCCTCAGGTAGCCAGAAATGTCAGGGTGGCAGCAGATGTAGATTCAGTCTGTATTGCACTTCTTGCATGGACACCTTTTGCATGCATGCCACAGGGGTGCAGTTTTGGTACAGGTATCCATGCTCCCTCTTTTGAGATTTTTGTTTTGTTTTCACAGAGCAGACCACTGTTACAGTGACATCTATAGAGACTGAGGCACATAAGGGACTGATGGCAGCAGTGCTGGGACTGATGATGATGATGAAAAGAAATAGAAACCTGAGTAACAGTCTGATGACACAGTGGCATTGTTTGTTTCTGGCTGTAAAGTCACCCCTAATACAGACAGAATTTGTGTGGTCTGACACACAGATAAACATGAGTCTGTACAGTTTCAGTGCTAACCATCCCAAGTGGGGTGGAGGTCCTCTGTGACTCTGAATATCAGCAATGGTCTCCAAGCAGGCTTTTAAGAGTGCCTGATACTTCTGCATGTCATACTTGTCTCCTGACATGGTGGTGCTACTAAGGATCTGTCAGCAGATATACCTCAGTATCATCCAGGCCCTATTTTCTTTAACTCAGCAGAGCATGGACCTCATTGATGTGTTGTGTGGCATCTGTGAGTAAATGATGGAAAGAGATATGGTAATAACCACATCCATGTCCACCTCTGTGCAGAGGATTGTCAGTGCCCCATCACCACTCACAATGACAGTGTCTTCCAATGTTTGGATGTTTGGTGTAATATATGTACCAGGGGTGGCTATATAGGAGGGCCATCATCGGGTATACAGTCCTCACCTGCATCTGGATGTGTACAAGAGTCTGCTACCCCTCAATGCGAGTTGCTAAAACACTCAATTTCCTTTTACAGGGCACCTCATGAGTGAACTTCTTCTAGGTCAGGATCTGCAGTCACACACCACTTATTTCAGGGATGATCCCAAGTTTAAGTGCAACAAGGTAACATAGTGGCCAGAGATCTCTATCATGAAATGAGACTCTGGCCACACTGTAGGAGTAAATGGTCTATGGCACAGATTACCATCACCTGTAGACTCCTGTCTCTACATCAGGCCTCAGTCAAATTGCAGTACTCCCATCCCATCATTGAAGGAAACTGCCAAAGACGCTAAGTACATAGCAAAACAATCAAGAGCACAACACTCCAGACCAGTGCATGGACTACCAAAGCAGATGCAAAAGCACAAAAAAAAAACAAAAAAAAACAAACAAACATAAACTTACACTCCAAAAAGTATGTGAACTTCCATTTATTTAATATAATATAAAAACAAGCAAACCGTTTTTTTTTCCCAACTAACTTCCTCAGTGCAATAAAACATTACTATAGTCACCACACCATTATAAATAACTTCAGTGACACATAATCATTCAGTTGCTCTATTAATCTATTAATAAAACACTTAAAGCCATTATCAGAATAGATAAAATTTATATAAACATTAATTGAAGTAGACAGGCTCATTAGCTATAAAAGAATAAACAGACTGATGCATTTCTGAAGAGGGTGTAATAAATATATACTGAAGGGAAAAGTTGCAAAGTCAGAATTTTGAATTGCAATATTGCCATCTAAGGGCCTTTTGATGACTGTGTTTATATTTTCAATTCATTTGAAAAAATCACTTTTAAATTTTCATTGAAAACTGATATATAAAGAGTACCCAGGTTAAAAATCCGTAACTTTTCTTTCCATTCCAACAAACTAGTGTACCTAATTTACCCTGAACTAGTAAATGGCAAGTTGTCCAAATCAGCAAATGTAAACAGTGTTATGAGGAAAGTAAGAATTTGTCTGTGTATTCTGTCCCTCCTGCATCTAATATCACTTAAATGTTTCCTGATTCAAAATTTTCAGAGATATCTTTCATGCATTGACATACAAATGTGTCCCCAGTAGTAGCAATTACCACAGGTTAGGAATCGTTTCCATCTATCTCTCAAAAACAGGTGTTGGTCCAATATTCTCAAGATATATGGTCTAGGATTTATAAAAAGTCATTCCATGGCCATGTAAAGTGCCTATTATCCCACGATTGAAAACTCGATTCAGAGACATATTTAGTCACAGTGAGGAAGACCTTATTACTGGTAATTTGCATGACTCTGAATCATCCGTTTATCACTAGTGCTAAAAAGCACTTTTTGGTGGCAATTACCACTCCTGGTTCATGCATCATGTTGAGACAGGCATCTCCATTATTTACTCTCTCACACAAATGTAAGCATTCGTGCACACACACACACACACACACACACACACACACACACACACACACACACACACACACACACACACACACACACACACACACACACACACACACACACACACACACACACACACACACACACACACACATATGCATAACAAATAATGATCAAGAACAATAAATAACTTCTACATGATATAAGTTCCACTTCCAGGCATTACCTTTGGTTATTGTTTTAGTCTCATAGCTGTAGCTGAGTAAACTTATTTCCACAGTGCCAGTACTAGCCTACTAGCTAAGTGGTGTGGAATGGTGTGCTTCACAAACTATACCTCTAGATTCAGAACAGGTCTTTTGGAGCAAACACTGCAGGTATATGCGAAACTGTTAGCTAGTTAACTTAACATTTTGGGGGATATATACTATTTCCTTGTACAGTATTTATTTATTAAACAGTCAACATTGTTGAAAAACTGCCTTGCATAGAAAATATAAAATAGTTCAGAAACCACACCAGAGATCAAATAATAAATCTGACTATGAAGCCAATTAATTCACATGAAAGTCACATCACAAAGAAGCATGCTGTTATATTTATACCCCATCTATGCTTTGATTTAAATTTTTTATCATGACATCCACTGAGGTTTCATGTTCACAAGTCAGCTTAACATCAAGATAAATAAATACAATTTAAAAGGAAAGCAAATATCAGAAGAAAATGACTCTGAACATTATAAATAAAATATCAAAAAATATGCCTCACCTTGGACAGCAGTGAAGTTTACAGTAAAAGGGATCAACTGCTCTGCTAGAGCAAGAAGTAATTTCTGCGAGATTGTACTGCTTTTAGAATGTCCTTATCCTTTAGCATTTTCTATATCTAAATGGCATAGAAAAGTTAAAGTCTTGGCAAAAGGATTCTGGGCAAAGATAAAAATATTGGGGGTCAAAGGCCCAGTATCAGAGACAGACTTTAAATACTACACTTAGAAACTTACAAAGTTGCTTGAATAGCAGGTTTTATAATTCCATGCATTTTCCAAAGGATTAAGTCTGACATGCAAATATCTATCAATACATCATGATTTGGTCTTCATTGATTTGCATTAAACCACACACTCTAAGAGGAACAGATCAAAAATATGAAGCAAGAATCAGGACATTCTGCAAAATTCTGGGCAATTGAAAGGGTATATGGAAGGTCCTCCTTTTCCGGTTACCTAGTATAATTTGTGTGTGTGTGTGTGTGTGTGTGTGTGTGTGTGTGTGTGTGTGCGCGCGCATGTGCGTGTGTTCCACATCATTCACTGCATGTAGACAAACTATTGTGCAGATGATTGTTTGTATTTAATACTAGGTTTCAGTTCATTTCATGTCTATTTAAGGATATGAAAATAAAACAGAATAGAGTCCTTACCCATGGACAATTTTAGTAACTGTTTGCTCGACATCAACAAGCTACACAATATTTTGAAGGTTAGATACAGAGTTTAAAAAAAATCCTCCAAAATGTACAGATAGTAAGGGGAGGGAGTTTGCTTCACTTTATTGTAAAAACAAGATAGAATTGGAATGTTTATAAATGGCTAATTTCATACAGTATTGGTCATTAGGGAACCTTATACAAGGTAGACATGCTGTTGGTTTCCACGGAGCTATATGTGCTGTATAAAGACTACTGAGTATTGAAACATCCACAAAAATGAAGCAGTGAATGGTTAGTCTATATCTGACCATCAGTTACAATACTGCAACATAATCTGGTTAGCCTATATCTGACCATTGACTTACTAATGTCCCAGCCCTCAAGCGTACACTTAAAACTGTGTCTATAGTTTTTCAGAGCCATATGCTTCCCACAAGTCTCCTTGATGCTGATATGGGTAACTTCCAAATCAGTTAAACTATGAACAATTTAAAGCTTGGCAGTTATAATACGAAAGAGAAGGATAGGCATCTGAAAGGCTTAGAAAGACAGCTTAGTACTTTAAATGTCAAACCATATAATTGATTTTGAGCTTCCAGCGGCCTTATTATTAATATACTTGAAATATATACTGATAAACAGCAGCATATCAAAATAAATGTTTCAGAAGTTAGCAATTGATGTTTGAAGCCCAAGAAGTTAATTTGAAAGCCCATAGTCTGAAAAAGCAAGGCCAGGAAAAAATCATTAATTTCTTACAAAATGCACTGGGATGAGATTGTCTTTTGAGTTCATTCAGGATTAAGACTGATGATATACCCTTTATTTGGTGGGCATTTATGGAGGAGATATTTGGATTCCTCTCATATTTTTAATGCTTTTATTAGATTCTTATTTAAGACATAGGTACACATAGATTAATAGAAACAAAAAAAACATATTAAGATTTCACATTATTTTCATACATTATACATTCATTTTTATTTTCTTTTAACTATCATTATTCACTCCGTTACATAAAGTGTTCAGTTCCTGCCTGCCTTCCCTTATACCTCACTCCTCCTCTTAAATATTATTCTGTATGTATTGCTCCCACAAATTCCTTTTATTTCTATGTAATTTGCTCCTTCGTTTTTCTAAACATTTCACCTCCAGTTCTTTTAGCTCCTTTACAATATTCGGTACTTCAGTTATAGCTAGTTTAGATATTGATTGTGCAGGGATTAAGTTTCCCCTCCCTTTATCTTTGGCATAATCTGCAGAGTAGGTATGCCTTGCACTTTGGTATAGGTTATCAGACCACATTTAAGAGGCTGAATAGCGAAAATAAAGTTGATGCTTCCTTTAAAATTCCTTACAATTTTGTCTGTTTGTCCATCTAGCTCCTAAAGTCCTGAAAGACTGATGAACTCTAGAAATTCTGGTTACTTTCATTATTTGATCAGGGAAGGGATGAAGATTTTAAATTTAACTGTAGGAAGTAAAGATCTACTGGCAGAGGAAGTAGTACACATTTTGCAGTTCAACCCCTTAAAAATGCTGACTCTGATTTCTTCGTACAGTTTAAGCCGATTAATAAGTTTAAGTTGATTATTAGTAGCACTGGGCACTCAAGTGGAGCACCAAGGATTTTCTCCTATAACCATATGTAGGTAATGCATGGTTGACCCATCAGATTCTTATCAGGTGACGTTGCTTATCTCCTTGAAGAGCTTTCTTCAAATTTTGTTGGACAAATAACTCCCTTGTATCATGACTAGATGTTTTCTGATTAGTGTGAGTATGTATGGGTCACACTGTGTAAGAGCTAGGAGCAGAAAAGTCACATCCAAGCTTCTAATGAAGTTAGAAGTGCAATTTTCACTAAATAGAAATATTTACATGAGTCTGACATTTCTGGGGATCAGATGTGAAGTAGACTGCATAAAACGAAACAAAAAGATAACTTAATTCAAGAGGGTTAAGAGAAGATGGGCAGAAAAGGAACAATTTATGTAATGGAGTGAATACTTATTTTTAAAACTAAAATATAACTATACGTTTCTCTAAATTTGCCTTTAAACATTCCATTCTCTTTGAATGATTTCCTACTCACATTCTACTTTGAACAAATCTCTGAAACCGTTCCCCCCAAAAAAACAGAGAGCTACTGCTTAAATTGAAAAATAAATTCAAACCTGACCCATTCTCCCTTCGCTCTTACTTCCATAACTTGCAGCAAAGGTTATCGATAAACTTCTCACCGATATACTTATCTTGTTACTGTCATCACAAACTGTACCCAGACAATTCAAGTATGTACTAATAACCTTACTCTTAAAGTTACCCCCTCCCATTTTCCCGCAGGACTACAGGCCCATTTCCATCCTTTGTCTATTACAAAAATCTTTGAAAAAATCCTGTACAGTCAAATAATGGAGCATATCGATAATTATGAGTTACTCATAGACCCACAACATAACTTCCAGTTAGGCCTCTACGTACTCACTGCATTACACACCAGTGAAAACACTATATGCACTAGCATGAAGGAAGGACATCTATGTGCTACCATATTTATTGACCTTAGGAGGGATTTTGAAGGAGATGACAATCCGTTCCTCATTCATAAGCTGCACTGATTACATTTCGGCTCAAAGATTACTTACTGGCTATTTGACTACCTCTACACCCATACCATCAATATTTAAACATGAATAAGCCTTCCTCCACTGGCACTTTTTCCTTCATGTGATCCACAAGGCTCTGTACTTGAACATATACTTTTTTCTCTTTTTTATTAATGACATAATTTTAGCTATTTCCATGTAACTCCATCTTAGATTGCTAATGATGTTCTCCTCTACCACACTGTTCGACCTTTGAAAAAAGTGAAGCAAACCTTCAGAAAGCATTATTTTCTATTTGTGACTATTTCATGCAAACAGGTTACAACTGAATTCAGCTAAATCAACAGTAATGCTTTTCAGAATTCTGAGAAAGCTGAAGAGCAATCACAATTATATGAAAAAAAAAATTCCCAGGTAACATCCTATCAGTGTCTTGTCTTTCTCCTGGATCCTTTGCTAATCTTCACTACTTACACTCAATTCTCATGCTTATTGCTAGTACTCATGACTGACGCTGAATACATTGGTGAGAAAATCCTCACTTAGCTTAAAGCCTGCTGCATTATCTCCAAATAATTAGCTTATGTAGCCATAGCTGTTCTTGCAAAAGGGGTGCTTATCCCCAGACTAGAATATGAGCTTCCTCTTCCTTGCTCTTAACTCATTCACAGCACTAAGTTCTGCAGACCACAATAAGCAAAATATGTCGATTCATTATCCTTGTGCCATCATGATGAACATTACTGTGCAATGCTGCTCTTGCCAAAGGGCCTCCAGCCACTGCCAGAGCAACCTTACTTCTATTTTGCCTCGCTCACAAACTTCAGCATAACAGGCTTTGCCCCTCACTATCTAACAAACTTTCTATAAAATTCTCTGCTTATATCTTATGTGATAACTTGGGCGGGTGTTCTACCTTACATAGGCCTTATTTAAAATAAAAGAAAATAATTCAGGAAAATATCTTCAAGAAAAAGAGTCCAGCTAGCTGGAATAATTTTCCAAGTCTCTTAGAAGTAAAACCAATAGTCAGGAATATCTGAGCAGCAATTAGTGTCATTGTCACAGAGACAATGGCTCAAAGGTTCATAGGTGTATACTAGGCTGACAACCACGAGGGCTCTTAAAAGCCTAGCCATGCAAGCCAAATGTGACCCACACATTTGATTTATGGGGGGGTTACTGACTGCTTTCATCCATCAGAGACATAGCAGCCAGACTAGGTGTGAATTTCTGATTACCTATCCATTGATCCAAGTTGCACTTAAATAGGAATAGGGAGAAACTCTGCTTCACATAGATGGGGAACCTGTTCCAGAGAATGGGAATTCTCTGAGAAACAATATCTGTCTCTCTAGCATGTCCTATTTATGTTGCAAATTAAATGTAGGTCTTTTAATCTAGTAGTTCTGATTCCCTCTTAGAAGTCTGCATGATACTGAATAAAGAGACAGGGCTTTGAGGCGATCAGCGTAGCACATTGTGTTTGCTCCCTTTATTCTTTTTGTAAGGAACCTTTATAGAAGTTCCATTTAGTTCATGTATCTGATCAGGTATATACTGAAGGGTGCATTATACTCTATGATGGGCCTGATGAGGGCCACGTACAATGGTATGATGTCCTCTCTGGACCTAGATGCCATACCCTTGCTTATAAGTTGAGCAACATAGAAGGATTTTCTTACTACCTTGGAAACATGTTGGTCAAAGCCTGGGTTACTGTCTATATGAGTTCCCAGATCTCTGACTACTGAATCAACTTTTAATGGTGTTTTATTGATGACATAGTTATCTGGTGTGGCTGACTTCCCAAAAGGTACTATAATGCATTTTTTGGTATTTAGTTTGAAGCAATGGCTTTGGCACCAAGGGTTTGTTTGTATTAGACCTCCCAGAGGGTGTTATCACCTGGATTCAATGAGTACTCCCAGTTTGTAATCATCTGCAAACTTGATTATCCAGAGGCCTTTGATACTGGCTTTGATATCCAAGAAGTGGATTCTGAAGAGGAGTGGGCCTAGCACAGAGCCTTGAGGGACTCCATTGATGACCAGCCTTTCTGTAGAAGTGGCCTCACCAGTTCTAACCTTCTGGGTCCTATCAGTGAAGCAGCTAGCTATCCAGTGTCTTAGGGTTTATACCTAGTTCCATAAGTCTGCTTACAATGCCTGAATGGGATATTGTATCAAATGCTTTAGCTAGATCTAGGTAGCCAGTATGCAACATTTTGTCCTCATCTATTGCCTTAGTGACCTTTTCAAAGAAGTCCACCAGAGTCAATAAGCATGACTTTCTGTTGACAAAGCCAAACTTGAGATGGATCCAGTGTCTGGAGGTCTCATATGTCCTTGTTGATAATGTCCATGACAATTCTTTCCATGGCTTTGCAGATAAGACTAGTCAGACTAATGGGTCTGTAGTTTCCAGGATCTGTTGAAGGTCCGCCCTTACGAATGGAGATGACCATTGCAGATCTCCTTTCATGTGGCATAAAGCCTGTTTTAAGTCTATAAATAAATAATGACTCCAGGGGTCCTGATAAGTCATATTTTAGACTATTCAGGAGGCATACTGGGATGTTATTGGGACCTACTGAGGCTGCATTCTTGCTTTAGTGAGTGCAGCCAGTATGTGGTCCCTAGTTATGGTTGGAGGGGTTATGTTTTAGATTATTACTGAGAGGATGGTTGTGGGTAAGAGGAATAAAGTTGAAATTGAATTTGTCCACTAATAGGTTCACTATATTACCAGGCTCAGTGAATGTGGCACCACTCACCACCAGTTCACCATCAGCATATTGCTGTGTGCTGCGCTTGAAGTTTCTGTCATAGCTGTAGAAGGCCTTATAGTTATCTTTCACCTGGGAGGATATCTTAACTTCAAAGATGGCTTTGCTTGGCCTAATTATCCCTCTTAGTTGTCTATTTATTTTGATGAGAGAGTTTGTATCTTTATGGAATTACCCTTTCTGATTTCTGCAATATTTGTATTCCTTTTGTTACATACCCTGTTTAATTTGGGATGCCACCAAGCCAGATAGTTCCTGGGGCTTACTGCTGGTAGGTACAGCAACCTCTATACAGCCATTGACATTGTTGTATGGAGTTTCTGAGATTAATTTTGTATAACCTACTGTGTTCTCAGGGTTTGGAAGGACATTAAATTTTGAAAACCATCACTTAATTACAGGTAATTTGTCTTGGAATAGTTCCTAACTGTTACTTGTTTTAATCGGGTTACAGAGATGATTTTTATTTTGAAGGAGACAGCTTAATGGTCAGACCTTGCCAGGGAGAAAAGACATTTAGGGGAGGGGGGTACAGCATTCTTCCATATTTATGAGCACAAGGTCCAGTATGTTGGAGCTTTGAGTGGACATAGTCACTATTTGGTCAAGGGTGTTTGTTTTTCAAAAGTCCTGGAATCTCAGTGAGTGTCTCCATTAGGTCCAAGTGTGCATTGTGAGCTTTTTGGATCATGGAGGGTGACCCATATCTGGCTAAGATAAGGTACTGGACTTTGTCTATGGTGATCTACACATGAAGGAAGTCCAGCATATCATACTCTATGACCATTCTAAAAGCATACTTGTTATTGGTGTATATTGTGAAACCTCCACCTTTAGACCTTGCCTGTGCAGCTACTGGTCTAAATGTGTGAAAGGCACTGAGACCTTGCACTGCCGGGTACTATCTGCCAGTTTAAGCCATGTTTCAGTAACTGCACAGATATCTGTATTCTCAAGTGTGAGGAGGGCTTAGATGGAGTGTAGCTTTTTATTTAGGAACCTGGCATTTAGCAGTAACACCTTGCGGTTCTGTTGAGTTGATTTTGCTGTGTCGGTAGGTTTGATTTTTTTGCATTGCCTAAAAAAAGGCACTGGGGGGGGGCAGACAAAGTCTTAGCCAGTATTTGAGAGCCTAGAGGGGAAAGGTGGGGCAAAGCAACATGGTCAGTTGCCCATGCCCTCCCAAGTTGACAAATGTTGGCTCAGTCATTTTTTGCTCATATTGGGACATCATCCTTGGTGATAGAAATATGCTGCTTAGTGCCAGGCTCAAACCAGCCTGAGATGCATAGTCTGAAAGCTCCATAATGTTTTTCTTCATATAGTCCAGGAAGGTAATCTCAGATCATTTACACCTACATGGACTATTATAGAATCATACTGGTACCTGTGGTGCAATTACCTGAGGGTATGGTTGAGTTGGTGGATCATGGCTCCAGTTAAGCAGCTAACAGTTATCTTCTCTATATTCAGCCTGATTAGAGGGGCATCAGTATATCTTACAATGGGGTTCACTATGATGAGAGTCCTGGGATGTGCGTTTGGTTGCCATAGGGGTTTAGTGTGTGGGACTTCACTGAGAGTGAGAGTATGTGTGGTATTAGGTGTTCTTTTTTCTGAATGCCTTTAGGCTTGTTGAGACCTAGCTTTGAAAGCGGGTGGGCTGGGTGGTATTTGTTGTTTAGAAAGAATGCTTTTAAGTGCCTCAGCATATGTTAGTCTATGCGTGTGTGTTGTCTGTTATGTGACATGGCTGTCAAGTGTGTGGTTTCGACAACCTAAAGTGGACTTGTATGTGAGACTTTAGTCTGCAGTATCATTGTGTAATTACACCTCTCACGTACTGTATATGAATCTTTAAGGATCAAATGGTTGAAGGTAAACATGCGACAACTACTACATTGTCTGAAGATGCCAAAATCCACCAAGCTGGCTACAGAGACGTTAGGAAATCACATATCCATGCTGTCCAGTCCTTTGATTTGTGAGGTACAAGGGGGTGGTGTTTTGGGTTTAGAAGGCTATTAAGGGTGCTTTGTTTGTGAAGACTAATAAGGGTGCCTTTTTGGGGCACATTATGCTAAACAGTACTAAATTATATTAACTTCAATGTTTACACAATACGGAAATCTATTTAATCTGTAGGTATTGCCACTCAAGACCCAACTAGCTGCTCTGAGCTTGTTTGCACACAAGGTATTTGCATTATATGGCTATTTCACAGGTTGCAGTGTAATGGAATATTCTACAGAGAAAATTTGCACTGAAGCACAAACTAGAGAAGAGACAATTCTCTCACTATTAGGTTAACAGATTCATAGGATGATACTAGGCTATTGACTCAGAGGCCCTTATAAGCCTAGCCAAGAATTTCACCCATGTTCCCTCAAAGTCAGCACCTGTTTCCCCTGTCCAGCAAGGGCACAGGTGGGATCCCAGGGGTGTATTTTCTGTTTCCCATCCAGTTGTCCAGGTTCCTCTTAAAGAGGGTTAGAGAGGTACTCTGCTTGACATGGAGAGGGAGTCTCTTCCACAGATGGGGGAGTCTTTGAAACACAAATCTATCCGGCAACAAGTTCTATTAATGTCACAGACCAGGTTAAGGTCTTGCATGTGGGTTACATGAGTGGAGTTTGACTTACGGATATGCAGCAACTCCATCAAGGCTGGGTCTCACATGGCCTTGTATGCCAGACACAGGTCACCTCTGAGCAGCCTGCATGAGACTAAATAGAGGGACAGGGCTTTTAGCCTAACTGTATAGGATAGGTGTTTGAGTCCCTGGATTTTCCTGGTCAGGAACCTCTGTGGTCTATTCAGCTGCTGCATGTGCTTGGCAAGGTACATGCAGAAGGAGGCACTGTACTTGATAATGGGTCTGATAAGGGAGGAGTACGGGGCTGTTATGATTTCCTTTTTCCCTTATTTATGAGGTGGGCCATGTAGAAAGCCTTCCATACAACGCAGGTAACGTGGTGATCAAAAGTCAAGTTGCTATCAACCTGGGTGCCCAAGTCCTTTACAACTGATTGCGTGCTTAATATGTTATTATTAATGTGATAATTAGTGGGGTTGCTATTTTCCCCAAAGGGGGTAAAGATGCATTTCTTGGCATTCAGTTTGAGGCCATGCTTCTGGCACCAGTCATTAGTTTGGGTAAGACCTTCTTGGAGGATGTTCACATCACTAGGGGAATTTAAGACAGCTGATTTTGACTTGCACCTCAGAAAACTATATCCCAAACAGAAGAGGCCCCAAGACCGATCCTTGGGGTACAGCACTCATTACAGCTCTACTTCTAGAGGTGGCTTCCCCTATTTTGTCTGAGTGGGTTCTATCAGTGATCCAGTTAGCTACCTATCTGGTAACATATGGATTGATGCCTAGCTGGGAGATTTTGTCTATTATGCCTGAGTGGGGAATAGTGTCGAAGGCTTTGGCTAGGTCAAGGTAGGCAGTGTGCATTATCTTCCCCTCGTCCATGACTTTGGTGAATATTTCAAAGAAGTCAACCAAGTTTAACAGGCATGATCTCCCTTTGACAAAATCAAACTGTGTGGGGTCAAGCGTTTGAAGGTTGCCAATGTCCTTGTTTGTAAGGTCCATGATGATGCATTCCATGGCCTTGCCGATCAGGCTAATTAGGCTAGTTAGTTATTGAACTTGTACTACAGTTTAAGGCACCAGACTATGCAGAAATTTACCAGTAACACTGTTTGTAGAAAAAAAAATGCAGTAATAAATTATTAAGGCACAAATCTGACAGTAGTAAGCAGTTCTGCCACAGCTGTGAATTATCCCACAAGACTTTAGCCCAGCATGGTTTAATTTTACTTGTAAAAATAGAAGTATAGAATAATGCAGAAACACAGTCTTCCCACAATAGCTAATTAAAATATAAGACTAAGGTCCCAGAACAAACTAAAAAATGCTATTAAATAGAACAGAGTAGAAAAGAATAAAGTAGAATCACCACACAGGTTAGTATAAGTGCACTTAAACATTCAGGCAGAAAGGAAATAATTAAAATAATTTAACTCTCTTTCCTTTTTTTGAAAAGCTAGTTATGCACAGTTCCACACCTCTCCAAGTCCTGGATAAGAGATCTAACAGGGGTCAGAATCAAACTCTGTACCCTGTATCTCTGATGAAGAGACCATAACCATTATCCCAACTCCTTCTCCCTAATTTCACCACTACCGTCTCTTGTATTTCAAAATGCATTACTTTCTCAGCGCTACGTCTATGACATGTAATCGCAGCACTTTATAATTATAACAGCTTTCTGTTATTCTTTTACCATGCTCAGCGCTACGTCTATGACATGTAATCGCAGCACTTTATAATTATAACAGCTTTCTGTTATTCTTTTACCATGCTTCCTGCTCCTTATCTTCTCTGTCTTTCTTTGCAGCACACTCTCCTGGCTTTCAGAAGTTCTCTTTTCTCCCACCTTCTTAATGTGTGAGCTTATACTCTGTTGCCTTTGTACTTCTCTCGATATCCTGATATGTGTGTATTCATCACGCATCCCCTGTGGCTACTACTTCTCACTACTTCCTACAGCTTTCCCCCCCCTCTTTCTTAAGTCCCATTCCTTTCTTCAGCCTCCGTGCCACTACAATCCCATATCCGCTTCTACTAACGTTTTCTTCCTTAATGAGCTCTTTCCACATTCCTTGAGTATATGTTGTGTTATTCTCCTTGCGTCTCATTAACTAAATACATCCTTTTATTGAATGTCTGCTTGTATTTCAAGTTGTTATACACCTACCTATAAATAACATTATTACGCATGTAATTCAAGTTAATTGTATGGCTTCTTGGATATGAAATCGAACCTCACCTTACTTTCAAACCTTTATTACTCTTACTGCATGCCTAAACACAAGTTATGTGTATGTGCTTATATATGTGTAGACAGCTAGATTGATTCTTTTTATAGATATATATATATATATATATATATATATATATATATATATATATATACACACACACACACACACACACACACACACACTGTGTATACACACACACACTTGTACTAGATTTACCTCATAGTATGTCTGCCTTTGGCCTAGGCCATAGCTGAAAAGGAACTCAAGACAGCTTAGCTATGCAAGTTACAAATTAAAATAAAATAAATTTAGAGCACATATATTCATAAGGTTCTTGCCAGTGTGAAAGAATAATGTAATGTTATTTCTATAAATGCTGAATATGAATTTCTCAACAGACTGTAAAGTCTATAATTGTTGTTTTTAGCTGACAGTGTTGAGTAACTGTGATGGGGTACATGCCATGCTTCTAGTGATCACTGACTCATTTCATGCTACTTAATTTTATTGTATTTATATATATATGTGGCTCTATACGTATACAGCTCACCTATACCTCATCTTACAGGGCATTAAACACATTATCTGCAAAATACGTCACATAATGCTTTTGCCTAATGGAAACATTCCCGTGGAATCTGGCAAGTCAAAACTTGCTTGAGTTATATTCAGGAAATAAGCAAGCACTGAAATATCTTGTATGGTTATAGCTTTTCTGGAGTGATAATGAAATCTGCAAATCATGATCTGCTCCCAAATTATGTAATTTAAAATGTCTTACCATGTACCTATTTTAGCTCTGTATTTTGTATTAATGGAGAAATATGGCATTTTTTTATTAAGTTACATGGAAAATCAGAATTTGCCTTCTTTTAACATGCATCTCCAAATTCTGCTCACAGAATATTTCTCTGTTCATAAGACTTCATCTGTAAGTAGAACAAAATAAAATAGAAAAAATAAACCTTGACTGTTTCCTCAGCTAGACCCTTGGTGCAGTTTCCTCCCAGCCTGCTATGGTCGCCTCAGGGAGCTGCCTTTATCCAAGGCAGAGGAATGAGTATCACTTGGATGGAGGTAATTCAGAGAACTCATTTCCTCGCGGTTGTTCTCAAGCCAAGCATAATGCTTCACCTTAGCATGAAGTATTTGATCAAAAATCAATGCGTTCTTCATCCTTTCAAAATGTAAATGAGACACTATATTTAACGGCTGCAGCATGACTCATAAAATAAAAAAAAACATATCCCATCTGCTCCTTCTACACAAAAATACATTTTCAATGTGCAACATTAAGAATGTATGATGTTATTGATAGTATAAGCATTCAGAATGCATATTTGTTCAAACAGTGAAATAAACAGATTGCCATATTAAGGTACAAAGCATATCCACAGCTGTAACTTGTGCCTACAAATAATATTTTGTATTACAGATCATTACAAAATATGTTTGTAAATGAAGTAAGACCAGCCATTTTAAAAAAGTGCCCTGTGTGGACTTACATAAATAAATGATTATATCATACTATATTAAATGCCACTCTGAAGGGCAAAAACATATTTAATGCAAACAAGATGTACACATTATATAGCATTATTTATGATGGCTTTAAATAGTATGGACACGATGACATACAATCAAAAGATATGTATGTATGTATTAATTATTTATTTTTTTGTCGTTTGTTTACTGGGAAAGTCGAACTGGGCACAAGACCCATTTTCAGTGGTGGCCCAGGGATAAAAGCTTCACATAAAATACATTTTTATAATGAATAACAGTAACAAATTAAACATTTTAAACATTACTTTGCAGGTAATATTGAGACATAAATATTAAGAACATTTATCATATATGTTAGAAGTTATATTATTGTACATAAATCAAAGACATCTTAACATGTAGTAGTTGGCGATACAAGAACAATGCTAATGAACATAGGTTCAGTATATATATATATATATATATATATATATATATATATATATATATGTATAAAAACATATATGAGGTGGGATGTCACTAGAGCAGGAACAGAAACTAGAGGAGGGAGTGGAAAGATATAATCAAGAAAAATCACAAAGAATATAAGTGGAAAAAGTTCTGGTAGTGGAGAGGTTGAGATAAAAGTAAGTACGTAAACGTGAGGAGGATGGGGGATATTAGAAACAGAGGATTAAATATATAGGTTAGTTAGAGGATCACAATGGGGGTAAAGGCAAGATAAAAAGACACAAGGGATAAGAACTGTGAGAGAGTCAGGGTGATTGATAGAGAGATTAGTAATGCAACAGAAACCAAGAGAAATGTGGGTTTAATCAGAATGGGACCATAAGCATAGCCATAAGGAAATTAAGTGTTGTTTTAGGCTGTGGTTGAAAGTTGTGGTAATAGTGTCTGTTTTAGGGTGGGTGGGATGGGGTTCCAGTGCTTAGCAACATAGGTTGAATAAAGCACGTCACCTGCACTGCTATGAAACGTGGTCCTTTTGAGGAGATGTTTGTTGTGTGAGTGGAGATTCCTAGGAGGGGAGGGTTTTTGAAGATGTTTTGTAGTGATGAGCAGTTGTCGTGTTTGTGTATTATTTTGTGAGCAGTAAGCAGTTGGGAGTAGATAAGCTAATTAGGCAGTTTGAGCTAGTGTAGGTGCTTTAGTGATAGGCCATGGTATGAACCATGGTTTAGGAAGTTGTATGCAAGATTAGCTATTTTACTGTAGCAAACGTCTAGTTTATTTTTAAAGTGGAGTGAAGATTAGTCAGGATATGTGCTGCATGGAAAAGTGAACTAAATAATTCCTAGAGGAGTCATTGACAAATAATTTATTTTGGAAGAAAAAGCCCAAGTTTTGGTGAATTTTCTTGATAAATGTATCCAAAACAAGACAGAGCACAAAGTGTGCTATGATAGTTTACTATGCCAAAAGATATAATAACATGGGTGGGGGAAAAAACATCCCAACACCCAAACCAAACCGGTTTCGGCTAAATAGCCTTCTTCAGTGAGAAAGACAAACAGCATATGAATAGTAGGACAAAAAAGCCCTTAATATATACATACAGACAGATGCAAAAAGACCCCATATTGGTTAATTTAAAGATGCTCATTTAGACCAGGAGGGAACACCCCCCCTCAGTTTAATTATCCATTTCTTTTCTTTCACATTTAAAATACTATGCCAGCCAGATTTATCCCTACAATTCCCCAGTATACAATCAATTATAGTAAATCTAAATGAGGCAGTATTATGTTTGCAGGTATGTTTAAAGAGAGCATTGGACTGCCTTTTATTCCTTATATCACTCATATGTTCCCCAATTCTAATATTGAGAGGTCTCGAAGTTTGACCCACATAAAACATGGGGCATGGACAAGTGGCCAAATAAATTACCCAACTTGTACTGCAATTAGCCAAGAAAGGGATATTAAAGACCGTGGATGTATTTTTGCTGGTAAATTCCTTGATTCTAGTCACCCTGTAGCAATGAGAACAATGTCCACAAGGGACACATCCTACCAATGTATCACCCATAAGTGTTCTTTGGATGGAGGAAGTCCCCCATGATCAAACCTTTTATAATGACTAAATAGGGAACCCAAAGTGCAGCCCCTGCGGAAGGAAAAAGAACATTTATCCCCCAAATGGTCAGACAATCTTTCTTCTGTCATCAAGATGTTCCAATGTCTATTGATGGTGTGCATAAATGATTTGGTATTCCTGCCAAAAGTGATGATAAATCTTATCTTAGTCTGGATGTCTAGTGGTTGTATTTGGTATTCCAATAGTTTAGCCCTATCCTGTCTCGAAGCAAATTGACAAGCCCTACTAATGTCACCTGGTTTGTAACCCCATCCTGAAATCGATGGATCATATCTTGTTTATAATGGTCATATGTTGAAGAGTTGGAGCAAATCCTTCTGACCCTTAGAAACTGAGATTTTGGGATGTTCTGGATAATATGTTGTGGGTGGAAGCTGGTGGCATGCAGGAGAGAATTATAGTGGGGAAATTTCCTATATACTTTGGTATCCAAGGTATTATCAGGATTTCTACTCACAAGAACATCCAAAAAGGTAATTTCAGTCATACTGAAAGTTACCTTAAATTCGATGCCCCATTTATTCTCATTAAGATAGTCAACAAACTCTTGCAAGAAAATATCATCAGGCGTCCACACCAACCAACAATCATCGAGGTATCGCCTCCAAATATCAATCTCATTAATATATAAATTGTGGCAGGGATCATAAATCAACTCCTGCTCCAGGTATGCCATGAACAGATTGGCATACATGGGTGCAAAGGAGGCCCCCATGGCTGTCCCTTGTACTTGCCAAAAGCATTGATCTTGAAAAATATAACATGTTTTTTGTTATAAGACAAGATAGGGCTATACTATTGGAATATGAAGTACAACCACTAGACATCCAGTCTAAGATAAGATTTGTCACCACTATTGGCAGGAATACCAATCATTTATGCACACCATCAATAGACATTGGAACATCCTGAGGGCAGGAGAAAGATTGTCTGACCATTTGGGGGATAAATGTTCTTTTTCCTTCTGCAGGGGCCGCACTTTGGGATCCCTATTTAGTCATTATAAAAGGTTTGATCATGGGGGACTTCCTCCATCCAAAGAACATTTATGGATTAAACATTGGTGGGATGTGTCCCTTGTGGACATTGTTCTCCTTGCTACAGGGTGACTAGCATCAAGGAATTTACCAGCAAAAATACATCCACAGCCTTTAATATCCCTTTCTTGGCTAATTGCAGTGCAAGTTGGGTAATTTAGCTGGCCACTTGTCCATGCTCCACGTTTTAAGTGGGTCAAACTTTGAGACCTCTCAAAGTTAGAACTGGGGGGCATATGAGTGATATAAGTAATAAAAGGCAGTCCAATGCTCTCTTTAAACATACCTGCAAACATAATACTGCCTCATTTAGATTTACTATAATTGATTGTATACTGGGTTATTGTAGGGATAAATCTGGCTGGCATAGTATTTTAAATGTCAAAGAAAAGAAATGGATAATTAAACTGAGGGGGCTCCAGTTTGAGCATCTTTAAATTAACCAATAGGTGGTCTTTTTGTGTCTGTCTGTATGTATATATTAAGGGCTTTTTTGTCCTACTATTCATATGCTTTGTCTTTCTCACTGAAGAAGGCTATTGAGTAGAAACCGGTTTGGTTTGGGTGTTGGGATGTTTTTCCCCCACCCGTGTTATTATATCTTTTTGCATATTAAACTATCATACCACACTTTGTGCTGGCTCTGTCTTGTTTTGGATGCACGTCTGGATTATAGAGCCTTTGCACTTGCCGTATATGCAGGTTGGACACATTTTCTTGATAACCTGTGTGATGTTTTGATCATATTTAAGTTATTGTCAATTATGATACCAAGAAACTTTGTGCTGGAATTATTTCATTTGCAGTATTATTTGCTGATATGATGTTGAAGGATTGCTTTTGTACTTCCAGTAGTTTGGGGAAAACAGCATTAATTTGTTTTTTCTTCATTCAAAAATAGTTGACAGTGATATACCCAGGCTTCAAAAGAGGAAAAGGATTCCTGGGTCATCTTGTGTTGTAGTGCTAGACTTGGAGCAGAGTATATGAGCATCATCTGTATATTGGGCTATGGAGGTTTCTTGGTAGCTTTATGAAAGTTATTAATGAATTTGTTGAATAACAAAGGTTCTAGAGTAGAAACCTGAGGTATGCCAATTAAGAAAGACAGAAAGCGAGAGATCTCTCATTTCCATTTTACAGCCTAGAGTCTGTTGGTGAGATAGCTGTGGAACCAGCTAAGGGATTAATGGGAGAGTCCTAGGCAGGATAGTTCATGTAGCAGGCATTGGTGTGAAACAGTGTCAAATTCTTTTGACATGACTAGGAAGAGGGAAGGTACCTGGTTGCCGATGCCTATGTTTCTATTAGAGTTTAAGGTTTTGGTAAAACTGAGTACAGCAGTAGTGGTGCTGTGGTGAAGTCAGAAATCCTATTGAGTGTCGGAGAGAAGATTGTTATTGTGAAGACAGGACTGGAGTTGGGAATTAATGCATTTTCTAGTACCTTGGAGAGTGGAGGTAGCCATAGGTCAGTAACTGGAGAGGTCAGTGGATGTTATATCTTTATGCAGAGGTATGATGTGAGATTTTTTACCAGATGGAGGAGATATAGCTTTTTGTAATGGATCAGTTTGTGACTATAGATATAGGGTATGCAATAGCATCTACAGTGATTTTTGAGATATTTTAGTGGCAGAGTGTCAGCAGCTGGGGTAAAATCATTTAGTTTTATGAGGTGTTTTTTTTAAAGATGTAGATACTGGTTGAAGACAGAAATTATTTTGGTGGTGACTGGTTGCGATTGGCTCTGTTTGGGATAGTGAGGCTGGAGGGTGGTTGTTATTAAGGAAAAGGAAAGAGCATGTGAAAAGTGTATTGAACTGGGTAGCTATAAGGACCAAACTGTTGGTGAAGGAATGGTACTTTGGCCCAGGTGTAGTGGCATTTGATTTGTTTCAGAAGAGCTTAGCATTCTGTTGGTGGTTATCTAGGATCTTAGAAAAGTCTGAAGTTTTGTTTGATCTGATTTTTAGTTTAGAAAAGTTGACAAACTATCAAAAATATTGTCATTTTTGTGGTATTTTGTCAGTAGACCATGTTTCGAAGCTTTATATCTGTTTAGCATTAGTCGTCTGGTTTCTCTTGGGAACATGGGTTCGGGTTGGATTTCATTCATTTGAATCTGATGGGAGCCAATTCATTTAGCATATTAAGAAATGCATTGCTAAAGTGAGTTACGGTGTCATCTAGGGGTAAGTATTTTTGAATATCCCAGATGTATTTTTTGAGGCAGCTAATGAAGGTTTCATTATTGAAAAAGGAGAGTGTATGCACATTATTAAAGAGTATGTATTTATGTGAATGACTAAATTGTCTTATGGCAAAGGTCGGTAGATGGTCACTGATGGTGTTGGATAGGCAACCAACAGTATTCATTTGTTAGTGGCAGTGATGAGGTTCCCATCTAATGTAGACTCCCTATTACTGTATTTATCTGTTTGAGTAACAGTAGAGAAATTTGTGCAAAACTAAAGAGGCTGATGCAAAGAATGGGGGAGTCAGAGCTGATAAGTAAGTAGTCTATATTAACATCTCCTAAAATGATGGTTTCCTTGCAGATATTATGAGAGATCCACATAGTATTTCTTCTAGTAATGGGATGTTGGTTTCTAGGAGGGATATGGATGGCAGTGACATATATGCGCTTGTGTTTGTTGATTTACAGGAGATAGATAATTATTTCTGCATTAGGAAAGTTGGGGTGGATGTGGGGGTAGGAAGTGATTTCAAGGTTATTTTTGTACATGATAGCAATGCAACCAGCTTTCTTATGTTGTCTGTCATTTCTAATGATGGTGTACCCAGGGGTGGGGGGATTTCCTGTTCTTCAGTACCTGTTATTTAGCCAGGTTTCTTTGGCTATTAGTTTGTCAAGGGTGTATGAGGCTATATAAGCATGTAAGTCTGGTAGTTTATTGTGTATGTTCCTAAAAAATGTTTAAATTCATCAGTAGTGGACTATTGCCTTGGTCGACTGGGAGAGGAGTGCTAGGGGCAGCTGTGGTGGTAGAGTTGTAGGTGTGTAGAGACTGAGGAGAGGGACCAGGATTATGATGTATATCACTATCAAGACCAACTGTGGATGACAGGTGTGTATATTTAAATAGTTTTTATATTTAGACTTAACCTTTAAAATTTATGTATGTGCAATGTGAGTTCTTCTTTGGTGGATTTATAATTAAAGAAAGTATGGGTTATGAGAGAGTATAGGCTGGATGCTGTAGCAGGGTGAAAGAGGGATGAGTTGGAATTATAGTGTAGGGTTCTGGAGATGACGGAGAGGTTGGATAACAATAGAGTGTGACAAGATTTGCCATGGGCAATAGTAAAAAGGTAGGTAAGAAGAATTTAATAAGGGGTGATCAGTAGTATGAATTAGGGAATTGCTGTTTAAAAATGAATTGGGTGGTAGAAATGTAGAGGGGAGAAAAAGTAGAGTGAGGAAGGAAGGACCAAAAATGGTGGTGAGGTGATGTAATATAAGAATGTGTAAGATGAAAGAGCAAATAAGGAGGTGTGATATGTATTTTTGGTTCGAGATAAGGGTTGGTGGGCTTAGGGAGCTATAAATGTAGCTGTAATGGGGTGGGAATTAGAAGCAGAGTAGGGTAGTGAAGTGAGTCTGATTGTAGAGAGGGAGAACAAAGCAGGCTCCAACCACTTAGGGCCAGTGCATTCCACTGGAATTGGGACTGCTAGAGTTTGCACATAAGTAAATAAGGGTGCTTACTACTATAAGTGCAAAAAGTAAATCTTAAACAATATTATAGTTCAGGTTGTAGGATAAAAACAATAAGGGTAGAAAGACACAATAGTAATGGAATAAGTAGTTATCAGTGAGTCATCATGACATGTAAAAGAAGGAAAAAAGCAAATCAACAGAGAACTGCCTGTGCAGAAAAAGAGAAAGTTTACAAATGCAATAGCTAGAAGAAGTAATTAAAAAAGTACAGGCTGCCAGCTAGAATAAGGTATACCTCGTTAATTACAGAGGGATGATATGGGGAAAATTAAGATGCAAAGCCTATATTTAATTCTAGTGCAGTAAAACAGCCAGAAGCAGACCACTTAGTGCAGGCCAAATAGAGAAGTGACATTAAACTTGATAACATTTGGAACAAAGAGTGACTAAGGGGATAAAGGAGTGAACAAGTAAATTTCCCTTAGGCTAAGTTAGATGTCTGTAAGCTTTTGCAGAGCTGGTTATTGTATATACTCTGCTAACAAACTTGCAACTCTGTAGTCATTGGGGGGGGGGGTGCAGTCCCAATTATCTAGGATATCACAAATAGTACTAGAGTTAACTGTTGAAGAAAGAGATATATAAAAAATAAAGGGTGCAAAGCAGAACAGTATTTATGTCAAAAAGTCATAGTGCACATAAGGACAGTGGGAGCTGAAGAAAGAGACAGCATTAACATGGAGAATTGAAATTAAAGTTATAGTATACTGATAGGGCAGTAAAGTAGTTTATGACTGAGAGAGACAGAGAGGCATAGAACAGGACATGCAGGGTATTTACTGTATGCCTGAGTTAGATATACAATAGGTGATTTCCAGCAAGGTTAGCTAGAGGAGAAAGGCAGCAGTACTAGTCAAAGCAACTATTTACAGAACAAAGATGAGCAAAGAAGAAGAGCCCAAGCATGCTTTACCAGAACAGACTATCAGCTCTATCAGCTCAGTAATTCACAGAAAGTAAAGACTGCATACAAAATTGTGAAAGCAGTTCAAGTAATAAGCGCATCAACTTGTCAGTACCAGTCCTACTTAGGCATAGGCAACAATGTGATATTAAAGCAATAACCGACAACGTGGTGTGGTATATTGAAGATTTACCCATGGTTGGTGTGGTTTAATCATGAAGGCGAAGCCCGAGTGATTAAACAAAGGTAACCGTGGGTAAATCTTCAATATACCACAACCACGGAGTCAGTTATTGCTATTATACAATGACAATATTTAAGAAAAAAAATACTTACTTTTCTTGAATAATGTCTTTGTATAACGGCGGAATACTGTTCTTCTGCTGGTTGTGGTATACTGCTTCTTCATTTTGATGTACTGCGCATCCGTATGGGACTTGCATTCCCATGCATACCCAGTATATCAATGCTTTGAAACGGAAGCAATAGAGAAAAGAAAGTCTCCGTTGCTCCGTTTTCACTTTTTTTTTTAATTGTAAAAAAACAAAAAGGTTTTGGGGCACTTTATACCAACGGAAAAAAGCCCAGGCGACCAGACCTTTTTCCGTTGGTATATTGTGGGATTTACAACAGGCACACTGGTTGGGCTGGGCCAATCAGTGTGCACGTTTTCAAATTGTAATAGGGAGTCATTGTATAACAGTGATTGATCCTCAGTAATACAGTAATGCTATACATTGCAAAACTATATTGCAAGGAATATAGAAAGCAAGCTGCAGTTATTGCAAAGAAGTACGTAGGTAGGAGCAGATTAAAAGACAGTAGCACACCTCTCAAGTGTACCTCATTACGAGGAACGTACCTCATTTGGGGTCTTAAAAAGTTCATGTTCCTCGAAGTTCCTCAAAGTTCCACATTGAAAGATTCTGTCACACATTCTGTTGTTAGTTTTTTTTTAAATGAAATCATGGTAAATAGAAATTAATCATTAAAATTCATTAAAGATCTTCTTTATAAAACCAACCAATTTTAACCACCCTCCTACTATTATCCTGCCTTTGTTTGTTTGTAGTAAGCCATTAGTATGTGTTCCACATTTTGCCCATTTGTATGTTCCTCATTTTGAAGATGGAAGGTTGAGAGCTATGGACAGTAGGGCAAAGTTAGTGTCAAAAGCTCAAAATAGGCCTAATTCACATGTGAATGCATGGAATTCCTGAAGACAAAACATACAAGGAGTCTAATTTTAAGTCATTACTATGCTTTTAAGGCTGATGAGATGAAAAGATATTGCCAGTCAAACACATTTAAAAATTGCAGTCAGCAGACAGTATCAATTACAGCATTTTTAAAGCATACCATCTGAACATATTCAATGATTTAAACAATTTCAGGGCTAGTGTGATGGGTAGATATTGCAAAAGAACACAGTTAAAAATCACAGTCAGCAGAATATGTCACTTACAGCATCATGGCAACACTGAAACAATATTAAAGGTGATAAAACAAATCCCATATTACATGAGCAAGTGGCTGAGGGTGAATATTTGGTGGCTAATGCTCCAACATTTCAAAGGGAGGTTTAATGAGCAGTTTAAATAATAAAGGCAGTTTAGAAAGAGGGTGTTACAACATTCTAAAACAAAGAAGGTTATGATGCGGGAGGGTTACACAGTGTATATCGTAAAAGTTATACCTAAAAAAGTACTAGTGATTACAGTTGGCTTGAATACTAATGGTGTACATGTGAATGATGGTTCCTTCCTGCTCAGCTGCTAAAACGGCCTGGACTCAGTGACACATACCCTATTAAAAAGTAATCTAAGGTTCTAAGGATGTTATCTGTTAACTTTTTGCCCTTCTCCAAGTACCCATCATGGTATCCTCCCTCATTTGCCCTGTATAGATGGAGCTACTAAGGAGAAACTGGCTATTTTGCTGGCAGAGCTGTGGATCTGCTTGAAAGGTATCAAAACAGAATCCTGGACTTGGCAGTTCTACATTTTTTTTTTATTTTAATTTTAGACAGAAGTACAATAAATAAGATGTGCCTCTGTTCTGCTGTCTTCAAAGATGTTAAATGATTTCTGCAACATGAAAACACTGTCTTCTGTCCAGGATCCTCTCTATACTAAGTCTGTTTTTGACCCCCCCCCCCTTCAGTGGAGGCATAGTAGTGTGTGTACTTTTACCTCTGTCTACTGAGTGCCCCCCCATTCACTGATGGCATAGTGTACATACTTTTTAATGGCAACATCCATTTACTTGATGGTATCTGCTGTACAAACAAAGCAATGCAGCTCAGCATTTGTAGGCTGCTGCACTGTGGCCAAACTCTTGTATTCAAGCACATGATAAGGTGCAAGCGGAATGACAAAGAAGATTGCCCCACTGGAATGAATGGGGCTTAAAGATGCAGAGTAATATTTAATGTATATTAATGGCTGTATATATGTTCACAAAAATAATCAAATGACTAAACATATCCCCACAGTAATGCTGTTACCTTTATTTCTTTGCTACAGTTATGACATATTGAACATTTTGTTCTTAAGCCCAATTCATTTCACCAGAGGTTCCTCGAATGATATTACCTACATGTCATACCTTAAATGGGGGTACTGAGAGGTCAGCACAGCACCAACCTAAAATGTTAATCTGTTTTTATGATTTTAAAAGTTAGAAAGGAAATCACTTTGCTTTTTAAAGCTCTCCGATGAAGGTTGCAGCGTCAGCATACTGAGTGGATACCCTTACAGCACAATTACTGTAAAATTGTTGCTTTTCACTCAGCCTCACTCTTTTCAATCTGTTTCCCATTCTGAATCATTGTGATCACTGCTGGATGGCCAACAGAGATACTGATAGCAAATCAGTGTCGTACACGTCTAACAGTTTCTTCTTCACTTGGACAATGGCACTGTTATTTTAACTGTTATTTTAACACCCAAACAGAATATTATTTTGTCATGTGCAGGATGAATGCTCAAAATACTGATTCCACTAGAAATGTTCTAAAGAGAACACAGAAATGATACACAAAAACAGCAACATGGATAAATCTAGATATGGTAGTAAAACAACAGTTAAATCCAAAAAATATATTACAAGTATTAGTTGAAAGTCAGAGGGTGGAGCCATTAAAAGTATCACAGAAAACTGTGAATATGACTGGATTACCAAATTGAATGCTGCCACCTCACCTGGTTTAAATAAAAGTTGAAAGTTGTAGCTTTAAACCTAAATTGATCTTGAGAAAGTTATCTCACTAGTTTTATTCACATGTTGCTGTTTCAAGGTTTATACACCTTGTATTTTTTACATCTTTTATACAGCTAGCAGAAGCATTATGTGTACATGAAAGCATGTGCTGTGTTAATGAATAAAGATTTATCTTCACCTAGTTCCAGCTATGTTTTTCTGGATTTTAGATATGCGAGAACCCATATATCTATTGTTAAAATCACTTCCTGTGCAGAACACGCAGATACTCATGCACATGGAGATATGGACGTAGATTATTGTCCTTGTTCTCTACGAGGTAATGCTGAGATAAATGAAGTGATACTACAGGGAACGAGAAAACCAAATAATCAGCCACGTTTGCATCAGGTAATAGCAATAAAGAATACAATAGGAACCTGCTACGCTTGGATATGAATCCCCTTATATGTCTGAGTTTTGAACATATAGATACATGGAATATGGATGTTGATATAAATATGAATTTGTTTTACCATCATATAAAGGAATTGGAGAATAATTTATTTGAATTTGAGAGACTACAATGGCAATGCCTCCATCTGGAGGTGTGCCTTCATCATCAAGTTGTTCCAAGAGGCCTCCGAGTATTGGTTATGCCTACATATGGTAACACCCATCCTAAGCTAATGAAGAAATGGCAATTATTGAACTTGGAGTTGAGCTTTAATTACACTAAACTTCTAACTGAATTGTTTTGAGCCTAGAGAACATGAGCTTATAACAACTATTAAGCAGCAACAAAAATACATTGAAAGTAGATATAATGCCGAACCTTATTTAATCAAATTAGACTACATATATTTCAAAGTATCTCTATATGATACCAAATGAGAACAAATTAAGACTAGGAAATTATGTAGAATTTACATGGATTTTTGGAATGGGCATGAATTTACTTGGCCACAAAGTAAAGTGAAAGGTGACATTGATCATTTAGAAGAGAAATCACTGAATATTAATGCACAAAAGGATAAAGTGAATCATATTCTTTCATTTGCTGAGGACAGTTCACTGAGGTTACAGCAATCTATACAACCTACATCAGACAATATGGATCTAGCCTCTAACAGACATAAAAAGGCTGCGAAGATAACTGCACTAGGAGCTAGAACTAAAAGCAGATTTGTGTTTCCCTCATTTTTTCCAGCACTACCCCTTCAGACCAAAGACCTATGTAACAAGCGAGACTCATGATCAGTGAGCCAAGGGAGAAAAAGAAGGAAACTCTCAGTGGAAAGAAAGGGGGCATATCAAGTTCAATAATAAGCAATGATTTGGTCATAAACTAGACGACGTTTGAGTTGAATGCATTTCATATGTCTGTACTGAATCGTGGACTCAATTTTCTTCGTGCCGCTAGTTCAACATTGAATGATGTAATCCTGAGTCTTAAAATGTTTGTCAAAGAAACAATGCATAATAGTATTTATGAGAATGACAATGAAAGTGGGATTTATTTAAGAAACCAAATACGTACCTTCCACAAAATAACTCTACCTTAGAAACATTCATTAAGGTTTGTAAACGTGATATCACCCAAATGTCTGCATGAAACACGGGATCATTATTATAATTTAAGCAATGATGAAAGGAAAGCACTTAAGGAGCTACAGAACAGCCCATAATTGATTGTAAGGCCCACAGATAAAGGAGATGTGGTTGTGCTAATGGACACATTATATTATGAAGCCGAAATAAAGAAATTATTAG
The DNA here is from genome assembly GCF_019279795.1 of Protopterus annectens. Classification (NCBI taxonomy): domain Eukaryota; kingdom Metazoa; phylum Chordata; order Ceratodontiformes; family Protopteridae; genus Protopterus; species Protopterus annectens. The sequence goes on from NC_056745.1 coordinate 241,329,012, forward strand.
AAGCAGATGAAATGTACAAACTTATTACAGGGACACAAGTAGAAATGATAAAAGTAAAAATAAAGGAAAATATCCTCTCTAAGCTCAAAACTGTCAGTGAAAAGTGAAAAGCAACAAATGTAGAAACACTGACAGTAACACAGCTAGGAAATTTATTACAAAAATAAAGTAAAAAACAAAAACGAAAATTACAGTGAATAAATCCTTACAAAACAGTGGTTAGCACTTTCAGGGATCTACCACTTCATCAGACAACAGTTAAAAATCCCATAATTCTTTAAATACTGGAAAATAGTCACATGATGTTTCAAAAATATTTCAGTTGTACCCAATAAGAACATAACAATTAGTGCATCAGTACATATTAGCACAGTTATGCAAATAAATAGACCATATACTAAAAGAAGTATAACTAAAATAAATAAAAAATGTGTAATTAAAAATATGTATATGTGTATAACTTTATATAGTGCATAACTCTATATAATGGAAAAAGATATAACCTAATAATCATAATGACATCACTATAAATATATATATGTATATATAACATAATAAAAATACATATATACAAATCTAGTACGTCCAGCTTGTATAGATACATACATAAAAATAAAATGATAATATAAGTACACAAGTAAATACTAAAATAATGCTAACAAATCTAAAATGCAATATGAAAGATAAAAGTATATTGTAATATATAATTAAAAATCTAAAAATGTATAAACATTCAATAGAATCAATGTTTCAATGGTCGAGCTTTTAAAAAAGGTTTAAGCAACACCATTTGATTCAACCCTGGGGGCTTGTCTGCATTAAATCTAATAATCCATCTCTGCTCAGCAGCTTCTGTGTCATTAGATAAATTAACCCACCTTAATTTCTCAGACAGTATTTGTAAAACCAGTATTCCTGTATTCATGTTGTGCATAGCAATAGCACTGTTCTCCTTGCAGATCCTAATATCCCTGTAATGTTCAAGGATCCTATCCTTCAGGCATCTGTTGGTCTTACCTATGTAGGAGCTGTAGCATGCTACACAATAGGCGAAGTAAACCACATTAGATGTGGTACAATCAGCGTAGAGATTACTGCTATGACTGAATTTCTTAGAGGGATGTATAAAAGTCCTGCCATTGTGTATGTGTTTACATGCTCCACAATTTCTACACATGAATGTGCCCAATCTATCAGATCTACTGATAGTATTAGTTGTGACATTTTTATAACATAGTTCACTTCTCAATGTCCTATTGTTCCTAAAAGTGAAACTCGGCTTAGTACCAGTTATACCCTGTAGGTTATCAGTCGTGGATAGAATGCCCCAATTTTTGGTTACTACATCACATACTACACTTATGTTGCTTGCAAAAGTGAGTGGCATCCTAAGTTTATTGTCTGTGTCTGTATGTTTATGCCTTACCTCATCACAATCAATGACTTGCCTGCTTGCTAGAGTTGTGGCATGTGCATCAAAATAGGGTCTACATCTGCCTGCCCTATTACTCCAACCATCTAAAATGCAACTATCTATAGTTCTAGCATCATAACCCCTATTTAAAAACTCAGATTTAAGTTGGTCCAGCGCTATTTGTAGTTCATCATCATCGTTGAACAGTCTCATAATCCTGTATACTTGGCCTTTGATGATGTTGACCTTGGTGTGGTTAGGGTGCATACTGGTGTTGTGCAAAAATGTGTTTATTCTAACATGTTTCCTAAACAAACCAGTTCTAATTTGGTTTAATTAATCTTTTCTTACTATGATGTCAAGAAAGTCAATTTCAGTTATGAAATATTGAGAGGTAAATCTAAGAAATTAAATTAAACCCCTTTTTCTGGAACTTTCTTACTGCCATTGGCCTTTATTGTTCTTTTACAGTAGGAAGACTCCCACGTACTCCATAAGAATTCTTTTTACTCACACCTGAGACTATATAGATGGTTTGTTGATGATGTATATATGTATGGAACGGAAGAACAGCTGCAAGTATTCCACGAATACCTGTGGGAGAATGGATACTTGTTTATATAGGAAGATTTGCTGGAGAAATAGCATCCTCCCATGATCCAGCAACCATCCAAGGCACATTCATGCCAATATATTAAAAGGTCGGTTACTAAGAAAATGTAGACTTCATACAAAAGAGAAAGACTTTACAGAGGCAGTAGAGACAATGGGAGATTTATTCATAGGTTCATAGGTAGGTACTAGACTATTGGCCCTAGGGCCTGTATAAGCCTAGCCAAACAGTACCCTGGCTTTTGCCACCAAAGAAAATTATTTTCCTGTGCCCCTGTTAAGCAGAGACACAGAAGTGATTCCTGGTGTGAATTTCCTATCTCCCATCCAGTCATCAAGATTTCTCTTGAAGAGTGCTAATGAGGAGCTTTGTTTGATATAGATAGGTAGTTTGTTCCAGAGTATGGGATGTTTTTGAGACAGGAATCTATCCCTCCAGCATGTTCTATTTATTGTGGTGACAAGGTTTAGGTCCCTAGAGCATGTAGCTCAGAGGGATTGGGATTTCTTTACGTGGAGCATGTCCAACAGCTCTGGGTTTGACATAGCTTTGTATGTTAGGCAGAGATCACCTCTGAGTAGGTGATATGTTTGAGGCCGGCAATCCTCTTTGTGAGGTATTTCTGTGGCCTTTCCAGTTGTTGTAGATGTCTTGTGAGGTACATACCAAAAGGGGCGTTGTACTCTATAATGGGTCTAATGAGTGATGAGTAGAGGGGAACAATGACCTCTTTTTTCCTGGATGAGAAACCTTTTGTGATGAGGTGTGCCACGTAGAAGGATTTCCTGACTACTGTGGCGATGTGATTATCAAAGGAGAAACTCCTGTCCACCTGTTTCCCAAGGTCTCTTATCACACTGTCGGTGTTAAGTAGACTACCGCCTATGTGGTAGTTCATGGGTACAGAGTTTTTACCAAAAGGGATGACAATGCACTTTTTGGCATTGAGCTTGAGGCCATGGCTTTAACACCAGGCATCTGTCTCAGTGAGGTCCTTTTGTAGGATGTCCACATCGTTAGGAGATTTGATTATGGCTCCTAGTTTGCAGTCATCTGCGAACTTTGTTAGCCAAAGACCTTCTGTGGTAGCCTGTACTTCAGAGAAGTAGATACCAAACTGGAGAGGACCTAGGACTGAACCCTGTGGTACTCCACTTGTCACTGGTCTGAAGTTGGATTTAGAGTCTGCTACTTTCACAGTGTGTGTTCGGTCAGTGAGCCAGTTGGTAACCCATCTTGTGACATAGGGATTTATACCTAGTTTAGTGAGTTTGTCTATAATTCCAGAGTGGGGGATGGTGTCAAAAGCCTTGGCGAGATCTAGATAGGCTGTGTGTACCACCTTACCCTCATCTACAAAGGGGATATGATATCCAAAAAGTCAATGAGATGCAAAACCATATCAAGGCAATAAGTGGCGAACAAGGAAGACCATATTTGTTTAAGACAGCAGAGCAGTGAACAAGGATCAGAGAATAGGATGAATAAACATGAGACCAGAATGACCCTGACCTAGTCTAGTGACACTCAATATATTTGGGAAATAATAAATAATAACTGGAAAATAACTGGAAAATATTAACCTCAGATGATGAACTGAAAAAGATAGTAGGCGACAGACCACACTTTGCTTTTAAAAATAATCGCAACCTCAGACAGATGGTATGCAATAAACCCCAAAGATATATGCAGAATAGAATGAGCCAAGCAGGCACTTATCCATGTCAATGCTGTACATGTTGTAAATGATGAACATGATTTCATACATATGATGCATGGCAAGCGATATCCCTTTGTATTCCATGCAGATTGTACTACAAGAAACTTGTTTATCTTGCCACATGCAATTTCTGCAATACTTTCTATGTTGATAAAACTACAAGGCAGTTAAAGGAGAGGATATCTAAACATATGAGCAACACAAGATTGGGTGATTTGAATAACTCTTTGATGAAACACATCAAGGAATATGCAGGACATATATTTTATTTCAAGGTAATGCAGATTATAAGAGAAAACCAAAGAGGAGGTGATATCAGTAATAAAACTGAGTTGGCAGAAATGTCATGGACTGGTAACTTGCAAGCTGATAAACTTCCAGGATTTAATATGAATTTTCTGCTGAAACCAGCCCTCAAGGGGTGTAGGCTTAGATGGCATATTTGATTGGCTATTCAGCCTTTTATAATGACATCATCTCCAATGAATTTTAGATATGTGGAAGGATCAGTTTAAAGATTCAAAAGCGCTTATCTATTTGTTTTTTAGCTGTTTTGTTCGATTTATGTTTTACAGTTTTACTTTGGTGGATCATCTGGTTTATGTAACTGGTCGTGGTGACTGTATTGGTGTTTAATTGTTGTCTCTATATATATATATATATATATATATATACATATATATATATATATATATATATATATATATATATATATATATATATATATAGAGAGAGAGAGTGTTGATGGAGAAGTACAGAGAATGTCAGAAGGAGTTGCATTGTGTTTTTGTAGACTTAGAGAAAGCATATGACAGGGTGCCTAGAGAAGAGTTGTGGTATTGTATGAGGAAGTCAGGAGTGTCAGAAAAGTATGTAAGAGTGGTACACAATATGTACGAGGGTAGTGTGACAGTGGTGAGGTCTGCGGTGGGAGTGATGGATGCGTTTAAGGTGGAGGTGGGGTTACATCAAGGATCAGCTCTGAGCCCTTTCTTATTTGCAGTGGTGATGGACAGGTTGACAGACGAGATCAAACAGGAGTCCCCATGGACTATGATGTTTGCAGATGACATGGTGATCTGTAGTGAGAGTAGGGAACAGGTGGAGGAGACCCTGGAGAGATATTGATATGCTCTAGAGAGAAGAGGAATGAAGGTCAGCAGGACTAAGACAGAATATATGTGTGTGAATGAGAGGAGGATAGAGGAATGGTGAGGATGCAAGGAGTAGAGGTGGCAAAGGTGGATGAGTTTAAATACTTGGGGTCAATAGTTCAGAGTAACGGTGAGTGTGGAAGAGAGGTGAAGAAGAGAGTACAGGCAGGATGGAGTGGGTGGAGAAGAGTGTCGGGAGTGATTTGTGACAGACAAGTACCTGTAAGAGTGAAAGGGAAGGTCTACAAGAGGGTAGTGAGACCAGCTATGTTATATGGGTTGGAGACAGTGTCACTGACAAAAAGGCAGGAGTTTGAGCTGGATGTGGCAGAATTAAAGCTGTTAAGATTTGTACTGGGTGTGATGAGGGTGGACAGGATTAGGAATAAGTATATTAGAGGGTCAGCCCAGGTTGGAAGGTTTGGAGACAAAGCCAGAGAGGCACGATTACGTTGGTTTGGACATGTGCTGAGGAGGGATGCTGAGTATATTGGGAAAAAGATGCTAAGGATGAAGCTACCAGGTAATAGGAAAAGAGGAAGGCCTAAGATAAGGTTTATGGATGTGGTGAGAGAGGACATGCAGGTGGTTGGTGTGACAGAGCAAGATGCAGAGGACAGGAAGAAATGGAAACAGGTGATCTGCTGTGGCGACCCCTAACAGGAACAGCCGAAAGAAGATGATGATATGTATATGTATAAACACACATATATACACACAGTTTAGAAATATATAAATGCATGTGTAGGTGTGTAATATACTAGATACATATGTGTCTTTCTCTCTCTTTATATATCATATATACATATGATTATATTACCTTTGATCAAAAATAAGAATTGAAGCCAGCTTTTATTAGCAATAAACTCCAAACTTCCTTATCATTGAAAATTAAAAAAAAAAAAAAAACAGCAAAACAATTGCTTTTGAGGGGGCAGACCCCACTGTACCACCCTTGCCCCGTACTTTAATTCACTCAAGCCTATAATTCCTTTTTTTCATATTTCCAGTTCACACCCATACAATCTTATGGCATTCAGTACTTTTATTGGGTCTGGTTTCTTTAGCTAAGTGATTTACCAGCTAATAAACAAAAAATGATTGACTTCAATGATTGGCTTAGTCTCTGGTGTCATTCCACGGGGATCCAGTTCCTGTCAGCCTGGGACGACATGGTGTATAGACCATGCTGCTTTGCCTGAGATGGTCATCACCTGGCACCTCTAGGCTTTTGGCTGTTGGCTAAGGCAGTTTCTTCCTTCATAATGCCTTTTTTAGGCAAGGTCATAACAACAAAATTCCTGATGTGAAAATATCAAACTAAGGGTCATGCAGCTAAATGCTAGGAGTTTAAATCAGGAACTGCATTGTCTGGAAGCACTCCTCTTTCTGGAAGATTTTGACATCTGTGTATCACAGAAACCTGGCTAAAGGTCACAGAAAGTACCCTGGCCTTGCAAGACTACAATGCCTTCCACACTTTCAGACTGCAAATTGAAGGTGTCAGAACCAAAGAAGGTGGAGTATCTATCTTCATTAAAGATAATTACATGTCTAGACTGGTTAGACAAGAAAACTCTGGAGCTACTCCATGTCCAAGTTACCATGGGTAAGGCTGTCTCTTCAGGTAATCATCAGTTACAGGTCTCCTTCCGTGAATCAAGATGCCCACACAGCTTATTTAGACCTACTTAGGACAATCAAGGTACAACCTAACACTCTAGTCATGGGTGACTTCAACTATCCTTCTATTAATGGGGAAACTTATACAAGCCCAAACTCACTTGCACAAAAGTGCCTCAACTTTGTTAACTTAGATGCCATGGAACAAATAGTGCACCACCCCACAAGGGGCTCCAATATTCTAGACCTGGTCCTCACCAATATGAGTAACCAATGCGATGCCTCAAGTTAGGGCCTGCACTGGTTAAATCCGTCCATAAGTCAGTCATTTTTAAAGCAGAAGTAGCACCAGAACTCCCCAAAGGAGAAGTCATGCTAAAAACTTCACCAAGCTAACTATACTCTTCTAAGGGAAGGTATAATTGACTTCCAAGCTCCAGTTTTAACAGATGGCATTGACGGCTATACTAAGGTCTACATTGATGCTCTGTATAAACATCTACACAAATGTGTAGATACAGTCATGCTGGATAGGATTAAAGCAATATCCTCAAGAAAAAACAAACCATCTTAGTGGATGTCTAGCATTAATAAATTATACAATAAGCAAAAGAAACTGCTGTCTAAAAATACAAACATGAGATGCCAGAACTGGAAGAGCACCCTAAACAAGCAAATAACACAACTCATAAAATCTTCAAAGAGTAACTATGAGAAAAATGTAACAACCATAGCCAAGGATAGCCATAAGGCTTTCTTCAGCTACAATACATCTGCAACCTAAAAGGTAGGACTCAGATGTGTGCTGAACTAATTGTGGATGGCATCACACACACTGACCCTGTGGAAATTGCAAACCTGTTATTCTCCCCAGATGTGTGCTGAACTAATTGTGGATGGCATCACACACACTGACCCTGTGGAAATTGCAAACCTGTCATTCTCCCCAGGTATACCACAAATCATGTCTCCATCATCTCCTCATCCCTGCACCTCCAAAGAGCAAGTCATCAATGCTTTCTCCAAAGCTAAGAACACAGCTTCCATGGGACCAGATGGCATTCTGGACTGTGTTCTTAATGTTCTAAAACAAGAGCTAGCTACTCGATTAGGCACTTTATTCAACCACAGCCTGAGTACTGGCATAATTTACAAACTAACCCAGTTGAATATCAACCCCTATGTTGTCAGGTGAGTTGCAAACTGGCTCACAGATTGACAACACTCAGTCAAAGTGGGAGACTTTATCTCTACCAGCAGACCTGTCACCAGTAGGGTCCCACAAGGGTCAGTGCTGGGCCCCCTGTTGTTTGGCTTATACTTCTCAGACGTCCAGGTCAAAATGAAGGGACTGTGGCTAAGCAAGTTTGCAGATGACTGAAAATTAGGTGCTATCATTGAATCCCCTAATGATGCAGTGTAATTCAAAAAGAGCTTACACAGACCAATGATTGGTGCCAAAGCCATGGTCTTACACTAAATGCTAAAATCAGCATTCCCTTTGGTAAAAACAATGTCCCTGCTGATTATAAAATAAACAATAGTACCCTAACTACCAATTTAGTAGTGAGAGACCTGGGAACACAAGTTGACAGTGACCCCAACTTTGACCATTATGTGTCTACTGTGGTGCTGAAGGCATTCTTCATCACTCACCTGATTAGCAAAGGCATCACCTCAAGAGCTAAAGAGGTTATAACTCCCCTGTACTCATCCCTCATCAGGCCTGTTATTGAATATAATGCTCTCTTTAATATGTAGCGTACTAGCATGAATGGGTGCTAGAACCATAGAGGCGAGGGGGGAGGGGCACCCCCCCACATTTGCAGATCCAGCAACTTACATATACAAACGGACCTGCACCTGGTCACAATCGCAAACTATATAAAAACTCTCCAACCAAGATCGCACTACAGTGAGGAAAGATTAAGAAAGTGACCTGTCATCAGTACTTTATTCAGCAGACCTACACAGTTCTAAAGTTATTCCAGTTACCTTACTGGATAGACTTAGGGTGGAGTCACATAAGAATTTTACATGAGCACCAAGTTTAAAGATCTTATGTTTTAAAGTGGACCCTTTCTCTAGGCTCTATATATTGCAAGTATACCATTACAGATATATGACAATTAAAAGAGGTCCTAGCTATGATGGTGCTATTTGTAGGACTGCCACAGATTAAGTCTAGTAGACATATTTACTTGCCAGCTTGTCAGTGCATAAACTTGGGGGAAGTCGGTCGGGTTGTATTCTGCTCCTAAATTATTCAGCTGCGCAGAAATGTGATGCTGTGGACATGTTAGAAGTAACTGCAGGGTGAGGGCTGTTGAGAGAAATAAACCCACAGTGGGATCTAACTGTAGAAGCAGCACTTGTAATAGGTGTACAGCTGCTCTCTGGACTGCACTGCATGTGAAAAGGTAAGAAGAGTGTTAGTTAGCCAGGCTTTATGTTTGGGATTGGAGTGCTTCAGATGTAAGGAAGAGGGAGCTAGTTGGACTACTTGGGATTGAGTACTTCTAAACAGAAACCTTCATAGTTAAAGTGCTGATTCCCTGCAATAACTCGCATAGGCGCTGGAATCATTGAGCGAGGGGGAGGGAGCGACCCCCCCACTTTTAAAAGACAAGATGGTCTTGTGTAGCCCCGTGGCAGCAAAAAAACAAAGCATCTTGTCTTTAACGAGGACCAGAAGATCCATGAGTGTGTTGACTGGATCCATGGATTTCTTAGGCGCAAAATTTTAAACAGCCTGCATTGCGGATTACTTAGGCACAAAATTTTAAACTGCCTACATGAAAGGTAGTGGTGTGTGCTTGGTTAGAAGAGTATGCTGCTGCTTCCGGGATCGTGTTTCAAGTGCTTCAGGGAGTTTCTGGTTAGGAGAGTATGCTGCTCAGGGATCGTGTTTCTGGTAAGATGTTTACGATAAATGCTGCTTCACGGATTGTGTTTCTGGTTGGGGGGGATTGTGCTTCTGATATCTGTTGTGTGGGGAATTGTGCTTCTGATATATGCTGTGGGGGGATTGTGTTTCAATTTCTGAATTATGCTGCTGTATTTCACTTTCTGCTGGGGGGAGTGTGTGTGTGTGTGTGTGTGTGTGTGTGTGTGTGTGTGTGTGTGTGTGTGTGTGTGTGTGTGTGTGTGTGTGTGTGTGTGTTGTACTTTAAAGGGGGTGGATGCTGCAGACCTGTGAATGCCCTCCTCTGGATTTACCTAGTAACTATGAACCTGTGTTTTGTAATGTAACATAGGCAATGTAGTCGTCAGGGGTAACAGGCACTTTATTTGTAGATGAAACAACAAAATATAAACTTGTCTGCTATTAGCAACCTCTTCATTAGTTACAGATCCCTTTATTGTAGAATTATTTAGTTGACTTTACTCAGAGATTCTGCATATTTACTGATATTAGTGGATTGTAATGACAGAAGTTTGAATGGCCTTTCATGGTTGAAATTTTCTGAAATTGGTAGTTTTGTCATTATTGGTTCATACATTTTGTTTCATTAATTACTAGAAGACTGTTGAAAACTATGAATTTAAAACATATTCTAACAAGTGGTGCTGTATTATACAAGGAATATAATTTAATACAATCAGGAATGTGAATCAAAGAACACATACATGTATGCATGTCCCTAAAAATGTGTGCAAGGAGCCTGTGATTTAAAAGCAAACCAAAGGTAAATGTAATCCTCCACTGGCCAGATGCATTTTCTTTGAATATGATTTGTAATGCCATTTCAATGAATGTGAGTTTCAATGGCAGAGAAGTTTACTGCTCATGCAAAGTCTGTTTTCATTGCAAGACTGTATTGTTTGTTTAGAAAAGGGATCAGTTTTTGTGCTATTTTATTTCAATTTCTGTAATCATTGTAGAAGTAAATAAGAAAACAGTATGGAGGCTGACAGGTTTGCACAGTGTTTATGGTAACTGAGGAGAAATAGACAAGTAATGGAACACTGGAGTGGCTGGAGAGGAGGCTGCTGCTGGAGCGGCAGGGGGTTACAGACTATCCATTCAAGTAAAATAAAGCTCATCCCTGTCCACATTCAAATGCAACTTGGATCTAAGGATGGGTAATAGAACATGTACTCCAGGATTGCCCCTCATGCCACTAATGGATAGAGGCAGTTCATAAATGCTGCATCCCTTATGTGGGTCCCCTCAAATTATCTATGGTATGATCAGTTTTTTCACTAGGGCTAATGTACATTTATCAGCCATGGGATAGGTAAGACCAATCAGGAAATGTTAATTCAAGCACCAAAAGGGAAACTGGCTAAGCTTAAAATGTCCTCCAAGTGAACCTTTGTTGTGGTAGTAAATGTTTTTTAAAAAATTGCTGTTTTTAGATCACTAAGTGCCCCTCTCACCCTCAGCCCCCCCCCCCCAGTCTTCAACATCTTCTGGTGCCTATGCTTACTGGACACCTGCAGCAGCTTGAGAGACCTTAGAGATTTCTAGCTAAGAAAATTCAGGGTCTCCAGCACGTCTTACATGGACAGACTTAAGTCACTGTCACTGTATTCAGTAGCATATAGACTGCTTAGAAGTGACTTATGTCTGGTTTACAGGGCTATATCTGACCCCAAATCTAATGGAAATGCTGCACATCTGTAAGTCAAATGGAACTAGAGTCACCTGTTCCACGGACCTCAGTCTAGCCAGAGACATAAACAGGACCTGCTGGAGAGACAGACACATCTCTCAGAGGTTGCCAATCCTCTGGAATAGGCTTCTAATCCATATCAAGCAGAACACCTTCATGACCCTGTTTAAGCTTAACCTGGATGACTAGGAAGGAAACCATAAATTTCTGCTGGGAATTGCCCCAGCTTCTCTCCTGTTCATGGGTAGTCCTTGCTAGAAAAACCTTGGGGATAGACAATATCTCTCATCTAGTATTATTTTGGGATTTAAAGGCTAGGCTTATAAAGACCCTCAGGTGAATAGCCTAGTAACATCCTATGAACATATGAACCTATGGATAATAGGCAACATTAGAAAAGGCAAGGCATTATTAACAAAATTATACTAAGATGGTTAATCTCTGATGTCCTGCAGTAGAGAAGTTAGTCTTTGTTTGCCACTTTTTATTCATATTTTCATATTTATGTTCATATTTTCATAATTGAAATACCTAGATTTTATTGAAGTATATAGTGAGAAACACCAATATGGAAGAATTTCTTGTCAGTGCCAGTTTATATCACACTGTACTCGAAACAATGATAGTTATCTGTTAGTAATTATGAAAATAAGTAATATTTCCATATGTACTTAATCCTTTAAAAAACAAGTGACTTACAAACTGTTACATGACATCAGGTGAAATCTTAGATGTAATTGAAGAAAACTTTCTTTGATATCTGCAATGTAAGGTGCACATCTTGAGAGCTAGCCAGTATTATTTGTAGTGCTAATTATACAATGAAACATATGAATCCACAAAAATACTGGGTAGAGCAACCAATGGATAAAAATCTCAGTATGTGAATCAATAATCCAAATAAAATGAGTTCAATCCGTATAAAATCCCAACAAAGGCTTTATTTATAGTAGGTAAGCGCTTTCATGACAAACAATATCACTTCATCAGACCATATAAAAGCATATGATAAACATCCCCATTTTTAAAAAACATTCATCCAATTAAAATTTAAAATCAATTAAGTGAGCAAAATCAGTCAAATAAATAACTAATTAACTCATCACTTAAATAAGCATAGAAACTTTTGTAGAGTTAGTCCCCTAAACCTTTAAAAAAACACAATAATATAAACAGTAGTTAGCTAAACTAAAACAAAAATAAATCCTCTATGAATGCAAAATGCATCTGTGTAACTTAAAGCTGTGTATCTAGTGTCCCTAGAAATGTTTATTTGATAGATCATATTTCATTTAAATAGTTTCCTATTCTTTAATACTGGTCTTAAAGGTACTCTGTCATTAAGGCCCTTCCCTTTATTCGCCCTTAGTCTTATGATCCATCTGGTTTCAGAAGTTTCAGTGTAGTTCTGTATATCACCACCTCTATTGTTAAAGTCAACTCTCTCTATAACCATAAAGGTAAAACAAAATGTTCAATTCCTTGTGAAGTTACATGTTTAGCTAATGCATTTGTAGTAGTGCCATTTCTAATATGGAGAAGATGTTCTCTGATCCTATATCTGAGTTTCCTATTAGTTTTGCCTATATAGAATGCTGAACATAGGCTGCAGATTGCCAAATAAACAACATTTTCAGTGTTGCAGTCTGCTGTTACATCAAAACTATAGGTGTGCTGAGTGTCTGGATGGATAAATTCATTGCTCTTATTTATGTGTACATTGATTGCAATTGCCACAGGATGTTGTACCTTTGGCTCCCTGTGTTCTATATCTCTGACTCTCTTTGGGATAACATAGCATTCTTCTTAATGACTTCTTGTTTCTAAACAAAAAGTTAGGACTTTCTCCTTTTGCCTCTTTAATCTCAGTATTCTGAGTTAGGATACATCAATTTTTCTTAATCACTTTCGTTACTATATTTATGTCACTGGTATAGTATGTAAAGTATCTAATACTTGCTTTCTTGTGTTTCTGTTGTTCTATCCTTTCACCTCTCAAAGAGAAGTAAGGTTTACCTATGTTATCTCTCTGTGAAGTGGCTTTACTCAGAATATCATCTGTCATTCTGTCTGTATATCCTCTCCTACTAAACCTAGAACCAATATCTACCAGTTCTTCTTTAAATATTTTATCCTTAGCTGTTAATCTAGAGGTTCTAAGGGTTTGTCCCTTTACTATATTCTTAAATATGTGTCCTGGGTGCATGCTACTTCTATGAAGTAAAGTATTCCTATGGCATGTCTTCCTGAACAATCTAGTAGTTATACCCTCCACATCATCTATAAGAACAGTGACATCAAGAAAATCAATTTTCTCAGTAGAGTAACTCATTTCAAACTTCAGAAAATTAGTGCTATTTCCTATTTCAGTATGGAACTCCTCTAGAGTGTCAACAGTCCCATTCCAAACGAGAAAGAGGTCATCTACAAATCTTTTTATTTGGATTATTGATTCACATACTGAGACTTTTTATCCATTGGTTGCTCTACCCAGTATTTTTGTGGATTCATATGACTTTTTGTTCTACTGGTGGAACATTTATTCTAGCTGCTTCCTTCTTTATGCTCCTTGGATTTTATTTGTTTTGGTGGCAGTTGGGAACAATGGCTGAGGAAAGTGTGGCCAGCAACATGGTTAGAAACGTGGCCGCACAGGACATAGAATTAGACTATACTCCAAACTCTACACCTGGGACAACTGAACAAACAACGAATAGGTTCCAGGGCTTGATGAGCAAGAAAGGTAATCCGCTGCTATCAAATTAAATTAACATAGATTATGTTGACAATGAGAATGATAATGACATTGACTATGCGGTCTTTCTAAGAGAAATGCATAGACTGGAAGACTCTTTATATAAATTCAAAAAAGTACATGCCCAACGATATTACTTAGAGGCTTGTCTTAAATCTAAAGTCATTCCGAGAGGGCTAAGGGTCCTGAAAATGCCTAACCAGGGAGAACGTCTACCTGAGTTGCTTAGCAAATGGCAACAGCTCAATTTAGAATTGAGCTTTAATTATATGCGGCTCCTATTAGAATCCTATGTAAAGGAAGAAGAAGAAATAAGAGTAAATATTTTACATGTGCAGCAAGTATTGTTTAATTCTTATCCACAGAGAATGGTGGATGAGAAATACTCCGCTATTACTGATTCTGTACTAGTTTTTGAGCGGAGACTATTGAGACAAAAGTTTAATAAACTCGAAAGAGACCGAAGGGATTTTAAGGAGGGCCATGTCTTTGTATGGCCCAGAGGCACTCCAGCAGGAAGGGCGAATGAATATACCACCTTAAGAAATGGAGGAATGACGCATGCTAATGAACGCAATGTCAATGAGCGTAATAATATCAGCAGGCTTGAACGTGATGATGTCATTAATGAAGGAGCAAGGAAAGGGAGAGATCTAGGTGCGCGTTTGAAATCTAATGCTCAACCCCATGTAGCTGTACCTGTAGTGATGAACCATAGTAGCAAAGTGAATGGAACGGTAGATGAGAGGCGAAGGCTGAAATCACTGGAGAGGAAACAGCAACAAGTAGAGAATCAAGTGAACGCTTTGGAACCATTGGAAGCAGTGCAACAGGTATTTCATACTCTACCGATAAAACTACCAAATGTAGAGGTAGAGAAACCGTTTCAGAGAGGGAGGTCGTACATTTGGAATCGGAACAAGCTCAAGCTACCGATAGACTCCCCAGGGATGAATTCACCCAAGAAAGCATGGAGGAAAGCAGCTTAATTTTGAATATTTCCTCTTGACCACTGACTTATGAGGAAAGAAAAATATTGGAAAGGGGACTTTCATTTATTCCTGCACAGAGGACAGAGGTAACTGATAGCATAATAGACTTACATATGTTTGCCAGAAATGTTTTACTTAAAATAATGTTTAAGAATCACAATGATGGTAATAGCAATAACGTTATTTTCAAGAAACCTAGCACATTTATTCCACCTAACCATCCAGTGCTAGATGTTTTTATTAGTCTATGTGAGAATGAGCTCTTTGAAGCTCTAGGCAATGACAACAGGAAAGCAAGTAGTAATTATATCAATTTGAACAAGAGTGAACAAAATGCACTAAAACAGCTACAATCTGATAGCTCAATTATAATTAAACAAGCTGACAAAGGTGGATCTGTGGTGCTAATGGACAAATTATACTATGACACGCTAATGTTCCAAATGTTGAATGATACTACAGCATATAAGAATATAAGCAATATAGACATGGATAGGATGCTTTGAAGATTAAATGGAGTTTTATATGAATGTCTATTAGATAATACTATATCCAATGAGTTGTATAATTACTTTAAGGTGGATAATCCTTTAGTACCCAGCATACATGGACTCCCTAAGATCCATAAGGATGCTCAGAATCCACCTCTGAAACCAATTGTATCTGGTCGTAACTGGTCCAGAGAACCCATCTCAATCTATATTGAGAAACATCTGAGACCAATAGTTGACAAAAACACTAATATTTTAAAGGTTACCAAACAATTCCTTCAAGATCTTTTTGATTTTAAAGATGGATATGAAGAAATTTTAAATATGCCTTTGTTAGTTACACTAGATGTGTGCTCATTATTCACATGCATTCCCAATGATGTTGGTTTGATATTTCTAAGGGAATACCTGTTGGATGAGGGAACCTATGATGGAGCTAAAATAGATCTGATATGTCTGTTGATGGAGTTAGTTCTATCTAACAATATTATGTACTTTGATGGGAAATTATTTGTACAGAGAGATGATGTAGCTATGGGCACGGCTAGTGCCAATAGCTATGCTAACCTCGTCATGGCTGAATGGGAGAACAAATATATGCTACATGGAAATAAATGGCAGCAAATTTTATTCTATAAAACATTCGTAGATTACCTCTTTCTCGTTTGGAATGGGACTGTTGACACTCTAGAGGACTTACATACTGAAATAGGAAATAGCACTAATTTTCTAAAGTTTGAAATGAGTTACTCTACTGAGAAAATTGATTTTCTTGATGCCACTGTTCTTATAGATGATGTGGAGGGTATAACTACTAGATTGTTCAGGAAGACATGCCATAGGAATACTTTACTTCATAGAAGTAGCATGCACCCAGGACACATATTTAAGAATATAGTAAAGGGACAAACCCTTAGAACCTCTAGATTAACAGCTAAGGATGAAATATTTAAAGAAGAACTGGTAGATATTGGTTCTAGGTTTAGTAGGAGAGGATATACAGACAAAATGACAGATGATATTCTGAGTAAAGCCACTTCACAGAGAGATAACATAGGTAAACCTTACTTCTCTTTGAGAGGTGAAATGATAGAACAACAGAATCCCAAGAAAGCAAGTATTAGATACTTTACATACTATACCAGTGACATAAATATAGTAATGAAATTGATTAAGAAAAATTGGTGTATCCTAACTCAGAATACTGAGATTAAAGAGGCAAAAGGAGAAAGTCCTAACTTTTTGTTTAGAAAGAATAAGTCATTAAGAAGAATGCTATGTTATCCCAAAGAGAGTCAGAGATATAGAACACAGGGAGCCAAAGGTACAGCATCCTGTGGCAATTGCAATCAATGTACACATAAATAAGAGCAATGAATTTATCCATCCAGACACTCAGCACACCTATAGTTTTGATGTAACAGCAGACTGCAACACTGAAAATGTTGTTTATTTGGCAATCTGCAGCCTATGTTCAGCATTCTATATAGGCAAAACTAATAGGAAACTCAGATATAGGATCAGAGAACATCTTCTCCATATTAGAAATGGCACTACTACAAATGCATTAGCTAAACATGTAACTTCACAAGGAATTGAACATTGTTTTACCTTTATGGTTATAGAGAGAGTTGACTTTAACAATAGAGGTGGTGATATACAGAACTACACTGAAACTTCTGAAACCAGATGGATCATAAGACTAAGGGCGAATAAAGGGAAGGGCCTTAATGACAGAGTACCTTTAAGACCAGTATTAAAGAATAGGAAACTATTTAAATGAAATATGATCTATCAAATAAACATTTCTAGGGACACTAGATACACAGCTTTAAGTTACACAGATGCATTTTGCATTCATAGAAGATTTATTTTTGTTTTAGTTTAGCTAACTACTGTTTATATTATTGTGTTTTTTAAAGGTTTAGGGAACTAACTCTACAAAAGTTTCTATGCTTATTTAAATGATGACTTAATTAGTTATTCATTTGACTGATTTTGCTCACTTAATTGATCTTAAATTTTGATTGGATGAATGTTTTTTTTTTTAAAAATGGGGATGTTTATCATATGCTTTTATATGGTCTGATGAAGTGACATTGTTTGTCATGAAAGCGCTTACCTACTACAAATAAAGCCTTTGTTGGGATTTTATATGGACTGAACTCATTTTATTTGGATTATTGATTCACATACTGAGACTTTTTATCCATTGGTTGCTCTACCCAGTATTTTTGTGGATTCATATGACTTTTTGTTCTACTGGTGGAACATTTATTCTAGCTGCTTCCTTCTTTGTGCTCGTTGGATACAATGAAACATGCTTTCAGTGGTGCAGCGGTTAACATTGTCACCTCACAGCAAGAGGTTCTCCGGTTCGATTCTTGGCTGGGGTGCCTTCTATGTGGAGTTTACATGGTCTCCCTGTGTTCGCATGGGTTTCCTCCGGGTACTCCGGTTTCCTCCCACATTCCCAAGACATGCATCTGGAGCATTTCTCCCCGGGCCTCCGTTGAAAACAGGCTCTGTAGAACCTAGTCGGACTTTCCCGGTCAACAAAATAATAAATAAAATAAAAATAAAATAAGCTTATGCCTGGTTAACAAAAATGTTCTAACAATATATGTCTACGCTGCACGGTTTTCAAGGTATGAAATTTGTTAGTGAAAGTTTAGAAAAAATAAAATTTGGGGTTTGTGTGCATTATAATATATTACAGTATTTATGGAAAAGACTACGAGCACACTGACTATTATCACCATAAAGAATACTTCTTACTAATAACATTGCTATTTGTATAGTTTTAATACCTTTTATTGTTCACAAAATAATCGTATTTGTTTATCTTATGCTTTTTAAGTTTATTTTTCAGAAAATGCTCTGAAATACAAGATGCATTTAGGTTGCTTGGGGTGTGACAATCCACACCATATGGGTGTTAATGAGTTAAATATATAAAAACTCTGAAGCTGTATAATAGTGGGGAAAATGAGAAGTTTCCTGATTCCACTATTCACTGATCTTGGACATAGACAGACCCAAAAATTCCCTCAGTGATCATTGAAAGGGAGTTGAACAAAAATTCCTGTTTCAGTGATTAAACCATATAACAAATGCAACTGCAACCGTGTGTGTGTGTGTGCGTGTGTGTGTGTGTGTGTGTGTGTGTGTGTGTGTGTGTGTGTGTGTGTGTGTGTGTGTGTGTGTGTGTGCATGCATGTCATATGTGTTCTTTGCTTGTATGGTTATTAAGACGTGGGGCATGTTGACATAATGAATGAATGAATGGTGCATAAAACAAAAACATTATCAGTATAAGGGCAGCCAAAGGACAAAATCTAAAGTAAGAAGAAACTGAGGGTCCATCTGTTTCATATTAACACTTACAACATATAGGTCAATTTTTTAATTATGTTAGGAGGCCTGAGTTTAGCTTGAATACTCTTGCTGTTTCAAGAAAGCAACAGTAACTTACTCTTAGTCAAGACCATTAAAAAAGTTGCCACTACACATATGAATTTATTACCAGAGAGTATACTTTAGCGTTTATATGATGCACATGAGGTTAGTTGACCCATATTAAACATTGTGGACTAGATTTAGTAAGGATGTCATCTTTTTTGGCTTTTCAATCCACTTTCATGCCACATAGAGGTCTCCAGTTAGGAAATATGTTCATAGACTATATTCTTTTGTGAAATACATAATTAAGTAGTCTGAAGCAAATTATTATTGTCTCACACAAGATGTACTTAAGACGAGACAAGAGAAATGAAAAACTATACGAATCAGACTTTTATTACTCAAGTGAATTCATTTATTGCACACTTCTTCATTGAACATTAATACAGGCTCAGACATATTACAATCATCTGGGTGGCATTATTCAGAACCCCTGCTCATTTAGTTGACAACCAAACAACAGAAAAATAAAAACACATATAAAATGATGAGCTCTGCATTAAATCATAGTACAAGAACCATTAAATAATAGTACTGCTGCAGAGACAATATGAAATACAGCTGATCATCTGAATAGACAAACCAAATTTAACATAATCTCATGAAGTGATACAATCAGCAGCTGCTGTAAATAATTTGCAATGGTGAAACATTTGCAGATCTATGAATTTATAAACAAGACCCTTCAATAACAAGGAAGTAAAATACTTAAAGAATCCAGGTTTTATTATTCTGTAGAGCAAAAGTTACTGCAGTGGTGTAAGCAACTTTGTAATAGTTTCATAGGCTGCCTTATTTGTGCAGCAACATATTATTAGACAACATTCTGTCCAAGCTGTAATGAAACCTCTAAGGAAGCCAGAGTGTCTCAAGAGATTCCAAAGAGTCTGTCTAATTATTTTGTTGAAGACTTTGTTACTCTGTGAAAATAAAACTGTTTACACCTTTTAAAGAAGTGATTTTTTAAACAATATGTTTATCCTCCCTCCACAGCTGACCTTCAGCTTCCTCTGGTGCCTGTCTTCAATCACTGGGTCCCTGAAATCAGCATTTCCCCTAGACCAGATCCAAAAGTCAGGGTCATAGAACACAGCAAGGCAACTGTGTGAAGTGCCATAATGTCAAACAGAAAATGTTCGCTTCTGACCTATCCACAGGCACACAGGGTCTATGTCACTACATCAAACCATCAGTTCAGCGAATGGCATTTCATTGGAAATGCTGTTTATCTAATTACCCTCATGTGGGGGGCTGTGCCCCCCAAACCCTCCGCTAATTATGTATACCAATTCCGAGATCGCACTACAGTGGGGAAAGGGCACACTTCCTGATCCTCACTGTAATGTGATCTCAATATGAACAGATCGACAACCGGCATGTTCGATGTAAGTGCACTGAAAATGCTGTTCACTGAACTGTTTTTTTTTTGCTGAACTGATAGAGACTTGGCATGCAGCCTACATAAGCTGACGTACACACACACACACACACACACACACACACACACACACACACACACACACACACACACACACACACACACACCACACATCACACATGACATGAAATGGCACAAGCACAGAATCCCACAGATATCTGCCAGTGTGCATCCACCCCCCCCCCCCCAGTTCATGTTGAATGCTGAACCCTTTCCCAGTCCAGATCAACCAACTAGTGGCATAGTATCAGCATCAACCAGAAATGGCACCCCCTCCCCTTTTGATAGATAATCTGAAATAATGTCATTCTTTTCTCATCTCCCCCAACTAGCTCCTCAAGAGCCATGTTTACTAATCAAACCAGGGTTTCTAGGGCTCCAGTCAGCATTCTAGTCCTCTGAACCACAGAGCTGACAACTGTGGTAAAGTTAGTTATATTTGTAGTTATATGTCTCATTTCCAAATATTATGATTTTTTTCTTCCAGTGATTGAAATGAAGGAAAAGCCTGGCTAAACAATATTTTTGCTTCCTCACTCTCACTCAAAGAGTTTATTTTGCCTCCTTGTTTATGTGGGTTTTTCATAACTTGTAGCAGCACAAAGCCTGCCATCATGTGACTGTCAGGTACTGATCGTGGACAAGGCAGTGATATTCTGTGGTGTGTACGACACAGCGCTTCATGCAGCTCAAAGTGCTCCATTGCTGGAATGCAGAAAATGCCAACTACAGTATTTAGATCTGTTACCCTGTAACCTAGTAACCCTGTCCTTTTACTTCTACTGAATCCCAACTATTTCTGGGATACTCTTCTAAGTCTTGTAAGTTTCTAAGTTCTCCAGAACTTTCTGTGTTAGAAGGAAGCCTTCCAACTTATTAGTGGCTGTTTCCCGCCTTTCCTGTTACTAGAGTAATCCAGATACAGATTTGCTCTATCCAGGACTGTTTTGTAAGTTTCCTAGTTCCCCAGACTTTTCTATGTTAGAGGTAAGTCTTCCAGCTTATCAGTGGGAGTGGTAAGCACTAGGTAGCCTATCTACCACAAGTGGAATGGTTTCTACCTCTGAAATTGTAGTTTATTGGCCGTTTGGGCAGTTTTTCTATTCCTTTCAACTTTCTGGTTTAAAGCCTGTGTTTGAGCGGGTTTGCGCTTGTTTAAGTTCTGCAGATCCTGTTTGGGCATCCTGTAGACTACAAGAGCAACAGAAAGGACAGAGACTTTAAGTGACTCCATTTTGATTCTTTTATGATTATACTGTTTTCTGCACTTGATTTAGGTTGTTTTTTTTCATTTAACTGCATTTATTTTAACTGTATTTGCTTTAATATTACTCCACACTCAAGTGTGCTAGCTTGCACTGCATTTAAAGTATTTTTATTACTCTTCTAACTGTTTGTGCTGCAAAAAACAAAAAAAAAGTTATAAGCTTGTTTCCTGCCTTTCCTGTTACTAGAGTAGTCCATATACAGATTTGCTGTATCTAGGACTGTTTTGTAAGTTTCCTAGTTCCCCAGACCTTTCTGTGTTAGAGGGCTTATCAGTGGGAGTGGTAAGCACTAGGTAGCCTATCTACTACAAGAGGAGTGGTTTCTGGCTCTGAAATTGTAGTTTATTGGCCATTTGGGCAGTTTTTCTATTCCTTTCAACTTTCTGGTTTAAAAGCGGTAAAATATTACCTGTGCCAGAAAGTCTGCTCTTCAATTTTTCCCTTAGATCTTGCTAGTTCTCTTCTCTCTCGCACTTTAATTAGCTTATTCACCTAGCACTTCATCAGGTTTTTTGTAGCAGTTATTGTAGCATGCATAAGTGCTATCAGCACTAGACATCCTATAAGGAAACAGCTCCAGTACTTAGTAATGATGACCATCCCTCCTGGCATGCCTAAAGGTTAGTTCCCTGTGCTTTCTCCTATTAACCTGGTGAACTTGGGCATTCTGAGGCAGTGTAAGAACTGCCTCATGTACACAGACAGCCCTCTTCTCTTACCACCCAACACTCAGACTTGTGAGAGATGCACTTATATTTCCAAATTGGAAGCCATACACTCTCCAGCCAAGACCGGAATATCTGGTCAAGAGGAGAAGGTCAACACCTGCACCAGACCACATGGAACATATAGCCCTCCAGAACGCCCACCATCACAACCCTCACATAAAAACACAAACCACACACTCATCTTCACAGAGGCTCTCAATATAAATCTACCCAAACAGACGAGACTTCCAAGGCAGAAACGCACTTGACCACCACAACACAGCACAAACCACAAGACACACAGCCTACACAGTGTGCCTCTCAACCTACACTCCTAAGGCAAAACAGCTTGCCCAATACAATAATCATAGGTGACTCAATAGTGAGGCACACTGATGTCCCACTCACTAGGTTTAATAAGGAGAAGGTAACAGTCAGCTGTCTGTCAGGTGCCAGAATCCGACACATAACACATGCACTCAGATCACTTCACAACAAGTACAAGTATGACTCTGTCATTGTCCATGTGGGTGTGAATGACCTGAGATGCACCTCCCTGGACTACATGAAAAGAGACATGGTGGAGCTCTCGGATTATGTGGCCCAGGCAGGTATGGCCCTAACCCTGAGCAGCATCCTACCATCACCCAAAATGATACTGCAGTACAAACGGAAAATGATTGACTTCAACAATTGGCTAAGTTTCTGGTGTCATTCTAAGGGGATCCAGTATCTGTCTGCTTGGGATAACATGATTGACAGACCTTGATGCTTTGCCAGAGATGGCCTGCATCTGTCATCCCTGGGTTTCCAGGTACTGGCTAAGACTCTTGCCACCCCTATTGTGCCTTTTTTAGGTGGTGTTCCAAAGACCAAATTACCACTGTAACAGCTATAAATAAATGCAATCTGATGGTCATGCTGCTCAACGCTAGAAGTCTAAACATCAAGATGTACTCACTCGAAGCACGCCTCAAAATGGAGAACCTTGACATTTGTGCTGTAACAGAGACCTGGTTTAAAGCCACAGAAGGCACCCCTGCACTACCAGGCTATAACTCATTCCACACCTTTCAGCCCCAGCAAATCTACCGAAGCTCCAAAGGCAGTGGTGTCTCTATATTCATAAAGGATATGCACACCTCCAGACTAGTAGCCCAGCATAATGCATCTGAGATACTCTAGGTACAACTAACATTGGGTAAGACGGCAATTCAGATCGTAGCCTGCTATAGGTCCCCAACCATGTCCCAAGACTGTCACTCCACATTCCTATGCACCCTGGAAACTATAAAGATCCAACCCAACACTCTCATACTAGGAGACTTCAACTACCACTCCCTCAACTGGGAAAACTACTCGTGCACCAATGCACCGGCCCAATGGTTCCTGGAATTCATCAATTCTAATGCCCTGGACCAGCTCATTCTTACCCCCACTAGAGGAAGCAACATCCTTGACCTGGATTTTACTAACATGGGCAATCGTTGCACTACACCAACAGTCAATTCCTCCCTGGTTAGATCCGACCGCAAACTAATCACCATGGAAATCTACATCTCACCCACACCCCAGCAAAGGTATGCAAAGGTATCCACTAGGAAAAACTTCTCCAAAGCTGACTTTGGACTCCTAAAAACAGAGATGGCTAACTTCACAGCACCCAATGGAAAATAGATGCATGACTACTGAATCATACACCAATGCACTGTATGATCATGTACATAAATGCATCCAACTAGCCATACACAACAGAATCAAGATGCTCTCTTCCTAAAAAAGGAAGCCAATATGGTGGTCCCCTGCCATTAATAAACTCTACAACAGAAGGAAAAAACTGTTGCAGAGAAAGGTGAAGTTCCAAGACTGTAAAATTTCCCTTATTAGCCTCAACAAAAAGTTGAGATCCCTCATCGAAACCTCCAAAGCCAGCTATGAAGGCAGAATTGTGGCAGATACTAAAAACAACCACAAAGCCTTCTATAGTTATATCAAGAATTTCCATGGCAGTACCCAAATTTGCTCTGAGTTACTGCACAATGGTACTTCCTATACTGAGCCAACAGATATTGCCAACATACTGGCCGACAGATTCAGTGCCAGTTTTACCCCCCCCCCCCCCGGACCAATCACAATACCAGAAGAATGCCATGCACCCAGCATTACTGCAGCACAGGTTAAAGCTGCATTGTCCAAGGCCAAGAATACAGCTTCCATGGGGCCCAACAATATCCCTGGCTGTGTTCTACATAAATTACAAAGTGAACTGGCACCACATCTGTGTGCTATGTTGACTCACTGCCTCACCTCAGGCTTTGTCCCTTCCAAATGACAGACTGCTACAGTCATCCCTCTCCATAAAGAAGGAGTGACTACAGACCCTGGAAATTATCGCCCCATTAGCCTGACAAGTCTTATATGTAAGGCTATGGAGCGCAGTATCATGGATCTGATTAACAAGGATATAGGAAATCTTCAAACTCTAGATCCCATGCAGTTTGGTTTTGTGAAAGATGGATCATGCCTTCTCAACCTGGTTGACTTCTTTGAGTCAGTCACCATAGCTGTGGATGAGGGTAAAGCAGTTTTTACAGCCTACCTCGATCTGGCTAAGGCCTTTGATACCATTCCTCACTCAGGACTTATTGATAAACTCACCAAACTAGGCATCAACCCCTGTATCGATAGGTGGGTTGCAAACTGGCTCACAGATAGAACCCACAGTGTGAAAGTAGCGGACTCCAAGTCAGATTGTCGACCAGTCATGAGTGGAGTCCCACAGGGATTGGTCCTGGGTCTTCTCCTGTTTGTCATCTACTTCTCAAAAGTCCAGGCCAACATGGAGGGACTCTGGCTGACCAAGTTTGCAGACAACTGCAAGCTGGGAGCCATTATTAACTCCCCAAGTGATGCAGACATCCTACAGAAAGGCCTCACTGA
Source organism: Protopterus annectens (assembly GCF_019279795.1). Classification (NCBI taxonomy): domain Eukaryota; kingdom Metazoa; phylum Chordata; order Ceratodontiformes; family Protopteridae; genus Protopterus; species Protopterus annectens. Next base: position 241,354,208 of record NC_056745.1, read on the forward strand.
GACCAATGACTGGTGTTGAAACCATGGGCTTAAGCTTAATGCCAAAAAATGCATCATCATCCCCTTTGGTAAAAACTCAGTTCCCACTAATTACTACATCAATGGGAGCCCACTGAACACTTAAGGCATTATAAGAGATCTGGGGACACAGGTTGAGAGCCACCTCTCCTTCAACCACCACATCGCCACTGTGGTCAGAAAGTCCTTCTGTGTGGCACATCTCATTACCAAGGGTTTTGCATCCAGGAAGAAAAAGGTCATCATTTCTCTCTGCTCTTTCCTCATTAGGCCAATCATAGAGTATAATGCCCCATTTGGCATGTACCTCACTAGACACCTGCAACATCAGAAAAGGCCACAAAAGTACCTCATGAAGAGGATCCTAGGCCTTAAACACATGTCCTACATGGACAGACTCAAAAAACTCCAGCTATTCTCTATCTCATATCGTCTATTAAGAGGCGATCTCTGCTTGACTTACAAAGCCATGTCTGGCCCAGCTGTGTTAGAAACGCTACATATAAAGAAATCCCAGTCCCTCCACACCACATGCTCCATAGACCTCAACCCCATTACCACAATCAACAGAACATGCTGGAGGGACAGGTTCATAACCCGGAGACTGCCCATGCTCTGGATATACTTTCCATACATGTCAAGCAGAACACCTCATTGGCCCTCTTCAAGAGAAATCTTGATGAGTGGATGGGAAATAGAAAGTTCACCCCGGGGATCACTCCAGTGGCTCTACTTGACAGAGGCACTGGGAACTGACATCGGGCGGCACAATGCCAGGGTACTTCTATGGGCTAGGCTTGTAAAGGCTCCAGGGCTATTAGCCTGGTACACACTATGAACCTATGAACCAATGAACCTAAGTAGTGCCACTTTGTGCCAACCTACTACTTTCCTGTGAATTAAAAGGGAAAGCTAGCATTTCCTTTTTAAACAATAATTACAGCCTTGTCCTTGCTTTATTTTAATACATTTTAATAATCTTCTTTGTCCTACAAAGGAAAACCCTAGCAAAAAAAAAAAAAAAAACATATATAAAGTAGAAATTCTGCCTATTCTCCTCCTGCCATTTTGCCTGTAGTGGCTGATTGGTGATGGGTACCCATTCCTCACTGTCTGTTTGATTCTGAAGTTATTTAATTGTATTTTTGTTTTTCTAACATGAGAATGTTCTCCACCGCTGTCATGCTTACTACCACAATCACCATAATGACACGAGGAATATTCTATGCCCTAGGATAAGCCCAATGATATCAGGGGTATCCTATGCCCTAGGGTTAGCCCAATGACACAAGCAGTATCCTATGCCCTTGGGTCAGCCCAATGACACAGGGAGTATCCTATGCACTAGAGTCTGCCCAATGACACAAGAAGTATCACATGCCCTAGGGTCAGCCAATGGTACAAGGAGTATCCTATGCCTTAGGGTCAGCCCAATGACACAAGGAGTATCCTAGCCTAGGGCACAGTATACTCCTTCTGTCACTGGCCTGACCCTAGGGTATATGATACTCCTTGTGTCATTGGTCAGCCCAATGACACATTGAGTATCCTATTACCTAGAGTCAGACCAATGATACAAGGTATATTCTATACCCTAGGGCACAGGGTCATCCCAATGACACAAGGAGTATCCTATGCCTTAGGGCCAATCCAATGACACAGGGAGTATCCTATGCACTAGGGCCAACCCAATGACACAAGGAGTATCCTATGCTTTAGTGTCAGCCCAGTGACAAAATGAGTATCCTATTCTAGGGCACAGCATACACCTTGTGTCATTGGGCTGACCCTAGAATATAGGATACTCCTTGTGTCATTGGTCAGCCCAATGATACAAGGAGTATCCTATGCCTTAGGATCAGCCCAGTGACACAAGATGTATCCTATGCCCTATGGTCAGCCCAATGACACAAGGAGTATCCTATACCCTAGGGCACAGGGTCAGCCTAATGACACATGGAGTATCCTATGCCCTAGGGCCAATCCAATGACACAAGGAGTATCCTATGCCCTAAGGTCAGCCCAATGACCCAAGGAGTATCATATGCCCAAGGGTCATCCCAATGGCACGAGGAGTATCCTGTCCTTAGGGTCAGTTTCTCTCATATGGAGGAATGGTATGTCCTCCTTTGCAAGCATCAAAACTCTTCAATTTTGACTTCTATGAACTCATAGAAGAAATACCACCTAACCCCTTCCCCATCAAACCATCAGACTAAACTTCTAGAGAAGTGGCTATCAGAATGAACACCTTGCCAAACAAAAGGCATGTCCTGCTTTCTTAAGCATCCTAAGTATCAACCTTGAACTAAGAACTAGAATAAAGCAATGCTGTTCTTTACCTTTTCCCTAGTTCATTGAATTCCACTGAGGCATTCCACTGTTTCCTGTAACATCATCATTTTTGGTGACTTGCACACATGGTGGTGAGCTATGCTTCCTGCCATAAACTTGCAGATGTGCTTCCTTATCATTGTTGCAGTATTCTTTACAAATGGGATATCCTGACAAGGACAGCCAGATGTCCGGCCAGCATATCAATGCTTTAAGTCCTTCCAGGTGCCACACATCAGACGTATGTCCTATATCTAAAGCATACGTAAAGAGATGTATGAGCACCTAACCTCAGAACTTCTTTGTTGAGAGCCCAAATGTTACTTTTACAATTCAGTCTTTAGTCATATGTCACATAGATACTGCTATAGAGCCATCAAAGGATAAGTGCCTAGTCAGAATGTTTTCCTTCCTTTTTCCTCTGCATTGTATTACCTTTAACATGTCATCCAAGAAGGAAAAATGTGAATGCAGGAGGCAAATTACCCATAAGGATAGACACAAGAAGTGCCTTTATGTCTTGGTGCTGTCCATGATCAAACTCAGTGTAAGATTTGCTAAGCTTTCATACTGAAGACTTTACACAGCCATCTGTATTCCTTTTCTATCTATTTAGAAAACTAGTGACTGAAGCTTCTTGCCCAGGTTCCATAGCTTACAAATCTACCCACCCTGATGTTTAGCTGCTACTTAAGAATAAATTTTAAAAAGTACTGATTCTTCTGCTGTCTGTCCTCCTACTGTTGTCTCCGTCAGGTTGTATGAAGAGCCCAAGGACTGTCCAGTTCCACCTTCATCCTCTCTGTCTTGACCCAGTCAGATGTCGACATGGAGCTGCCTACCTACATGTACGATGAGGCTGTGCCTGATGTCTGCTTTACAATAGGAGAGGAAACCATGGCTAATCATTTCTGAGGGGCCTGGGTGGATTCCTCAAATTCTGGTTAGGGAGGAAGTCCCTGGTTCCCTTAATGAAGTCAGGTAAGAATCTGAACCTCCTAAGTTGGTTAGGGCTGATGTTCCTTGAAAAAAGAATCAGAAAACAAGAGATGTGGCTACTGTAGATATGGATCCAAAAAGAGTGATAGAATTTCACTCAGGGTTTTTTCAAGGCCCTTATGGCTTTGAAGTCCCCTTAGAGGTTGTCTGTTTCCTCCTCTGTTTACTGGTCCTCTACTCCTTCTAAGAGGCCTAGGGATCCTGATTCTTCTGAGGAGGAGGTGGACTTAGATTCTGGAGAGCAGTCCTTAACTTACTCATCTCAAATTCATTCCCCTTTATCTCTGTGATCTGATGAAGATTTCCTTTCACGGTATTCCCCACTGAAGAGTTGTCTTTTTGGGGACATTATTGTCTGCATGATGGAACATTTTAAACAGGATTGTTGCCAGATTTCTGATACTCAGAAAATATACGAATACCTTTTCCAGATTGATTCATCTCAGCCTTCTGCAGTTCCTCCTGTCTTAGATGCTCTTTTAGACACATTTTCTTCTGCCTCGCAGGCTTCTGATTCCCAGTCCCCTATCTAAAGAAGACAGACAGGTTCTATAAAGTTCCTGATGCCCAGAAGTTTTAGTATATAGTAAGACCTTCTGACCCTGCAGTAATTTCCCTGGCCACTGGCAAGCTTTCTAAATTGCTTTACTCTTCCAAGCTTTTGCCCTATGACAAGGACAGTTGTGGTATGGACAGGTATGGAATAAAAAGTGTAAAACTCTGACACTTTAAATTTCAGAGCCATAAACTATTAGACCTATATGACTAGATATGTCCTGGCTCCTCTTTCTCAGCTTGGGTGGTGTTCTTTATGTTTGCCTGATTCAGACGCTAAGTATTTTGCTATTTCTCTTTTGAGCTGTGCTACCTAGGTAGCTCATCACTCTATAAAATATAGTTATGATGTTAGTGATGCCTCCTATAGGGTGGCTGCTTCAGGGTTGGTTATGAGGAGATATTACTTGTTGCACCTCCAGTCCCTTCCTGAAGACATTTAGGCTAAGTTGCTGGACACTCCTTTGGACAACCAAATTCTTTTTGGCTCTGCAGCAGCTGAACTTTTCAAACCCTTGCAGGATAAGGGGAAAGTTATGTAAGATCTTAAGCAGATATTCCTTACGCCTACTCCCAAATTTCAGAAACATTACCCCTCTAAATCTTCCTTTGCAAGGGGGCAGCCGAGACAGCCTCTCAGGACTAAGAAGTCTTCCAATAGGATTTTTCTGACAAGCCTTCTCAGGGTTCTAAGGGTCAAAATATTTATTTTCCTGAAAAATCTGCTTCCATTTGACATTCAAACTCTTGTACCCCACAGACAGATTCTTCATTCTGTCAGATTGGCAATGAATAACTACAGATTCATGGATGGTTTCCATAATTCAGAATGGGTATTTTGTGGTTTGGAAGACCCTTCTTCTCTTTTCAGGCATTACCAAACCTTTCCGTTGTCAACTTCTGCACCATTAATTTGGTTCTTCAAGCCCTTTTGGTTAAAGGAACCATTCAGCCAGTTCTGCTCTCTCTAAATGACAAGGGAGGTTTATTGCAGAATTTTTTTGATTCCCAGGAAAGAGGGTTTTGGGGGCCCATTATGGTGCTTTATTTTCTCAACTACTTTCTGAAAGTGGCCTCTTTCAAAATGTTGCCTCTCCAGCCTCTGTCCCCATCCCTTGTTACTTCCTCATGTTTCCTTGGTGTCTCTGGTTCTGAATGAAGTCTTCCTTCACATTTTATTCACCCCTTCACAGGAAATGTTTATGTTTCTCTGTTTCTTCCTCACATTTTCAATACTCTGCTTTGCTTTTTGTTCTTTCTATGACTCCAAGGATCTTTACCAAGTAACTGGCCCAAGTGGTAGCCTTCTGCAGACTTTAGGGAATTCAAATTTTCTCTTGTTTGGACAACCTGCTGATTCAAGCACCATCTCAATACCTTCTTCTTCAGGATCTGATATACACCATGCTCTTCCTACTCAGTCTAGGTTTAACTCTAAATCTCAAACAGTCTCTTCATAACCCTTCTAAAGACCAAGTTTTTCTGGGTTGCAGGATTCAGACCTTAACAATGATGGTCTTGCTTCTTCCTCTTAAGGTCCTTTCCTTCCTTGACAGCCTACTTCCAATCTCTTGCTCTGAAAGAGCTGCCTACAAGAGAGTTTTTTTAAGCTCAGTGATTCATGATATCCACAGTCTCTATGGTTACTTTCACCAGTCTCTACTTGAGGAAGTTTCAGTGGTATCTCAAAACTGGCTTCAAAACTGTCATTCTGTTGATCTTCTAATCTATCTCTTGCCTTACCTCAAACATGAATTCCTCTGGTGGATTGGCAGATTTCTCTGAATCCTGGCCTGCTTTTTCAAGTTCCTCTTTCCACTCAGGACCTTTGCACAGATGCCTCTGATCAGGGTTAGGGAACCACTTAATAGCATCAGGGTCCAGAGAGTTTGGTCTTCCCAGCAACAAGTGGACCATATCAACATAAAAGAGATGAGAGTTCTAATTCTGGCTTGTCCTGCCTTAGATCGTTTTTAGGTTCCAGGTTCTTTGAGAATTTTCACAGACAACACCACAGTTATGTGGTACATAAACAAGCAATGTGGCAAAACATCTTACCTTATTTGCAGGCTAGTTCTTCAGGCTTGGGATTTTGCAGTCAGCCATCAACTAACCCTGCAGGCAATTTAAATTCGGTCAGAGTGCAATCTACTAAAAGACAATCTGAGCAGGTCCAGGGAGAGCCTCATGAAAGGGTGCTTCACAGGGAGGTTTTTCTAGACATTGTACATTAGTGGGGTACTCCACAAGTAGATGTTTTGCCTTCCCTCTGTACAGACAGCTCTCCTGGTTCTGTTCCAGATTGCCAAGTCCTCTGGCTTGGCAAGTGGATACCATATATTTTTCTTGAAAGAGGATGTTTCTGATGCTTAGCCCCCTCTTCCTCTGTTGCTAAAAGTCCTACTCAAAATCATGTGAAACATGCACAAAATATTGCTGGTGACTCCCTTTTGGTACAGACAGCACAGTTTCCCCCTTCTATTTCATCTGGCCAGGGACAGTCATCACAAGTTAAAAAGGATGTTTTTTTCTCAAACAGGGCAAGGAATCTCTCATTCACTCTCATTAACTCACCCTGCGATTGACTCTTTAAGACTTTTGGTGATAGGGTTTTGATTACTTTTAGACATCATTTCTCTTTTCTTCTCTTTTGGTTTTTTAATAGCCCAGGAAACCCACTACTAGAAAATCCCATTTAGCTAAATGGAAGCGATTTTCTTGTTGGTGTCACACTCATTACTAGAACCCTTTTTTGTTTTGTATTCCAGTGGTGCTTTCTTATTTGTGTGAGCTGCTTATTTCTGGTCTGGCATACTCATCTGTTAAAGCTCAGTTGTTTGCCATTTCTGCTTGTTTGTCTTTGAATCCATGACTTTCTTCTAGATTTGAAGTTAAACAATTTTTGAAAATTGTCCATGTTAGGCATCCATGAAAGCCTATTTCTCCTTCTTAGGACATTTCTTCTGTTCTTGAAAATGAATGACAGACTCCTTTTAAGCCTACAACCTCTTCTTCTTTACAGCACTGTGTTGCTTTTAGCCCTTATTTCTGTGATTTCTGAACTTCGGGCTCTCATGGCAGTTCCCCCCTTTTTTCACAAAGATTTTCTATATATAATGTTGTGGTAATTTATATCACAAGAGTTTTTATTCCTATATTTAATACATATATAATGGTTGTTATTTCTAACAGAAATCATTCATTTTAAATTTAAATTTATAGTAATATTTCTTTAAATGGTCTACTCATTGTTTGACTAAATGAAGTATTAAGTGAATGAGAATGATATTTAAACTCCAGCTGTTACTCATACTCTTGTTCTGATGAAGTCCTATGGACGAAACCTAGGTTAACTCATGTTCTGTTTGTGTTTGTGATATTCAACTTGAATAAACTGCTGTTGGACTACAGTTTTCTTCCATTTCTTCTGGTTGGTTTTCATGGTTTGGTTCTTATTTTTTTCGTGTTTGGTCGATGTCTGTGGAGAATATGGAGTTTACAGCAGGTATCATGGATTTATTGCAACAAATTAATGAACAATTACTTGAGCACACTGCTCAAATTAAATTACTAACAGAAAAGCAGCAACAGCCTGGTTTAAACACACAATTAAATGGTAGTCTGGGTATGCCTCTTACTCAACCCACCCAGAATACGAAGAATTCTACGCTACAAGCTGGAGGTTCAACAACTACTAAGGTCACTAAAAATATAAGATCTGAACAACATGAAGACAATATTTTTGGAAACAACAGTGATCGTTGGAAGAGTAATATATTCAATTTTCTGACTGGTAACATTTTAAATGAACATGCCACAGATTTGACTAATCAATCTTTGTCTGAACAACTAAAGCAGTTTGAAGTTAAGTTGTTCAAATTAAAGAAAGTTCAGTTGTAGAACAGTTATTTAGTAAGAAACATAGAAATGGGTTTGGTGCTGAAAGGCTTGCACTTGTGGAGGTATCCGATTGGAACAGAAAGCAACCGTGAAATGTTGAAAGATTTACACAAGTTGTTTGATAAAACTGGGTTAGCCCTCATGGAAATTATGGTGAAATACAACAGGCAAAAGACTGAGACATACACAAGTGAACTTGAACGTGTTAACGAAAATATCACGAACAATCTTTTATTTGACCAGTATTTGACAAACTACACTAATATTCTTGACAGTGTTGATCACACTTGTCAGGAAATGTTTCAGAAAAAGCTTTTAAAAATCAAAAGGGACACTAACGCCTATGCTGCAGATGCAGTATATCCGCAATCTAGAGGCAACCATCGTCGTCATGGGAACCAAGAGGAGTCGGCCAATCAAATGGCGGATAATAACAATGTTACGACTACTGAACGAGCCAATAAAAAACATTTTAAGTCAGCCTCGAGTCCTTTAGATGAAGGACCTAGGCATTCAGAAAGAATTCAGAATAGGGAGCAAAGTTATGATGACCGAGAATACAATCAGCAGGGAGCGCGTCCAAAAGTGTGGTACAATTCAAAAAATGGGTCCAGCGGATACTGCAGCAAGTGGAGATGAGTACATTCATTACTGATAAAAATGATGGACATGTAAGTACAAATTAGTTTTGTCCTTCTCCCTCAAGAGCTGGTGATATATCAGGACGAAATGAATGCACAATTTATGAACAGTCTAACATGCATTTGGTTAGTAGAACTAACATGAGGGGGAATGAGCATGAAGTTTTTACCAACAAAACTTGTCCTAAACTTGACGAATTTAATGTTCGACAGGATATAGGCTCTCTGCAGAGCAGCATTGGGCAAAATGGTAAAGAAACGACACCAGATGAACTTGAAGGGTTATTTGACTATTTAGACAACAATGTGGATACAATTAATTTTTCTCAAAGTAGTTTATTGGACTTGAGTATATATCTTTCAAACAAAATTTGAATGCTAACAATGTTAGGTTAATGAATAATATGGCAGTAGAACATCATGGTGAGTGTGATCAAATATTGAATTATGAAACTTTTTGCAGTACAAATGATGAACACAATATTGCTTTGTTTCAGAGTGATAATGGAGGGAATAATAATCAAACAGCATTTAATGAAATAGATGGGCTTCTTGAGGATTCAGATAAAAATGTTGAGAAACGCACAGGTTTTCTGTTACACACAATAGATTTAAGTACATTTATTTATTATTTATTTATTTACATTTGTTGACTGGGAGAGTCCGACTTGACACATGTCCATTTTCAGCGGAGGCCCGGCGAGAAAAGCTCCACATTAAGTATTATTTGCATTATACAGTTAAAAAACATAGCATTTAAATATAGACATTAGTCCAGTTAAGGACACAAGACAAGAAGAAAACAGATGTAAAACAGCTGTAGAACATAGCACAATTTTAAAATATGGTGACATATACTAAACATGGTTGCAAATGTAGTTGAGATTCATCAGAAAACAATTGATACAATCTGTTTTTGAGGTACATAACAGCCATTAGCAGTTGTTGCTACAAAAAGTTAGTATTGTGTGGTAGGTAGCCTCGGAACATGAGTAGCCAAGCTTGCTAAGAGTAGGTTGTTGATAGGGGGTTGAGAGAGGTAGTGCGTGGGGAGAGTGGATAGTATTAGAGGGGGGGTGCAAGGGCATATCTGGCAAGTTTTGAAGTGTGATTTTAGTAAGGATTTAAAGTGGGTGCAAGAAGTTACAGAGGTAATTGAGGATGGGAGGGAGTTCCAGAGTTTGGCTATAGTGCAGGAGAATAATGCTTCTTCAGCAGAGTTAATGGCTCTTGTGACCTGTAGGCGTTTTTTGTGGCTGGATCTTAGTGGTCTCGTGGTTATGTAGGGTTGGAGTAGATTCTGGAGGGATGGGACTTTTAGTGGTTGGTTTATTAGTTTGTGGGCGAGTGTAAATTGGTACCATTGAAGGAGGTGGGAGAGCTCTAGCCAGCCCAGTTCTGCTAGTGAGAGACAGTGGTCTACATACACTGTGAATGAAACAGTTACATTAATTGATGGTAAGAAAGTGGAGTTTTATGATAATTGTGATGAAATAATAACTCCTGGAATGAGTGGCAACGTAAATAGTAATGAATTTAATTGTCAATTACGAGCCGTGCACAGTCGAGAGTGTGAAAAAACATTAGAAAATATAATGACAAGCAATGAATTTAATATGGTATTTGATTCAAATTGTTGCGAAATGTGTGAAGTTTTACAGGACAGTATTTTAAATCAACCTATTATAATAGAGAGTAATGCACGGGACTTCAAATTATATAATTATTCTAGTCATACATTCAACATTAGACATGCTAACCTATTATCTAAGGGGTTCACTTTTGTGCCTTGTAGGAAAGGTAATTTAACAGATACATTAATTGCTTTAAAGTTATTTGTTCAGAAGATGAACTTGAGGATGTTTTTTACAAATTCAGAGGTGCAATATGAACAAAGGAAATTATTAAAGTCTAGTAAATTTAACCCCCCAATTAGCAATATGATAGCAATATTCGAGAAAACATGTGAACTAGACATAAGGGAATATTTTAAAGAACGTAAAAAATGTGATTACACGAACATGTCTTACGATGAATACCAATTGTTAAATGAGTTGGTTAATTCTGAGCATATACGTGTAATGAAACCTGATAAAGGTAATGGGGTGGTGATTGTAGACAAAAATGATTATATAGACATGATGATGGCTATGTTGATGGAAGAGAGTTATACGGAAAGTTGTATTAATGAAATTAACATTGCACATCAAAAATTGGACCTCATGTTAGATGACATGTTATTTCAAGGTCAGTTAATTGAAACAGAATATGAATTTATGTAAAATTCTAACCCCATGGTTAGTAGTATTTTTAGGATACCCAAATTGCATAAGGGGCTAAACAATGTCAAGTTTAGACCCATTGTCGATGGTAAAAGAAGTAAAACATGTTTTATCAGTCAATATTTGGATTTTCATATGAAACAGGGTTTAATTACTTTTTCTTACGTGGTGGTGGTGCTGCGGTAGCATTGTCGCCTCACAGTCAGATGCTTTCCGGTTCAATTCTCAGCTAGAGCGTCTTCTGTGTGGAGACATGTGTGAATGGGCGTACCTTCGTTGAAGGTTGTGCATCAGGGCTGGTAACTTGGCACATAAAAATCAACTACCAATCATTAGCAGACCGGAGTTCCGCTGTGGCGACTCCTAACCGGGAAAAGACACAACAACAACAACAACAAAGGATTCATGGAATTTTTTTGATAGGGTAAAATTTTTAAACATCAACTACCACACTATTCTTCTTACCATCGACATCTGCAATTTATTTACTGTTATCCCTCATGACATAGGATTAACATGGTTGGAGTATCAATTAATTGAAACAGGAAGATATGACCAGGATCAAATTAATGTTTACATCACACTAATGGAAGCAGTATTGAAAAACAATTTCTTGTTCATTGCGGGACATTTTTTCAAACAAGTAACGGGAGTGGCTATGGGGGCCGCTTGTGCCCCCATTTATGCTAACTATATTATGTCCTATTGGGAGCAGAGATATGTTTTTACCAGTGCTTATAGTCATTGTATAAAATTATATACCCGGTATTTGGATGACATATTTAGTGCTTGGGAAGGTGGAAGAGATGAATTGGAAGCCTTTATAAGGTATATTAACAACACGGTAGACTTTCTCAAATTTACATACAAATTTAGTTCTGATACAATAACATATCTAGATGTTAGATTGACTGTGGATAGAATTAACAAATGTTTGAAATCTAATATTCATAGAAAAAACACTTTTTCTAACTGAACTCAATAGCGATAAAACAAATGTACAAAACTTTGGCGTTGAACAGGATCGCTATAACGCCTTACTTAGGAATCACTGGTACAGCAATACTGAAACAATCTCTGCTCACAGAATAAAATTCGTCCAATGGTAAAAAATGAAGACCAGAATTTATTTAGTACAAGGTTTAGCGCTTTCACCTACAACACGTAGGCTTCCTCAGGAAGCCTACGTGTTGTAGGTGAAAGCGCTAAACCTTGTACTAAATAAATTCTGGTCTTCATTTTTTACCATTGGACGAATTTTATTCTGTGAGCAGAGATTGTTTCAGTATTGCTGTACCAGTGATTCCTAAGTAAGGCGTTATAGCGATCCTGTTCAACGCCAAAGTTTTGTACTTTTTCTAACTCCTATCTCCAATATGATAGTTGGCATCCTCAACATCAAAAAAGAGCAATTGTGAAAGGGCAAATGGTGAGGGCGGCCCTTATGGTTATTGACCATCAGGAATTTTTGGATGAAATTAATTACATGGTCAGTATGTTTAGAAGTAGAGGCTACCCAGAGGACTTGTGCATGAATGTCATGCACAGAATCAAACATAAAAGGGAGACTGGAGTTTATAAATCTATACTAATGAAGGACAAAGATAAGAATTTCATGGATGAGAATATTGATATTCAAACTTGTGATACTGGTAGCAGTAAGGTGTTTCAAATTCACTATTATACATCATCACCTTCAACGATGATGTGGATTGGCTTGCATGGATGGTCAAGAAAAATTGGGGCATCCTAAAATTGGATAGAGATGTACGATTGAAAGTGGGGGGGGTGTCCCACAATTTGTGTTTAGAAAAGATCAATCTTTGAAAAAAATCTTGGAAAAAGGACCTCCTTCTAAGTCAATTGTAAGTGGTAAAACGTTAGGGAATTTTAAATGTGGGAGGTGTTTTATTTGCCAATCTATATTACATACAGACACTTACAGTAAGATTAATAATTATTCTATACCCATCACAGGACACTTTGATTGCTACGCTCAAAATGTAGTATATGTGGCTGTCAGAAGTGCCCAGTATTTTATGTGGGAAAAACATCTAGGTATTTTAGAGAGAGAGAATCAGAGAGCATGTACTTGACATCAGGCATTTTAAGTCTACTAATGCCTTAGCTAGGCATATTATTGCCAATAATGAACACAATTTTAAATTTTGTGTGATTCAACAGATTAAAAATGATGTTCAAGATAGGACACTAGATGTCCAGTTGGACATATGTGAATTAAAATGGCAATTAAGATTGGTTGCCCAAAATTATCCAGGTATAAATGATTACGTAAGCATTGCTCCTTTATTAAAGTTGAAACATATTTTAGGAAGAAATTAATGAATTTTATAAAGGTTTTTAAAGTAATGAATAACATGTATTTTTATGGTTTGTGTGTGAATATTTATATTTATACACACACACACACACACACACACATATATATATATATATATATATATATATATATATATATATATATATTTATATATTCATGTTTTTTTATGTATTTGATATATAATGTTGTGGTAATTTATATCACAAGAGTTTTTATTCCTATATTTAATATATATATAATGGTTGTTATTTCTAACAGAAATCATTCATTTTAAATTTAAATTTATAGTAATATTTCTTTAAAAGGTCTACTCATTGATTGACTAAATGAAGTATTAAGTGAATGAGAATTATATTTAAACTCCAGCTGTTACTCATACTCTTATTCTGATGAAATCCTATGGATGAAACCTAGGTTAACACGTGTTCTGTTTGTGTTTGTGATATTCAACTTGAATAAACTGCTGTTGGACTACAATTTTCTTCTGGTTGGTTTTCGTGGTTTGGTTCTTGTTTTTTTAGTGTTTATATTTCAGAGAAGCCAGACTACCTTGGATAATTATGTTGCTCAAGGTGTCTGTTCTAATAATGGACATTCTAATATTAATGTAAGTGGAAGCTTTGCAAATTATATGGAAAAGTTGATGGGGCGAGACACATGAAGATCAGTAATCCTTTTTCCACCACTGGTTTTGGTAATCTTGGCTTATCTTCGGACAGCCAGGATTTATGTGATACTCTGGAGAAGTTGATATTGGCAGAAACCAAGGTACATTTAAATATTCTGGGTTTGCAGCATTAATTATAACTTAAAATAACTCCCAGAGGCTTACAGGCATTTAAAAGTCCTACTACGCTTTTTGCTTTAACTAATGATGCTGAAAAAACCTTCTGTGACCGCTGGGTGGCAGCAAAGCATCGCTTTGCGAGTGAATGTGTCTCCATTCTCATTGAGCGAGATATGCTGAAGAAAGCAAGGTTAAAGGAAGACATAAAAAGCGCAATTTTTCAAATCTGTCTCCCTTGCTTGTTCTGTCTCAAGTTGATTCTGTGTTACAGGACTTGAATGGTAAGCTCAAAGAGCTAGAATCTCTCTTGATTGAGCGAAAGAGAAGTAAAATTAAGTGGGATTCTCATGATTATGCGAACAAGTGTGCTTTTCTTTGGAAAACAAATGAAAAAAGGGATAAGAAAAACTTGCGTTCAAATGGGGTTTTGAAACGCTCACACTCAGTAACCTTTGCTTCTTCTGATGGTTTAACAAGTAGGTGTGATACGTGAATCTGCATATCCACTTCTTCCCAATGCCCAGTGTCTGGAAGTCATGAAACCTTTTTGTAGACAGGGAGAAGACCAAAGTGGACAACAAAACTGAAAAAATGAATAAGAACTTTCAGGGACAGAATATCTACACTAAAACAGACTACAGTCCTCATTTTAAACGTGGTAGATGGAACTAATAATTCATCAGTAAGTGTGGACAATGTGTTTTTTAATGCTAATTGTTTAGTGAATTTGTCAGGTTATAATTTAAATGATAATGAGTGTAATATTTTACAATTTGGTTTAAAGTTTATATCTACATTTATTCCTTGCCTGCACATGCTAAAAGAAAATGTTTTTTCTTGGTTTTGAAATTGCATTTAAAGTATTTTTTTTAATAGGACAGACAATATAAGGAATACTGAAGTTTTTGACCATGTTGATTCAGAGAATGAGAGTTTTATTTCCTGCATGTCACAAGATAATGATGAAAGTTTTATCTCTTGTATGTCAGATTTAAATGTTAATGCTTATTGTTTGTTAGATACACATGCTATTTTTACTAAAAGTGCATTTATTCCCCCTTATATTAATAAGACAATAAAACACTTTTCATCCATGTTTAATTATCATATAATACAGTCGTTTGATGGTTTAGATAAATATAAAGATGTCACATATAATTTGAGTAGGGCTGAATGGAAGTCATCGGTTGATTTAAAAGATATCAGAATTAAGTCCTCTGATAAAGGGAATAAAATAGTTGTTTTACATTATAAGCAATATGTCAACATGTGTTATGAATATCTAAGGAATGAGGATGTTTATAGAAAGTGCAATCTTGTTGACTATAATAATGCTATGACACAATATAAGATGTTATTAGAGAAGGGGGTCAGATTAGGTTATTTGACTCAAGGTGATGTTGATAGAAAGTTTGATGTGGGTGGGTGTAAGATACCTGCCTTTTATTGCCTGCCTAAATTACATAAAAATTTGCAGAGCCCTCCTGGTCGTCCAATTGTTGGTACCCATAAATATTTTCTAACCAATATAGGTTTACTTATACATGAATATCTAAAGCCTTATGTTATGAAGTTACAGTCTTATATAAAAGACTCTCTTGATTTTTTTGGATAGAATACAGGACATTAAGTGGAGTAGTGATATATACTATGTAGTTATGGATGTGAAACGTTTATAAACTGGCATTTGACATCAGGATGGTATTAAAGTCTAGAAATTCTCCTTTGTCCTGTTATATTATAGAATTATACATTTTTATTTATTAAATAATTATTTTGTTTTTGATGGATGTGTTTATCACCAACTACAAGGTACTGTCATAGGGCATCTTTTGCCCCCTTGCACGCAAAATTGTTCATCGCACTTTTTGAGTTGGAATCCCTGTATAAGCATGAGTTTGTGAGAAATAATCTCATTACCTATTACAGATATAGTGATGATTTAATTTTTATTTGTAAGGGTGGCAGGCATAGTGTCATGAATTTTCGTCTGGATTTAGAACAAAATATTTATGGTTTGAAATTTGATGACATACAGTGTGGTAATATGGTTCATTTTTTTAGATTTGGTTCTAGAGGGTATTAATGGTGGGGGCATTAAGACATCTGTACATAGGAAATTTGCCGACAACCTTCATTTTTTGCGTGGGGCTAGTTTTCATCCCCAGCATTTGTTGGAAACCCTACGCTATGGGGAGTTTCTTTGTATGCATATAATTTGTAGTGATTGGGTGGATTTTGTAAGAGAGTGCAGGCACACTTTCTGCATGTTTATTAATAGGGGCTATAACTATAATATGGTTACGAAGTCTTTACAGAGAGTTGTAGCATATAGATTGGGACTAAATCAGCGTCAAGATGTTATGCATAGAGAGGGGAATAACACTGAATTTTGTAAAAATCAGATACATTTTGTCTCAGTGTATAATAGTTTGAGTAGTAGGATTAATAAAATACTGCATAACTGTTGGAAAGTTTTACTTCAGGGTGTGGAGTTAGAAAGAATAATAGCAAATAGACCTTGTATTTCTTATAAAAAAGGAAAAAGTTTAAAATATTTTTTAGTCTCTAGTTATTTTTCTGTGCCTGATGAGATATTATATATAACCCCTGCCATGAGGAGTACCCACCTTTGTGGTGGTTGCTCTATATGTTCCTGCATTGTTACAAATTTCAAGAAAATAAATGGTATCAGGTTTTCTCCTGGTGGTAGCTTTTAATGTAATAGTGATGGGGTAATAGATATTCTTAGATGTCCCTGTAATTTGTTTTACATAGGAGAAAGTAAAATAATATTAAAAGTAAGAACACAGGAACATATAAGAGATATAAAGAGTGGTAAAGTAGAAAGTAACATTGCAATGCACTTTAAAGCAGTTCATAATGCTGATTATTCTTTGTTAAAAGCTTCTGTTTTAGAACAAGTTTTAATGAAAATTGATGAAGTATGTGACATTAAGGACATACTTCTTTATAAAGAGTCTGTTTATATTTTAAAGTTCAATACCATGGTACCTGTAGGTTTAAACTTAGAAATTAATTGGAAACAATTATTATGTAATTGATTAATTAATTAATTAATTAATGGTGCTATAAAAAGTTTGTGTAATGTTGTGTGTTTGTATTACTCCTGGAAGGCTGTAAGCCGAGGCGCTAGAGTTCTGAGTTTTTCATTAAACCTGTGTTTGTATTGTGGCCGGTTGTGGATTTCTTTCTGCTGCTGTTCTTCAAGTTGTTATATATATATATATATATCTGTGAGACCTTATCCTATAAATAACTGCATTTCTGTCACATATGGTGTTTTCATACAGGATACATAATTTCATACAGTAACTGTGGAAACACCTTTTTCTATGGCTGAACTGTGAAAAGGTACTCATGATGCCATACTTTAGACCCACATCATCATCAACCCCATTTTTCCAATTTTTCATGGGGTCAGGATGTTGTGTCAACTGTTGCATGTCTTGACTCAAAGCCATTTCCCTATCTTCTTTAACAGTAATGCCCAGCTGTCATAGGTCTTGATGTTCTCATTTCTGCTTACCTTCTTCCTGACTCTCTCAAATCATTTTCTGCTTTCCTGCACTGAGCATCTCTGTAACTATCACAGGTAAGTCATCTCCAGCATCTAAAGCTTCCTCAGCTGCTTGACCTTCACTGCCCAGGTTTCTGTATTATACAGGCACTAGTCACACCACTGTTTTGTACACCTTACTTTTCAGCTTCTTTGGTATTCATCAACTTTGTGCCAGTTGGCTGCGGCCTCTCTGATTCTAACTTTGACCTCCTCATTTAGACATCCTCTCAACCACAACTCTCAGCTACTTGAAGTTGTTAATCTATTCTATTTTCCCTTCTGTCTCATTTTTTAGGTTCCTATGATTTCTCCCATTTGCTGCTATGACCACTGTCTTGTCTGTACTCATTTTTATCCCACGTGCTTTCAGTTTTACATTCCGATCCCCTGTCATTTGCTGAAGTTCCTAATCAGGGTCTGCTTATAATGTCATTTCATCTGTTTGCAATAATTAGTTGATCTGTTTTCTCTGACCTGTTTGCTGATGTATTGCATCACCAGTATGATCAGAAGTGGGCTCAGATTTGATTCTGATGCACATGCACTCCCACTGAGAACCCCTCTGTGAGTCTGAATGCTATTTGTATTTGTGTCATTAGGTGTCTGTACATCATCATCATCAACCCCTTTTACCCATTTTCTACATGGGGTCAGGGTGTCATGTCCACTGTTGCCACAATCCTGCCTTCTTCAACACTCATGCCTGACTGCCACAGATCTTCTTTCACACAATCCATCCACCTCTTTGCTGGACACTTTTGTTTCCGCTTGCCTTCTTCATGTCTGTCCCAAATTTTCTTCACCAGATTGTCTTCTGCTTTTCTGCAAATGTGCCCAAATCACCATAATCTGTTGTCTTTTATCTTTTCTGCAATTGGAGATACTTTGGCTTCTGCTCTTATGTCCTCATGTTTTCATCTATCCAACAGTGTGCATCCTACCTCCCATCTCAGACATTTCATTTCCATTACCTCTAGCTTCCTCATTTGCTCTGCCTTTACTGTCCAGGTTTCTGTACCACACAGTAGTATTGGTCACATCACTGTTTTTCACACCTTACTTTTTAGCTTCTTTGGCTTTCTTCTGTCATACACTATACATAGCACTTTCTGCCAGTTGGCTACAACCCCACTGATTCACTTTATTCCGAATTCCCTTCACTTCAGCTAACCTTCCCAGATAGTCAAAGCTGTTAACCTGTTCCACTATATTCCCTTCTATCTCAGTTCTCAGCTTCTTCTGATTTTCCCTGTTTGTTGCCATTACCACTGTCTTATTTGTACTCGGTTTCAACCCTTATACCATCAGGTTTGTATTCCATTCCTTTGCTGAAGTTCTTGTTCAGATTCTGCCTGTAATGCCATATTGTCTGCATACTACAACTTTGTTGAACTGTCCCCTGTGACCTGTTTGCTAATGTAGTCCATCACCAGTATGAACAGCATTGGGCTCAGAGCTGAACCCTGATGCACACCGTCTCCCACTGGGTACCCCTCTGTGAAACTGAACATTGTTTGTATTTGAGTCAGTGGGTCCTTGTCCATAGCCTGCACTAATTCTACCTATGATTCTGGGGCTTGGAACCACCTCAGGACTACCCAAATCAGCTTTCTTGGGACCTTGTCATGTGCTTTCACCAAGTCTAGGAATGCCCATTTGGATTCTTTCCTCATCTCTAGCTTCTTTTCAACTGTCTGTCTCACTGCAGACATTGGGTCAATTGTGCTGCATCCTGATATGAATCTGAACTACTCATCTCACATCTTACTTTCTACTACTCTGCTTATCTGTTTATTAGTCACCCACTCCAGAACATTCATGCAATTTGACAAGAGTTTGAAACCTCTGTACTGACCACAGTTGTGGATGTCCGCTTTGTTCTTGTACACTGGCATGAGTATGCTTATTCTCCAGTCATCTGGAATACACCTTTCTCTCCGCACTGCTGTGAGTTCCCTTAGTAGCTATTTTTTTCCCTATCTCACCCAGCACCTTTATCATACTTGCCGTGACCTCATCTGAGACTGCTGCTTTCCCTGACTTCATTTTCTGTAATGCTGTTCTTACTTCTTTTAGGGTGGGCTCCGCTTCTTCTCTCATTGTAGGCTATGTCTGGGTTAGTACTGCTTCTGTGGGGATTTCTTCATTCCGAAGCTGCTGAATGTACTCCTTCCATCTGGTAAACTGGTGAGCAGGTTGTTGCTGGCATCCTTTATGAAGGGTGTCCGACTATCTTTTGGAGTTCTGTCTTTGCCTTGCAACCTGATATAGTTTCTTACTGCTCTTACTGAGTCACTTCCCAGAAACTGGTAGAGTGCCCCTGATGCCTGTTCTTTGCTATTGCAACTCCTTTTATTATCCTCTTTGTTGGCCAACTAATATTCCTTCCTAGCCTGCTCCACCTTTTCCTGCACTCATTCTTTCTTTTGATGACTTCCTGGACTTCTGCATTCCACCACCAGCTTTCCTTATGCACCCTATTTCCATACCTGACTCGGCCACATATCTGTTCTGTAGTCAGCATAACATATACTATTTTCAGGCACTGCCATTCTTCTTCTTCACCTCCATTTATTTCTTCCTCTGCTTGGGATGTTAGAGCCCTGAGTAATTCCTAGAATTGTTGTGCTTTTTTTCTAGTCAACTTCCAGGTCTTCACCCAGATCTCTGTTGACCTTAGGGCCTCCTCTGCTTGCAGCTGATTTTGACAACCAGTGGTTTATGCTGTGGACTGATGGTTTCACAGGGTACAACTTTGAAATCACTGATTCTACCCCAGTGCCTTTTACTTACCAGGAGGAAGTCTACCTGAGTTGTATGTCAGCCACTCTTGTATGTGATCTTGTGACTGTCTCTCTTTCTGAACCATGTGTTGGCTGCTATCAAGCCATTTGACAGACAGATGTCTAGAATGGCCTGTTCTTCTTTATTCCAGTTGTCCCACCCATGTGGCCCCAGGCAATCCTCATATCCTCTTCTGTCTGTCTCAATGTGTGTATTTAGGTCCCCATTATCAACACCAACTCATGTTGATCTGTTTTACCTAGTAGGCCCTGCAATTGCTGTCTGAATGTACTTTTCTCTTCACTAGGGCATAGGCTGAGATTATGAATACTGTATTTTCATTAGGCTGCAGTCTGATTGTCCTGAGTCTGTCACTAATTTTGGTGACATTCCTCACTGCCTTCCGAAACCTCTCTCTCTCATGACAATTCCCACCACATTTCTGTCCTGTCCTCTTGAGTACTAGACTCTGGATCCCAAGTCACGTGGCTTTGCTGCACAGCCCTTCCATCTTGTCTCTTGGATACATAGGATGCCCAGCCTCCTCCATACCATCATGTCATTCACTTCCAAGCTCTGTCCTATCAGAGAACTTACATTGAGTATAGTAATTCTTAGTTCATGTTTGGCAACAGTGCTATCCCAGGTAACCCGAGGTGGGCAAATAGACACAGGCCGGGAAGTAGCTTATTGGGCTTCATGGCAGTCACACACTGGCCAATAGGGGCACATACACATCCTACAATTAGCATAGGTCCCTGACATAGGTCAGAGTAGGCTGGATCCTCAACCCACTTATCAATGGCAAATACCTTACCTAATCACCTAGAGCCATATTTTTACACCTTCATTTGGCTAACCCTGCCACGGCATGCAGTCTGTAATCCATATTCTCCTATCTTGAGGATACTGCGCACCATAGTAGATGCCCAAAGTGGTTGGTCTGTATAACTCTTCCCCCTATAGAGCACTATGTAGAGTCTGTGCTGCTGCCCACAGCTCCATTTATTGGTGAGTTTGAGATGGAAACACTCAACATGTTTTTCACAGGTGGGAGGAACCAAAAAGAGATACAGAGACACAGAGATAACATGCAAACTCCAAACAGGCATTGGCTAGAGGTCAGGCTTGAACACAAGGTTGTGCCTGGGAGAAAAGGACCTTAATCCTTATGCCACCTGATCTCTGTCATAGCCTGCACTAATTCTACAAATGCTTATGAGACTTCATATCCTTGGAGGACTACCCAAATCAGCTTTCTTGAGACCTTGTCATACAATTTATTTAAGGCTAGGAATGCCCAGTTGGACCATTCCCTCTTCTCCAGCTTCTTCTCCACTATTTATCCCACAAGCCCCTCTGCAAACATCAAGTCAGTTAGACAGCATCTGGACCTGAATCCTAACTGTTCATCTTCCATCTTACTTTCTAGTACTCTGTGTATTCCTTTCTGTCACCATCTCCAGCAATTTCATACCATAAAAAGAGCTTTTGCTCCTTTTACAGGCACTAGAATACTTATTCTTCAGCCATCCGTGATATGCTGCTTATAAATGATAGCCAAAGAAAAAATCCAGAGGCAACACCATAAACAGCGAAGGAGACTTTATTAACAAAAAGTAGGTCCAAGTATAAAAAGGGAGCGCTTTCGTGTTCCTCAGAATGCTGCTTCAGACTTAATAAGTACATCCCAAGGAACATCAGCTTAAATACATCCTGACTTTTCATTAATTAATTGCTCATCCAATCACATAACAATGTAATTTCAAAACAACCTATGATCATTCCATGTAAAGGTTCCTATAGGTTATAGCCTATCTACTATTTCCTCAAAGCACGTCTATAACTGAGTAAACTCATCTCACATAATCAATTCAATAATCTTATATTATAAAAAAAATTTATATAGCACATATATTAATCTTTATAAAAAGTTAAAAAGTGTCATCAATATGGATAAAAAACATTTTATCACCAGGAGCATATGTGAAAATATGTATGGAAAAAAAACATATAGATATATATATATATATATATATATATGTATATATATATGTATATAATCCATATATATATATATATATATATATATATATATATATATATATATATATATATATATATAATATATATATATATATATATACACACAAAAGTGCACCCAAATGGCAATACATGTTCATTATATTCACTTAGGTCCAAATAACAGGTGAGAATATATAAAAACTGAAGATGATCTACAGATCAAACAAACCATTATAAAGCAGACCAAACTATGTAAAATAAAATTCTCACTAGATAGGCATCACATCCTACTATCAAGTGGATTAAAAGAAGGAAGAATTGCAACTAGGTAATAATTAAAATGCATTTCATGTATGCATAGAGTCTACATGGAAAATAATAGCATTTGTTTTTACATATAAAAAGAAGAGAATCTATATATAAAAACAACACCATGTTTGTTAGAAGTTGAATTCTTATAGCGTGTCTATATGTATCTAGGTAGCTGCAGCAACAACACAAGATGTATAGAAAACAACAAATCCAAAGGACTCTGCTCATATAGGGTAGTCTTTTATGCTTTCATATATATGGAGCAGCAATGTATATATAAATACAGTAGCATTTGTTTTTACATGTGAAAGGCAAAGTGTCTATGCGTAAACAACACCATGTTTGTTAAAAGGTGAACTTTTATAGCATGACTATGTGTATTTATACATCTGTAGCAGCAACACGTTGGATGAAAAATCCAAAGGACTAAACTCTTATAGAGTGCTTTCTCGTGTTTTCATATGTATGGACCAGCAATGTATATATAAAAATACAGCAGCAACACAAAATGTAAAAACAGCCAATAAATGAAACTCATCTAAAACACATGTATATAGCAGCAATATATAGCCATAAATGTAGCAGCAACATAGAGTACAAGACCACAATTATTAAAAAGTGTATATTAAAAAATATATTAAAAATATAACTCATCTAAAGTGCTTTTAAGTGCATGTATATATAGCAGCAATACATTTAACGTGTGAATGGTCTATCTATTAAGAATGGTTTCAAAGAAACTTTTTCATTTAGCCCATGTCCTTGGTCTGCTTGTAACTTCTATCAGACAAATCACTGGAACCACCACGATGAGTAAAACAATAATTTAATGTGAAAAAAACAAGCGCTTTCACGCACTCAACAAGTGCGCTTCATCAGGTTACATTGAACAAAGTTAATCCAAATCCTTATATACATAGCATACGCCCTAATTAGTAACTAATTAGGGCAGACAGAAATAATTCACGTCACCTCAATAGAACTTGATCATACTTTAAAATGGTCATATTATATAAAAACTATATAAAAACTCCTCAGAATTTAGTCAACACTCATATGTTATTTGGTTGACGTTAAAAAATATATACATAAATACAGGCGCCGTTTCCTATCCTAAACTATTTAAAAATGCTTCCAAACTAGTAAAGCTCAATCTGAAGCAAAAAAATAAAATAAAACCAACGTCATAGCCTGGATGGTAAAGACTCCTTATCTCATGTTCACTAGATTTCGACCTTTTTGAGATCACATAAAGACACATAAGAGAAAAAATATATATACAAAAATATTTGAAAAATATATATATGTGTGTATGCACACCCCTGCTGAAAGAAGTCATATCAATAAAATACAATAGGTAAAGTATGTATGTATGTGTGTAGTATAGTATAAAATATGGATAAAGGGGGGGGGGAGGAGAAGGAGGGGGGAGGGGAAAAGAACAGGAAAGGAAGGGAGAAAAAACACAAAAACGGACAAATCACAGTGCAGGTAGAACATCAGTGATTGTTCATAAGAACACAGGTCTGATGCTAGGGGCCAAATTTAAGCCAAGTTCTAAATAGGCCCTAGGGCTAGAGTCCACCTTCACTCATTCAGTTTAAGAGCTCCTTGTGAGGGAGCAGTAAAGGAAGGAGGAAAAGCAAAGGACAAGAAACCATGATGCAAATAAAGCCACCGCGGTTACTCATAGAAGTGCAGGTCTGATGCTGAGTGCCGAATTCAAGCCAGGTTCTATGTGTGCCCTAAGGGTTAAAATCCACTTTAACTCATTTAACTCAAGGGCTCCTAATACATCCCCTTCCCTCCTATTTGGATACAGAATCTGTAACACCCTAAACTTAAAAAAACATGCTTTGGGAATGATTGACAATGTCTGGCAGCAATATATATATAAATACAGTAGCATTTGTTTTTACATGTGAAAGGCAAAGTGTCTATGTGTAAACAACACCATGTTTGTTAAAAGGTGAACTTTTATAGCATGACTATGTGTATTTATACATCTGTAGCAGCAACACGTTGGATGAAAAATCCAAAGGACTAAACTCTTATAGAGTGCTTTCTCGTGTTTTCATATGTATGGACCAGCAATGTATATATAAAAATACAGCAGCAACACAAAATGTAAAAACAGCCAATAAATGAAACTCATCTAAAACACATGTATATAGCAGCAATATATAGCCATAAATGTAGCAGCAACATAGAGTACAAGACCACAATTATTAAAAAGTGTATATTAAAAAATATATTAAAAATATAACTCATCTAAAGTGCTTTTAAGTGCATGTATATATAGCAGCAATACATTTAACGTGTGAATGGTCTATCTATTAAGAATGGTTTCAAAGAAACTTTTTCATTTAGCCCATGTCCTTGGTCTGCTTGTAACTTCTATCAGACAAATCACTGGAACCACCACGATGAGTAAAACAATAATTTAATGTGAAAAAAACAAGCGCTTTCACGCACTCAACAAGTGCGCTTCATCAGGTTACATTGAACAAAGTTAATCCAAATCCTTATATACATAGCATACACCCTAATTAGTAACTAATTAGGGCAGACAGAAATAATTCACGTCACCTCAATAGAACTTGATCACACTTTAAAATGGTCATATTATATAAAAACTATATAAAAACTCCTCAGAATTTAGTCAACAATCATATGTTATTTGGTTGACGTTAAAAAATATATACATAAATACAGGCGCCGTTTCCTATCCTAAACTATTTAAAAATGCTTCCAAACTAGTAAAGCTCAATATGGAGCAAAAAATATAAAATAAAACCAACGTCATAGCCTAGATGGTAAAGACTCCTTATCTTATGTTCACTAGAATTTCGACCTTTTTGAGATCACATAAAGACACATAAGAGAAAAAATATATATACAAAAATATTTGAAAAATATATATATGTGTGTATGCACACCCCTGCTGAAAGAAGTCATATCAATAAAATACAATAGGTAAAGTATGTATGTATGTGTGTAGTATAGTATAAAATATGGATAAAGGGGGGGAGGGGGGGAAGGAGAAGGAGGGGGGGAGGGGAAAAAGAACAGGAAAGGAAGGGAGAAAAAACACAAAAACGGACAAATCACAGTGCAGGTAGAACATCAGTGATTGTTCATAAGAACACAGGTCTGATGCTAGGGGCCAAATTTAAGCCAAGTTCTAAATAGGCCCTAGGGCTAGAGTCCACCTTCACTCATTCAGTTTAAGAGCTCCTTGTGAGGGAGCAGTAAAGGAAGGGAGGAAAAAGCAAAGGACAAGAAACCATGATGCAAATAAAGCCACCGCGGTTACTCATAGAAGTGCAGGTCTGATGCTGAGTGTCGAATTCAAGCCAGGTTCTATGTGTGCCCTAAGGGTTAAAATCCACTTTAACTCATTTAACTCAAGGGCTCCTAATACATCCCCTTCCCTCCTATTTGGATACAGAATCTGTAACACCCTAAACTTAAAAACATGCTTTGGGAATGATTGACAATGTCTGGCAGCAATGTATATATAAATACAGTAGCATTTGTTTTTACATGTGAAAGGCAAAGTGTCTATGCGTAAACAACACCATGTTTGTTAAAAGGTGAACTTTTATAGCATGACTATGTGTATTTATACATCTGTAGCAGCAACACGTTGGATGAAAAATCCAAAGGACTAAACTCTTATAGAGTGCTTTCTCGTGTTTTCATATGTATGGACCAGCAATGTATATATAAAAATACAGCAGCAACACAAAATGTAAAAACAGCCAATAAATGAAACTCATCTAAAACACATGTATATAGCAGCAATATATAGCCATAAATGTAGCAGCAACATAGAGTACAAGACCACAATTATTAAAAAATGTATATTAAAAAATATATTAAAAATATAACTCATCTAAAGTGCTTTTAAGTGCATGTATATATAGCAGCAATACATTTAACGTGTGAATGGTCTATCTATTAAGAATGGTTTCAAAGAAACTTTTTCATTTAGCCCATGTCCTTGGTCTGCTTGTAACTTCAGGATCCATTTATTTTCTTCTTTCTTGGGGTGATTCCTGATGTTCCCTAATCTAATTTTGTTTGTTATGAGCTCTAGCACTAAGAAGACAAATTTATGAGTCAGGTCATGATTTATGGTGTGTTTAGCTAATGCATTGCGTTTGTCTTCTCTGTGGATGGCATTTAAATGTTCCCTAACTCTTTCACGTATCATTCTGTTTGCCTTTCCTATATAAAATGAATTGCATTTCTGGCATTGGGCTAAATATACCAGGTCACGTGATTTGCAATCTGCATAATGTTGGAAAGTGTAAACATTACCTGTATCAGGATGTTTAAACTCATTCATATTTGCCATAAATGAACACTGATTACAATTCCTGCAGGCAAATGTACCTTTCCTATCAGATTGTAACCTGTGTGTCTTATTCTTATTGTAGCATAGCATCCCTTTTTAGAGACTTTGTATTCCTGTATGAATATCTAGGTTGAGTGCCTACTATCCCTAGGATTGTTTCACCCACTGTATGTTGCACTGTTTCTTCACCATATCTCTAATCTTGTTATTATTGCTAGTATAAGGAATAGTATGTCTGTTGAATTGTGTGGAAGTGTTCCTTCTTCCTTGCTCATAACTCCTATCTTTGGTAAAGAAGGGTTTGCCCCTCCCTTGTCTTTCTACAGCCAAAACATCAAGTAGCATATCGCATTCTTCAGTTTTATAGCCTCTTTCTTTGAACTCATTCCTCAGAGTATTCAATGTTTCATTAAAGGTAGTATCCTGGCTAGTTAGTCTGGAGGCTCTTAGAGCCTGACTTTTCACTATATTTTGATAAATATGTGGTGGATGAATGCTGCTACGGTGTAGGAGAGTATTTTTCCTACAATCTTTCCTGTACATTTCAGTATGTATGCCATTCGAATCTTTGTTTACTAACATATCTAAAAAATTCCAACTTGTCTGTAGACCAAACAACCTCCATACATCTTGCAACCAGTCCTCTCTTATTCAATATGCAGACAATTCTACGTTTATCATCATCTCTAACAATACCTGTCACCTTCACACACTCACCCAAAACTCTTTCCTGTCCATTGAAAAATGTCTCTCTGATAATCAGCTCATCTTAACCCCCACTTCCCACAAAAACAAACTTCTTCTTTTTCTTCCCTGCATAAATACACCTTTGTCATCTTGTCCCTTGACAACACCATCATTAAATCTGAACCCCACACTAAGCTATTAGGCACTATTATTAATAATGAATTAAAATTAGAACTTCATATCCAACAGAGTATTAAAAACCCCTAAAAACTAGGATTACTGTACAGAAATAAGAAATTCAAAGATAAAAGGCACAAAGAGAACTGCAGAACAAGTATCAACAAAAATAAATGTCTTTACTAGTCCAATTAATAAAAACAAAATGCTTTAACTTTATCACCACTTTTTTCGTTCACTGTAGAACTTCATCAGATCAGTAAAACAACAATCCCACCATTCCTTATATACATTCACTCAAAAACTTATCAAGGTGCATAAAGATATTAATAACCCCCCATTAAGACGTATAGTGTCTGCTAATGGTTCCAAAACATATGCTATTGCCATATATAAAGATGCGAGAATTAAGGCAGTTTGGATAGAACACTAAAGATTCATGGGATTTTTTGAAAACTATAGATCATGGAATTTATGATAAGGTCATTATTTTTTGTAAAAGTCAACATTGTGAATTTGTTTTCAGTCATACCTCACCCCATAGGTATGATATAGTTTGAAGAGGCCTTAATAGAGACTAAAAAGTTTTCAGGTCATGAGCTTAAGGTGATAATGGAATGGTTGGATATGGTATTAAATAACTTTGTTATATTTGGGGGTGAGTTCTTTAAACAGATTAAAGGCATAGCTATGGGGGCATGTTGTGCCCCCAGCTATGCTAATATAGTATTAAACACCTAGGAGAGAAAATATATATTTAACTCACCTTATAAGAATTCTTGGTGTCTATATAAAAGATACCTAGATGATTTATGCCTATTCTGGACAGACTCGAAAGAAACGTTCGAAAAATGCTTAGAATACGTTAATAGCACTACTGAATTCTTAAAATTTACGTATAATATAGGAAGTAACTCTGTGGATTATTTGGATGTCACAATCTATAAAGACCACCTAAATGAGAAATTTAAATCTAGGGTGTACAGAAAAAGCACGTTTTCCAACTCCTATTTATATTTCACAAGTGCTCATCCCTACAGACAAAAGAGAAATATAATAAAGGGACAATTTATTAGAATATCCAGAATGACCTCAGATAATGATTAATTTTTGGAAGAAAGTATTAAATTAAAAAATATGTTTGTGGAGAGAAAATATCTGGTCAGAATGATAGAAGAGGTTATTAAGGAGGTTAATGAAGGGAGACTAGACAGATTTGCCCCTATTTTAGGTCAGGGATTAAACAAGAATGCAAATTTAGTGAAGAAACATAAGGAATATGAAGACAACAACTTTACTGGGGCATTTATTTTAAACTGTAATGGGGAGCCCTCATTAATCAAGAATATTATAACAAAAAATTGGAATATGTTTGCAGAATTCCTGGACTTGGACATAATTTTTAAAAAGACATTAGTCTTCATCTTATAAGAGAGATAGCAACATTAAAAACATCTTAGAAATAAATTTTTTGGTTAACAACATGTCTAGTAGGAAAAAAGGGACCTATAGATGTGGCAAATGTGCACAATGTCCCCACATTAAAAATGCAGATGTGATTTATTTGGAAAGTAGGGACAAAATTATTAACAGAAAGCAATTTTCTAACTGGGAGAGTAAAGGTATTATTTATGTATCAGAATGCAAGAAGTGTCCTGCATTTTATGTGGGGAAATTTGAGAGTGCTTAAAAGAAGAATATATGAGCACTTGAACGATATTCGTAAGCAAGATCCTAACAATGCATTATTTAAGCTGGAAGAAGTGCCACTAGATATCAGAGGGGGTGAATGGGAGACGAAACTAAAAGTTAGGGAAGTTAATTGCCAATTGGTTTTAGAAGCTTGTAAACTTGCAGGTCTAAATGAACATGTCTCCCTCGCTCCAGTACTAAAATTAAGAGCTGCTAGACTATGAGCCGGTAGGGCAATTTGGCACAAAGGCCATGTTAATTACATATGGTTTCAAAATTCTTTTTATATGTATTTTTTATTGCTTAAAAAATGTTACAATGTACCCGGTTGTATGCACTATTTACAACTTCCATTGTTTAGCTTCCCCAGTATATGGCACCAAAGTAATAGATTTGACAGCCTTTCCATCTCATTCTAATGTATTTTTTCTTTTTATATTTTTTTCTTTTTGTTTGTTATAACATTAAGCTTCATAGTAATTTAAGTATTCTGTTTGGAAAACAACATAATCCCCCGTTTTTATTAGTCCTGCATGGAGGCAGCCATTTAGAAGCAGGATGGCTGTGTGCCATGCATAATAATGAGGCGTGCTACCTGAGCTCCTAATCTTACACAGAGCATATAAGAGTGCAGAGGGCATGTCTGAAAGCAGAGCACTCAGAATATACATGCCCTCACAATGAAGAACAGCAGAAAGGGGTAAGAAATGAGCGAGACTGCTCATAGGTGTCCGCATATCCCCACCAACAGTCCCTCTTGTGTACAACAGCAAAAGTATAGAGAAATAAAATGAACAAACCTGTTTTTTTTTTTTTTTAAATCCGATTAAAGCTAACCGTAGGTGCACGGTTGTGCCCATCGCTTAGCTACAGTTAATGCAACTTAAATGGCTGAAGAGGATAACAAGGAAGATATATGCAAATGAAGCAGCATATCAATAGAGTAGTGGGCAAAGCAGTCACCTTATGAACAGCCATTCCCGGTTCGAGTCCAACTGCAACACATCCCATTTTCCATGGCAAAGCACGTTATGACTAATATTTTTGTTGCATAACCCTCTAAATAACATACATCTATGAACTGGAGTACTGCAATAAATGCACGTGTGAGGTGTCAGTGTCATAATGAATAAAGTACTAGTAAGCAGGTTTAAGCACCAGTAAGCAGTAGTAAGCATAAGCATATTTAATCACTAGTAAGCAAGCTGAAGCCTGTTTGCATGGCAGTAAGCAATGGGCACACAGGTTAAGCAATTCTAAAGCTAACTCTCTGTAAGCGTATGTAACCGGAGGTTAGCATTGCTTACCCTTGCGTCACCCTGCACAAACCCACTTATAACTGCTCAAAAGTACCTTAATCACTCTGCATCCAACGGCCCTTGTTCTGCCCGTCAACAAAATAAACAGCCATGCAGGTCTCGAACCCAGGACCCTATACACCACAGTCACAGTAGTTAACCACCAAGCCATCACAGAAGTGCAAAAGAATGAGGCATCAGCAAACAAGTCTTCATCATAGTAAAACCAAACTGAACCTGTGAAAGGAATCAGTATACAGACATATGTGCCTTAACCCACTACATAACATAAATATGTGAAATGGAGTAAAGCAGTAAGCCCAGAAGTCAGGTGTAATTGTAATAGAGTGTCCAAGTCCCCAATAAAAGACAAGGAACCCATACAGTGTATGTACACATGAATCATGGATACCAGGCATACATATAAGTTGTAATGAATAATAACTCAATGCCAAAAAGGAATTATAATGCAAACTGTAATGTAAGCAATGCTAAGCATTGCACAGGCCAGATTAGGAGGTGTAAGCAATTTGTAGGCCAGCTAACTCAATGTGCCCAGTGTTATACCCCTTTAAACAATGCCAACCCTAGGTTAGCAGGTTTGCCCATAGCCTAGCCTTTTTGAAACCGGGCAATCATGGAAAGTGTGGGAAATCGGCCCTACTTAAACCCAAAAGGCGGGAATGCATCTCATAATTGGTTGCAGCTTCCCCTTGCAGGCACAATGGCAGTAAGGGGAGAATGTATGCACTTTTGGGTGCAGCACTGGTGCATCCAGGAGTCCAGAGTCATGGCAGGACTTCTTGTCAAAGTCCATGATCAGAGACTGCTGCAGGGCCAGTACCAGGGCTCCCAATATAAGGCGGAGGCCTGGGACCATCTCGCCCATGACCTCACCAGTGCCACTGGCATACCCCGAACTGGTGAGCAGGTCAGGCATCACTATGCCAACCTGAAGTGGCATAAGGGGGACCTCTTGGACCAGTGGATCCAAGAGGCTAGAGCGACAGGGGATGTTCCAGTTTTGTGTAAGTATCACCCCACTATGTGTGTAATAATTGCCAGCTCAGGTATATCATGGATAGATATGGCTAAATATTCCTGTTATGTCCCCCACAGCTACAATGGAGTGGGCCGCAAACCAGGAGGCCCACGTCAGTCGCCTGGCGAGGTTGCGACGCTAGGCAGGTCAGTAATACTCATGCATTTACTGTCATAGGAATTAAAATTAAAAGTAGTAGTAAATCAATTGCCTGTATAAAACCTGTATTGTTCAAGGCAAGTACTGCATACACTGGAGAATATGGCAGGAAGAGTCTCATATAGTATGTATATAAATAAAAGCGTAACAGCCTGACAATAAATGTCTAACTGCTGGACTGCATGTGTATACTCTGGTATCATATGGTAATATAGATTTGCAATCATGTAATAGTACTGTTGTATTAAGCACTGTTACCCACACCGTGCACCATAAATTGAATGTGTAGGAATACCTGTATATGACTGGTGTGATCCCCAGAGGCCATATAGCACAACTGAGAGACACATAGACAGAAACCACGGAAAATGCAGACAACAAAACCCAAATAGCACATGCAAGTGAGATGTGAATTGTTGTTTTGTTTAGCAAACACAGCCATGGTTCAAATCTTGGGAGTGGTAGTGGTCTGTACACAGAATCATACCCCACAACTGTACAGATATGTCCAGAATGTCCAGTAAAGTGGCCCATATCTGTTACCTATCAATCTGTCCCCCTAGGAAATCAGTGGGATGACTCCAGACGTATAGGCAGCAAATAGGAAATACAACTGATTGACACACATCTATGAGAACAAAGCTGGCACACTAGCAACTCCCCAAAACCTTATGAGACTAAAAAGCCACGTATGTCCAATATACACCCCGACTTGTCAAGCTGTGGCCAGAGTGTGTACAGTAACAGAGGGAGATGTATGTGCATAATAGTAATGTGGAATCTGGTACTGTGTGTGGGAACATTCAGGTAGTGCTAGCAAACAATTCCCCCACAGGTCTGCCACATACCAATACTGTGCCCAGAAATACAAGAATGGTAACCTCTACTGGTACTGTTTACATTGGTATTGTATGGCATTGCGACTGATGCAGTTGCTCTGAATAATGAAGTATTACACATCACTGTCACCCACACTGTCATACAGAATATTACTGTCTAGGAGATCTGTATAAAGTGTTGTAATACAAGGTCAGAATGCAAAAGCACAGGGCATTAATAAGACAGAAAGCAGATAGGAGATATACAGCAATAGCTATATAGCAGACACAATTGTGAAGGACAGTGTTTAAGTTGCAGCAGACACAGCCATGGTCTGAATCCTGGGAGTGGATGTAGGCTGCATACAGAATCATACCCCACAACTGTACAGATGAGGCCAGAATGTCCAGTGTATGGGCCCATATCTGCTGCCGGTCCCCCTGTCCCCTGGTAAGTCTGTGGGATGATCCCAGATGTTTAGCCAGCAAACAGGGAATACAAGTGATTGTCAAATATCTTTGAGAACAAACCTGTCACTGTAGCAATCCACGAAACTGTTAGGACATACTTGAAATATTACTCTCCTATCTACACTCCCATGTTGTCAAGCTGTGACCAGAGTGTGTACAGTAACAGAGTGAGATGTATGTGCATAATACTAATGTGTAATCTGGAAGTTTGAGTGGCAACAGTCAGGTAGTGCTAACAAACATTCCTCCCACGGGTATGTCAGATACGAACACTGTGCTGAGAAATAAAGACCATTATGACCTGTACTGATACTGGTCACTCTGGCATTGTAGGGAATTGTGAGTGTTGCAGTTTCTCTGAATAATAAAGTATCACTGATCACTGTCATCCACACTGTGCTACATAATATAACTGTGTAGGAAAGCATGTATATGTGTGTTTCAGGACACTAAAGGTGGAATAGGGCAATATTCTAGATATGTCCTGGCACACCAGCATGTGGTCAACACATGGCCAGAGTCTGTACAGAAAGAGTTGGATAGCTATGTGCACAACATGAACCTGGAATCTGGGAGTATGTGTAGAAACAGTTAGTGTTAACAAACATTACATTCACAGGTATACCAGGTAAGAGGTGTAAACTGCAGGTAAAACCAGTTCATATGTAATGATGATGACAGCCATATCACTGTCCAAACTATAGCTATAGGATAGTGTAGTAAGGCTTGTAAGGTACAGATAACAACACTGACTAGGAAAGTAATGTAGACTACAGGAATATACTAGTTGTTAATTGACATATTTATCTCCCCCCCACCATATCTCCAACAATAATCAACATACCCACCCCAACTGGTATGTAATGACACATATGTTCTGATAATGTCCAATTGTTTGATAAATATTTTAATTGTTCCCATGCATGCGCCATATTGAATTATTCCAACATTGGTGGCATGGTGCCATCAATGTACCTGCATGCTGTTCTTATTACCACTGAGGTCCCATATATACATGTATTCTGTTTGATTTGCAACTGTTCCGAATCTGGTGTCTGGGTTAATGGGAATATCTATGCATGCTGTTATACCTAACCCTGGAATGTGTTGACTATTACTAACCCATATATGATGATGAAGTCTAAACACTATAGCACGTTTGGGAAAGCTAGTCCCAGTGGACTCACCTGTCCCACCTCAGCTGGCCATTGCACCAGGCACCAGCATGTCTGGGGCCCAACCTGGGACCTCCCTGTCCGTTGGTTCTGCACCACCTTTGGGTGGAACTGCCTCAGGGGATTGGGCTCCCCCCCAGGAGTGGGTGCGGACAGGCATCTGTCACCCGTTGCTAGGTCGGGGTTGTGGTGCGTAGAGAGATCAACTAGCAACTTGGTGATCTTCTACTCCAGCTAAAGGGCCACATGTCACAACTAGAGCATCAGTCTGGCTCTGCGACTCAGCCCCCAGCACAGCCAGCATCAGGGCTGTGAAGGTGCAGTGGTGACTGCCCATGGGTGGGGACCTCAGTCCCACTGTTTCCACTAGGGGGCTAATGGGCTTCCGATTTCCCAACACCCTTCCCAGTTAAGGTGTTTACCCCCTCATGTGTCATATACCACCCCTGTATGCATCTTGTTTGTCGTGTCTGTTAACCTACCCAACCTACCTTCCCAAATATATCTACTACCACTCTCCAACATCCCACTCTCACCTGGAAAAAAAAAAGGGCAATCTGTTCCCACAAAAAAATCTCACCCCATACATAGCTGTCCATTTCACACACATGTCCACTGGACACATGTAATCTGATCTAATTGGCATCACAACTTATTATTGTTGTCTTCACCCCCTCCCAGGGGTTTGAGTGTCCAAATCTACCTCCAAATTCAGTGTATATGCACAGCTGTTGCTGTAGAAGAACTGGGCAGCTATGGACCTTCCCTACACCCTTCCTGCACATCCCTGGCTAGTTTACCTACTGCCTTACCCTCTTTGTGCCCCTTTTTTCACCATTTTCCTATCAACCCCTTTTTATTTTCTTTTAAAGAAATTAGCACAGGGGTAAGCGGGAGTAAGCACTTTTACGCAGCAGTAAGCAGATTTCAGCCTATTTGCACGGGGGTAAGCAATGCCTACACTGGTTAAGCAATTTAGAAGCTAACTGAGTATAAGAAACTGTAACCGGAAGTTAGCAGTGCTTACCTCTGCGCAAACACGCACAAACCTGCTTACAACTGCTCAAAAGTGCCTTAATAACTTCGTATCCAATGGCCCTTGTTCTGCCCAGCAACAAACTAAACAGCCTCTGCAAGGCTCAAACCCAGGACCTTGCACACCATAGACAAAGTGATTTACCACTAAGCCATGTCAGATATACCTAACCCTGATGTATTCACAAACATATCATCCAGCCCAGTTAGTCAACAGTACAGAGAATGTATTCCAACATTTAGATGTATGTGTGTGTGTAAACATATTATTATCTAAACAGATACAACATATATATAAATATACACACACACATATATATATATATATATATATATATATATATATATATATGTATAATGCATACATATATATAAATATATATGAGCATATATACATGCAAGTGCCTGCATCTATAGATATATATGTCTACATCTATATGTCTAAATATATACAGCAAGTTACATGTATGTAAGCAGATATATATAGGTTCATAGGTTCATAGGTTCATACTAGGCTATCTGCCCTAGGGCATTTATAAGCCTAGCCAGAGTGTGTGTGGCTTTCACCACCCCTTAGGATGAGAATACTATACCCATTAGTTTGCTGTGCCTCTGTCCAGCAGTGACACAGAGATGAATCCCGGGGTAAACCTACGATCTCCCATCCACTCGTCAAGATTTCTCTTGAACAGAGTCAGTGAGGGGCTCTGCCTCACATGGACTGGGATTCTGTTCCATAGTGTAGGGAGTCTCTGGGTGATGAATCTGTCCCTCCAGCACGTCCTATTTATATCCGTGTTGAGGTTTAAGTCTCTTGCTCGTGGCTCTGGTGGATTTGGATTTTTTGAGGTGGAGCATGTCCATTAATTCCGGGTTGGACATGGCCTTGTATGTCAGGCACAGATCACTTCTGAGCAGACGGTATGCGCCTGAATAGATCTGGAGTTTCTTCAGTCGGGCATCGTATGACATATGTTTGAGCCCCTTTATCCTTTTGGTGAGGAACTTTTGGGGTCTTTCCAACTGCTGCAGGTGTTGGGTAAGGTACATTCGAATGGGCGTTGTACTCAATCATTGGTCTGATAAGTGAAGAGTACAGGGGTACAATGACCTCTCCTGATCTGGATGTGAATCTCTTCATGATCAGGTGGGCAATGTAGAAGGTCTTCCTAACCACTTTGGCAATGTGAGTGTCAAAAAAGAGGTTACTGTCAACTTGGGTCCCCAGGTCCCTGATAACTTCTTCCGTGTTTAATGGATTACCACCTATGTGGTAATTAGGGGTTACCTTGTTTTTCCCAAAGGGTATGACTATACATTTTTGGCATTTAGCTTAAGGCCATGGCTCTGGCACCAGTTATCCATTTCTATGAGACCTCTCTGGAGGATGTCTGTGTCTGATGGAGTGTCAATTATGGTGCCCAGTTTGCAGTCATCTGCAAATTTTGTCAGCCACAATCCCCTATGTTTGCCTGCACTTCAGAAAAATAAATGCCGAACAAGAGGGGCCCAGGACTGAGCCCTGTGGGACACCACTCGTGACCGGCTTAGAGTCTGACATGGCACCAGCAACTCTAACCCTGTGTGTTCTGTCCTTGAGCCAGTTTGCAACCCATCTTGTGACATATGGGTTTACATCTAAGCTGGTGAGCTTTTC
Source organism: Protopterus annectens (assembly GCF_019279795.1). Lineage (NCBI taxonomy): Eukaryota > Metazoa > Chordata > Ceratodontiformes > Protopteridae > Protopterus > Protopterus annectens. Next base: position 241,391,343 of record NC_056745.1, read on the forward strand.
TATGATGCCCGAGTGGGGTATTGTGTCAACGCTTTTGCTAGGTCAAGGTAGGCTGTGTGAACTGCCTTACCCTCATCAATGGCCTTAGTGACTGTTTCGAAAAAGTCGACCAAGTTCAAGAGGCAGGATCTGCCCTTGACAAAGCCAAATTGGGTAGGATCCAGTGTCTGTAGGTCCCCAATGTCTTTATTTATGAGTTCCATTATGATCCTCTCCATAGCTTTGCAGACAAGGCTCGTCAAGCTTATGGGGTGGTAATTTCCAGGGTCTGTAGAAGCACTGCCTTTGTGGAGTGGGACCACAGTTGCCGTACGCCATTCTTTGGGTACATATCCTGTAGTAAGGCTAAGATTAAACAGCAGCCTTATGTGTGGGTTTAGTTCCTCATTGAGTTCGTGTAGCACACAGCCGGGGACACCGTCCGGTCCCATTGATGCTGTGTTTTTTGCTTTAGAGAGAGCAGTTCTCACTTGGGCATCTGAGATGTTTGGGAGGCTAGACTCTGGTGGGATAGATATTTCTCCTTTTGGGGGGGAGGGAGAAATTTGCACTGAACCTGTCTGCCAGTATGTTGGCAATGTCTGTGGGTTCAGTGATTTTTTTATCATTTTGGACTAATTCTGAGCATATCTGGGAGTTTCCACCCAGGTTTCTAACATAGCTAAAGAAGGCCTTATGATTGTCTTTTGTGTCATTAGTGATTTTTCTCTCAAAGTTGGCCTTGGATGATTTTATGAGTGATCGTAGTTTTTTGCTAGCATTGATCAGAGATGCCTTCCCTTTTAGGGATTTTGCTCTGTCATGTAGTAGCTTTCTCCTCTTGTTGTAGAGTTTGTTTATGGCTGGGGTCCACCAGACCGGGCACCTGCCTTTGGTGGAAAGGGTCTTGATTTTATTAGGGATTGCTTGATCCATACATTCCTGGAGGTGCTCGTAGAAGGCATTTGTAAGGGTTTCAGCAGCGTGGGTTGTGGTTTCCACTGGCTTGCGGGCCTTGAAGGATACCACTCCAGTCTTAAGAAGTGTGAAGTTTGCTTTTGAGAAGTTTTTCACTGTGGTCTTTTTTGGGGGCGGGATGTGGATCTCCAGTGAGATTAATTTATGGTCTGATCTCACCAATGAGGGATATACTTCCGGTGTGGAGCATTTTGTCCCCATGTTTGTGATGATCAGGTCTAGTATATTTTCTCCTCTTGTGGGAATGGTGACTAGTTGTTCCATAGCATTTGAGTTTATGAACTCCAGGAACCTTTGGGCTAGGGTGTTGGGGCTTGAGTAATATTCCCAGTCTATGTTTGGGTAGTTGAAGTCACCCAATATGATGGTGTTTGGAGAGACATTCATACTCTCCAGTGTCTTCAGGAAGGCTGTGTGGGTTTCCTGAGTTTGAGAAGGTGGTCTGTAACATGTTACAAACTGTAGGGCAGTTTTACCTATGGTTAATTGCACCTGGATGGTCTCCGATGCTTCGTGCATTGCCACTAACCTGGAGGTGTGGGTATCCTTTATGAATATGGATACTCCCCTCCTTTGTGGTTCGTCCGGATTTTGGGGCTGGAGCATGATATGAGGTATAACCTGATAGTGCTGGGGTGCTCTCAGGAGCCTTGAACCAGGTTTCAGTCACAGCACAGACATCGATGTTCTCCATACTGAGGAGGGTTTCGAGGGCATGCATCTTGAGGTTTAGACTTCTGGCATTGAGCAGTATTACCCTTAGTTTTTCTCCATTTTTGTTTTCTAGGGCGGTAGGATTATCATTTAAGCCTTGCCTAAAAAGGCACTATGGGGTGGCAAGAGCCTTTGCCAATATCCGAAGCCCAGGGTGACAGGTGCAAGCCGTCCCTTGCGAAGCAGCGTGGCTTGTCAAGCATGTCATCCCAGGCAGACAAAAATTGGATCCCCTTAGAATGACACCAGTAATTAAGCCAATTATTAAAGCTGATCATTTTGTCTCTGTATTGTGGCATCATTCTTGGTGAGGGTAGGATACTGCTCAGGGTCAGGGTCATACCGGCCTGGGCTACATAATCTGAGAGCTCCTCTATGTCTCTTTTCATGTAGTCCAGGGAGGTACATCTCAGGTCGTTCTCACCGGCATGGACAATGACTGAGTCATACTTGTACTTGCTGTGGAGTGACCTGAGTGCTTGTGTTATGTGGCGGATTTTAGCGCCTGACAGGCAGCTTACTGTGATCTTTTCCTTGTTCAGTCTGGTGAGTGGGACGTCAGTGTGTCTGACTATGGAGTCACCTATAACAAGTGTGTCTGGCATTGTGTTTGGCCTTAAGGGCTGTGACTGTTTAGCACACTGACTTTGAGAACTATGTGTTGCATGTCTTATGTCTTGAGGTGGCAGTTGCTTGGGTGTCTGCTTTGGAGGCCTCTGTAGTTTTGGTAGATTTTTGATCAGTGCCTCCAGTATGTCTTTGTGTGTTTATGTGTTTGTTTTGCAGTTGTGATAGTTCTATGTGAAACTGGGTTTGTGGTTTGCGTGGTTTCCTTCTCCTCCTGTCTGGTCTTGCCAGTCCTGAGTTGAGAGAGCTCAGCCTCCAGTTTGGGTATATAGTTGCATCTCTCACATGTATTTGTGTTTTGTGGGAGAAGGAGTGGGTTGTCTGTGTACATGAGGCAATTGTAACATTGCCTCAAGATGCCCAGATTCACCAGCTGAACAGGAGAGGACGCTAGCAACTGACCCTTCGACATGCTAGAAAAAGTGAAAAAGTTTGCTGTGTAACTGAGTCAAAAGGGACCTATAGGGAAATGGGTACTCAAGGGGATTCTAGGCTAATGTAGTACTTTGTTTAGTATATAAGTACTATACCTATATAAAAATGCTTTAGGAGCAAATGCTGAGCTTTTGAGATAGAGAATAGACTGTTTAGATTGCAAGTAGAGAAGTTCTAAGGGAAAAATTGAAGAGCAGACTTTACGGAGCCAGAAATAGTTTAACCTTGTTTAACCGGTGCTGCCCGATGGTGCTCTATGGGCAACTCCGCGCTAAAGCGGGCTTTATAGCAGGGGGTTGAAAAGAGCTAGGAATTGACCCAAAATGGCCAATAGACTACAAGTTTCTGGCTGGAACCACTCCTCTAGGGAGAAATAGGCTGCTCAGTGCTCCCCACTCCCACTGGTGAACAAAGAAGCTTCCCTTTATCCAAATAAGGATATGGAATAGCACAGGAACCAAGCCAAAGCCCAGAGATCAGCAAACTCTGAAGACTGGACTATTCTAGTTCAGTAAGGTGGGAAACATATATGTATATATATATATATATATATAGGTATATACAGACATAGTTATATTTATGTAAGCAGATATATATATATATATATATATATATATATATATATATATATATATATATATATATAAAAGGTATATATGGACATACATATACAGATAACAATGGGAAAATAACTACAACATATATGTCCACATGCACCGTTAATGGGGTTGAGAGCCCCCAAACAATACACGTCTTGTACGAATATGTATACGCCCCCCCCCCACAGCCAAACACGTCTGCCCTGCAATACACTACCAAGTGTTGCAGATCCCATAACCAGGACCTGACACAACATCGGCACAAGATCTTAACAGTACTACAGCCCACCTGTATGATGTCAGGCTGGTATTGTTAACATATCATGCAGTACAGTCTGGCTGCCATAGGAAATGTACAGTGTGGAAGCTATCAACATCCCCAGAATACATATACACAGACACATATATGCAGATACAGATATATATATATATATATATATATATATATATATATATATATATATATGTGTGTGTGTGTGTGTGTGTGACTACACATGTACACACACACACAGATATGTACAGTAAAATACATATGTAGAAGGTGCACACAATATGGAACAGCCACTATGCCTACAGTTAACACCTTAACAACTGGACACTGTATGAGCCACCCATACAAATGACAATCATTGCCTGCAATATATACCCACAGAGACGTCATAGGATATAACACCACACACAGGTTTGCAAAAATGGAAAACTTTATTTGTGTACTATTATAGTTTTATATGCCATGTCATATAGCTGTTCAGACACTGACATCCATATAAACAGAGTAATGCAACTGTGAAACAGTTATACTAATACAGCAGTACAGTAGTCTGAAAAGGTTCACAAATGTTGCTGTCCAGGCCCTTCAAATAGTACAATAGTAAAGACATTCTGGACCGCAGGATAGCAAACAATCAACAGTAAGTAATGCAGGTGTATAGTTCAGCAGCCTCTATCTACACTCTGTACCAAATCACTAGGTGGTAAAGACTTCAGTTGACACAATGGAATGTAACTGTTACATAACGAGGCATAACTGACACCATCTCAAGCACACTGACAGAACAGTCTGTATGGCCAGAGGCAGTAGGCCTGCATTAACCCAGTTTATGTACCTAATTTAAATATAGATGAATTATATTGTACTGTACATCCAGATACCTTAAGGCAGCTCACCCCTGATACCCCCACATTTTGCAACAGCCTAGGATATTTATGGTGCACCCCCTCGACTCAGTAATACAGGGCCATATACCACTGTTACATACACTGGCCTCTGGAGTGCATAAGGGCACACAATGTATTGTGTAGGTGAAGCCCACACATATATGGCCCCAGCCCCACTGTATGTGTGGGGGATACAACACCAGTGGAATAATGGCAGGAATGGCAGTGTGATATACTCACAGCCCACTACAGAACAACCCCCAACAGCATGACAAATGTGCAAAGCATAGTATGTAGGTGGAGGACAGAGGCTGGAACACAGGCCCATATGTGGAAAATGGTTGCCATACACTAAGCAAGTCACTGGTGTTACAGGATAGTCTGCAACATACCCTTAGTCAGGGATTTGAGGTTAGACATATAAATGGATGTAGCTATGTACTGATAGCATTCATCACACACACTGCCAGTGAAATATCTGACATAGGGCTTGTGTGGTGGACAGACAAAACATGACAAACCTCTGGCCATCAAAAGGATAGGCCCACAGGTGAGAGCTATGCAGACAGACTGCATTCCAAGGTAAACTATTATGTACACCCAAACCCTGTAACATCAGTACTATATAAAGCATAACACAACTCTACTCACACTCTGTCTATAGTACTGGAACCTCCTAAAAATATGTAGCTGGCCTGAGTTTGCAGGTTCTCCTGTAAGAGGTATTGCTACCTGCTGTCTGTAACACTGATGCCCAAACACAGGAAGGATGTTCATCACACAGGAATGGTAAAGGGACCACACCCACATGATGTAGGGATTTATAGTAGGTGGTTGCCATGACAGTGGTAATTGGAAGTACTACACAGAAAGCTGCATGCAGTTAGCAAGTGGAAGACACTGACTGGTGCAGAGGCCATCACCTGATCATGTGCATCACCTACTAAAGCCATGCTGAAATCTATTCAAAGCAGCTCATTCCATTTACTGGAGAGAGAGAGAGAGAGAGAGAGACAGAGAGACAGAGAGACAGAGAGACAGAGAGACAGAGAGACAGAAAAGAAGAAAAAATACTTCAAGAAACAAAAGCCTAAGGCAAAGGCATTTATTCAGCATTCATTCATCAAGACATCATTCTCACAACAGGTATGTGAAGTATATATACATGTAATAGAATGTCGTACCTGGTCCATAATAATGGGATAGATGATGTGGAATGATTTATATGTGCTATCAGGTGTTGTTGTGATGATGTTCAACTGGACAACTGCTATGGACAATAGTGTCTGTCCTTGTGGGTAGTGGGCCATAGTCATCAACTGTGCAAGTCTGCACTGACTGACAATATGTAAGCCATCATAGTGTGTGTTGTGTAATGGAAGTATATATATTACATGGCCAATAGCTGGTGGTGGAAGTAATGCCATTATAATGGACACATGGATCAAATGGCCCACCACTGGCAGAATACTTAGGGTAATCTGTAATGTAGCATGCCAGAATGCCATAGGTGTGTAATAGGGTTACCTGCAATCAGGTCCTACATATACCCCCCTCCCTAATGTCAGGCTGTGTCCATATGTGGCACCTCTCTGTATTGTAGCAAGGCAGAACAGTGCAGCTGTGCAAGGAAGGTGTTGTGAGATTGTGGAGCTGATGTCTGAATGCACCCACATATAGGTATGCATATGTGTACATATGTCACATATATAATATATTAAGATATCTATGTATATCAGCATGTATGTCCACAAATATACAGATACTCATGTGTAGACATATATATATATATATATATATATATATATGCACATATATACAACATCACATATATCTACAGATATATAGATATATACCAATATGCACGTCTACATATATACAAACACACACACATGCACAAGCATATATGTCTGTAAAGACATGTCCCCTATATTACTACCACAGGGATGCATGCTATGTCCAAGGTACTAGCACACATAGCAGTACACACAACCCCATACCTACACACACCACATCACCTCACCCAGCTCTCCACAGTACACCCCTCACCCACACGCATGGTGTCAAATGTATGGCCCACACTCAGCCTCTGGCAAACAAACATCACAGCCTGTGCATATGATGATACCTGTGCCACATCCTTGTCATCCATACCATCAATGCAGGGACAGGCTGATATGGCTCTGATGCATACGGTTACTGTACAACAATGTACCACAGTACTGCAGTGTAACATGTTGTAGGGAGTAGAGTGTAATGCATATATGGAAGGTAGTATAGCCATCCAGCAATGATGCCTTATAGCTGTTAGTAACACTGGTTGTATGTGGTCTTTTTAATGTTATCCATTTGTGTTGTAGGTGTACATGTGGCAGCACTAGGATTCCCTGTGCATATGAGGACACCTGTGCCACATCCATGTCAACCATACCATCAATGCAGGGACAGGCTGATATGGTTCTGATGCACATGGTGACTGTACTACAGTGTACCACAGTACTGCAGTGTAACATGTTGTAGGGAGTAGACTGTAATGCATATATGGCAGGTAGTGTAGCCATCCAGCAATTATGCCTTATAGCTGTCATTAACACTGGTTGGATGTGGTCTCTGTAATGTTATCCATTTTGTTGCAGGTGTGCATGTGTCAGCCCAAGGATGGTCTAAAGTCATATTCCACAACAGGGTATGTCACTGTGATGGCATCACGATTGTGACATATCTGGGGTACAGTTGAACACGTCACAGGTTACTAAACTGGTTATTGCCTGTGTCACATGGATGGGTTGCCTGCTGAGGTGTGTATACCCTGCAACCTGATGTAGACCCATCCACATACACGCACACTGTTACTTGGCAACACTGGGAGTGGACCCCTACCTAGCTATGTAGTGATACTGAAGTGTGTGGTTACATTGCACACACCACACAACATTTAGGGTGAGGTGTGTCCCAGGTTACATATCACATGCAGAACATCCCCAGACATGTACAGTATACTAATGGGGGTTGTGATGGGTGTATTTGGACAATACGTAGTGTGACATACCATCATATACACCTTTTGCAGACACATAACAGCCAGACACACATACTAGATACCAGGGCCTATCGCTGCTAACTAAACTGACCATGTGTCCAATGTGTTACAGGTAGGCTGCACACATCACATGTATAACTGGCTTGGATTGTGGTAACAGTTACCTGTATGGTTGATGGTGACATATACCATGTGTACCTTGGTGTAATGACAATGTACACAACACTCACATACCCCAGTGGATATTGTACTCCCTGAAACCCATGATGACACTCTGCCATACCCACCATCACACATTGGCCACGACTGAGATACAACCCATAGTATACCCCAACAGTGGTACTACAGGGATATGCATCTCATGCACATGCCACACACGTAGTAGTGTGTTGCATTGTCATGCCTCACCTATGGGCAGCAACAACACTATCTGTGCTACTGTGTAGCAGTGGGTATTGTAATAGAAGTATGTGGCCTCGGAATGCTGTCCCCTACAGATGTATGGACATGCACACCTACACACACATGCCAGAACAGAATGGGCATCCCATGCCTATCACCCCATTTGTAAAACACTGTTGTGCTGGTACTGCATGGCTCATGTAGCTGGTATGGGGGGTGCTTAACAGGGTAAATGTAATGTCCCATACAGCAGCAGCCACAACTATGGCAATGGGTGTTGTGTTGGTTGTGAAGGCCTTCATGGAATTCCCAACTACAGCTGTGCTAACACAGACACTACTATACTCAGTCATGCACACGTACACATGTGTCAGTACAGGGGTGCATCCCTGCAGGTAGTCATAGCTGTGTACCTAGCTATTGTCCAAGGGGAGATGGGTTGTGTAGGGGTTGTGTGTATAGTGTTATCCTGCCATCTGCCAGATGGCAGCAGACATCTATTGACAGACACTACTGTCATGACCCTCAGGGTGTGAGTGACATGCATCAGCCAATCCTCCAGGTGTCTCCTGCACATGGCCCCCAAGGTGATCAAATTGACATGTATGCAACATGCATTACAATGCATGGTTATTGTCTGTGATGGTGACCTGTACCCAAGCGTGTTCAGTTGACTGTGGTAGTGTAGTGGCGGTACCTATGGCATGTGATGCATACAGGGTGACATCTCCTATATGTGCCACTTCTTACACAGCTGAACAGACATGTCAGTGTCACTCAAGCTTAGGTTGCCTGCACATATTCCAGCTGGATACCTGCCATCTGCACATCTGTAGAGGGACTGACAGTCATCAGCCTGGCAAGTAGCTATGCAGTAGCATGAGCTTGTTGACAGACGTCTAATAACAATATGTATGCCATAACTACATGTCAGAAGCCCTCAGTAACATGTGCTGTACAGGAGGTGGTCCACAGTTACATTAGGTATGTACAACTATATGTGCATACATATCTATTCTGATATACCTGCTACTGTCAATATATATGTAGATATCCATACGTATATGTGCATATGTATCTCTATTTGTATATGTGTAGACATATATTGCTCTGTACATGTATATATCTGAGTGTTTATATATATATATATATATATATATATATATATATATATATATATATATACACACTTACATATACATATCCATCTATGTATATCAATATGTATATATGTATGTGTATATATCTATATAGATATTTGGATAATTAGATAACACATATATGTTCACTATATGTCCTGAACATGGAGTGGAGCCCTACCTCAGCCCCAATAGTCCCAACTTCGGAGTGCAAGGGGATGTCAGATATGTATTACAGGTATATTTGCAGACTATTTCTAGTGTAATAAGGATTGTCTTCACAGACATGGTGTGTGTGGGAGGTCACAATTGCTTTTAACATGTGCACTATTGGCTACTGACAGACATCCTAATGGCATCATAGTACAGTACCACTACTAGCAGAGTAATGTTCCTGTGGACTACAGCAGAGATATGGCCAATATATGTGGACAGTCTAACCCACTCTGGACAGTCCAGAGGTATACACAGAACCCCTTTGTGCAAGACATGTGGACCAAGCCTGACAATGTGGATGATAACAGCCATGTAGACGGGTATAACACGTAACTACTGGTATACATTTGCCCCATGGGTTATGCATTCACACACACCTGTCTGTCCTGACACATAATAACAGCTGGTACAGAGGTGTCATGGCCACATACTACCCACTAGTTATTGACATACATCTGTACAGCATCCCACTGCTTTGTCTGACATACATGACTGTTATGGTGGCCTGGAAGCAGTACATCTGGCAAGTATCTAGACATGACATCTCACTAAGTACACTAAGCTGCTAGGCATGTAATACAGCACTGTGGAGGCTGCAGGCAGACTGGCTCAACACTGGCCTACATTTCCATATGGGGGAATACATATGTACCTGTATATATAGCAGGCTCTACAGGCATGTCACAGCACAGAGTAACAGAAACCTTTGTGAAAGTGCATAACCACAACCAATGTGAACACAGCCACAGCCACATATGGTTCAACACCATCCTCATATGTGCCTCTCACACACTACCCCTACATATACTGGGCCACTACACAGTGTGGTCCGATGCCTGTCTGTAGTATCAGACATGTTTGTGTTTGGGCCTACAAACATGTAAGCTGACAGGGTAACATACAGTGGAACAGCATGTAACATCAGATAGAACAGGACCAAGAGCAATTACATCTGCCACAATCTGTACACAGGCCAAGGTACATATTAACAATACACACACTGTTGACAATCACCAAAAGTAAACAGATCTCAGTACTGTACACACAACCACAGAATGTCCAGGTTATGTCATCAAATATAACCCTTACTATACATAACACGTGTAGCAGTCTGATATCTCACTGGCTTGTTATCAGATACGATGTCAATAAATATGATGAACAGCACATATGCACCTCTTACTGCATGACATATGTACAAGCGTTGACAGAGCTGTGGCTGGAGGCACAAACACAGGGCCAATATTGACATGTTGCTGTGATAACCTTATACATTTACTGTTGTAACAGGGTTTGTTGCAACATATGTCACCATCTACAGACAGCAATCCTTACACTACCTTCTGCAGTTCACAGATAGGTGTTCTGTGGGTAACACAAAAAGCAAAAGACACCACACACTGCCCAGTCTGCAGATGACCCTACAGATGGAGGTTTCCTCATAAACATAGCTATGACATGGCAGGTATTAAAACATGTAGGACAGCCATATCTACACACACCCTGTAAAACCAACATTACTCCAATTGCAGTATAGCAGCACTTACAGTCTGTAGTCAAGTCAGGCACATCCCCCTCCTGTGTGTTGGCCTGTTTCCACAGTGTATGTTGTTAGAGGTAAATTCCCAATCCTCTGTGATGCTGTTTGCCAAACAACAGATCTAGTTCCTGCTCACAGTGCATGAAAAGGCCCAACACCAACAAGATGTTCCTAGATATTGGAGTGTGTTTCCATGCAATTGACTATGGGAATGTTACCACAGCTGTTCCACATGCAATCAGCTAGAGGAGGGCTGCAATTTGTGCAGAGGCCATCAGCTGATCATGAGCATCCCTTACAATACACATGCTGCCTAAGCAAAGCAGGTGTAGGTCTCTACATCCACCAGAGAGGGAGTGAGAGAGGCAGACAGAGACAAAATAAAGTCAGGGAGGGTTGGGAGAGTAACACTTAAGCATATGTGTGTCACTCACCTACCAGCATAGGGTATCAAACCCCTGACGACTATGTAGTGCTATCACATTTCTATGCAGTTATCAGATGCACCACATAGGTTACATGTTGAGGAGCCCTCAAAAAATATATGTGATGGTGAGTGGCAGCTGCAACAGGGATATGGTAGCTATTTAGTAGGTGTAGTACATGTGCCTGTCCGCATGAACAGGTGCCAGT